>NC_085928.1:180341590-180644621 GCF_028885655.2 Pongo abelii
CTACATATACCCCATTTTCTTTTTTCATTCCTTTCCCTTTTCTTCCCTTCCCTCCCCCTTCCCTCCCCCTTCCCTCCCCCTCCCCTCCCCCCTCCCGCTCCTCCTTCCCTTCCCTTCCTTTTTTCTTTTCTCTCCTTTCTTCTTTCTCTTTCTTTTCTTTCTTTCTTTTCTTTTTCTTTCTTTCTTTCTTTTTCTTTCTTTCTCTCTTCTTTCTCTTTCCTTCTTTCTTCTTTCTCTCTTTCTTTTCTTCCTTCCTTCCTTCTCTCTTTCTTCTTCCTCCCTCCCTCCCTCTCCCTCTCTTTCTTTCTTTCCTTTTTTCTTTCTTTCTTTTTTTCTTTCTTTCTTTCTCTCTTTCTTTTTCTTTCTTTCTCTCTCTCTCTCTTTCTTTCTGTCTTTGGTACAAGGTCTTGGTCTGCCGGCTCACTACAACCTTGACTTCCTGGGCTCCAGTCATCCTCCCACCTCAGCCTCCGGAGCAGCTTTGACCACAGGCATGTGCAACCATGCCCAACTAATTTTTAAATTTTTTTGTAGGGACAGGGTCTCCCTATGTTGGCCAGGTTGGTCTTGAACTCCTGAGCTCAAGCAGTCCTCCTGCTTTGACCTCCCAAAGTGCTAGGATTACAGGTGTGAACCACTGTGCCCAGCCACCACATTTTTTTTATCCATTCATCCATTGATGGACACTTTGGTTGAGTCCATATCTTGGCTATTGCAAATCAATGCTGTAATGAATGGGAGTACAGCTAACTCTTTGACACACTGATTTCATTTTTTTGGTATATACCCAGTAGTGGGATATCTGTATCACATGGTGTTCTATTTTTAATTTTTTGAAGACTCTATACTGTTGGCCATAATGACTGTACTAATTTACATTTCTACCAACTGTATGCAAGTTTTTTCTTCCTCCACATCCTAACACTTATCTTTTGTCTTTTTGATAACAGCCATTCTAACAGGTGCGTATGTCTTCTATTAATAAATATCTTTAGATCCTTTGCCCATTTTAAAATCAGGTTATTTGGGCCAGACATGGTGGCTTATGCTGTCATCCCAGCACTTTGGGAGGTTGAGTGGGCAGATCGCCTGAGCCCAGGAGTTCAAGACCAGCCTGGGCAACGTGGCGAAACCCCATCTCTACAAAAAATACAAATGCACAAAATTGCCCAGGCATGTTGGCAAGCACCTATAGTCCCAATTACTAAAGAGTCCCTCACCTGAGCCCAGGGAGGTCGACACTGCAGTGAAACCATGATCACACCACTGCACTCCAACATGAGCAAGAGAGTGAGACTCTGTCTCAAAAAACTAAATAATGAATAAATAGGCCAGGCTCAGTGGCTCATGCCTGTAATCCCAACACTTTGGGAGGCTGAGCTGGGCATATTACTTGAGGTCAGGAGTTCAAGACCAGCCTCGCCAATATAGTGAAACTCTGTCTCTACTAAAAATACAAAAGTTAGCTGGGCATGGTAGTGCATGCCTGTAGTCCCAGCTACTTGGAAGACTGAGGCAGGAGAATTGCTTGAACCCGGGAGGCAGAGGATGCAGTGAGCTGAGACTGCACCACTGCACTCTAGCCTGGGTGACAGAGCTAGACTCTGTCTCGAAAAAAACAATAAATAAAAAAAAATTAAATTATTTGTTTTCTTGTTATTGAGTTGTTTGAGTTTCTTGAGTATTTTAGATATTAATTATTTATCAAATGTATGGTCTGCAAATATTTTCTTTCAGTCTAGGTTGCTTGTTACTTTGCGGATGGTTTCCTCGACTGTTCAGAAGCTTTTTCATTTGATATAATCTCACTTGTCTATTTTTGCTTTTGTTGCCTGTGCTTTTGTGTTCATATCCAAAAAAGCATAGCCCAGACCAATGTCCTGGAGCTTTTCCATTATGAGTTCTAGTAGTTTTATGGCTTAAGGTCTTATATTCAAGCCTTTAGTCCATTTTGAGTTGATTTTTGTATTAGTGTGAGATAAAGGTCTAATTTCATTCTTCTGCATGTGCAAGCACCATTTATTGAAGAGACTATCCTTTCCCCATTGTGTGTTCTTAACATTTTTGTTGAAAATTATTGACCATAAATTCATGGATTTATTTCTAGGCTCTCTGTTCTCTTTCATTGATCTATGTGTTTGTTTTTGTGCCAGTATCATGCTGTTTTGATTACCATAGCTTTGTAGTAGATTTTGAAATCAGGTAGTGTGATGCCTCCAGCATCTTTCTGCTTTGGCTATTTGGCATCTTTTGTGGCTCCATACAAATTTTAGGATTCTTTTTCCTTTTCTGTGGAAAATGTAATTGGAATTTTGATAGGGATTGCATTGAATCTATACATCACTTTCAGTAGTATGGACATTTTAGCAATACTAATTCTTCCAATCCATGATTGCGGGATAATTTTTCATTTTATTGTGTTTTCGATTTCTTTCATTAATGTTTTATAGTTTTCAGTGTACAGGTCTTTCACCTCCTTAGTTAAGTTTATTTCTAAGATATTTTATTTTATAGCTATTTTAAATGAGATTGTTTCCTTAATTTCTTTTTTGGATAGTTTGTTGTTAGTTTATAGAAAGGCTGCTAATTTTGGCATGTTGACTTTATATCCTACAGCTTTACTAAATCTATTTATTCTAGCAGTTTTTTGGTGGAGTCTTTAGTGATATATATATGATTATAAATATATACTTATAATCATGTCATCTGCAAACAGGGATAATTTAATTTCTTCCTTTCCAGTTTGAATGCCTTTTATTTTTTCTTTTGCCTATTTGCTCTGGTTAGGACTTCCAGTACCATGCTGAATAGAAGTGGTGAGAGTGGGCATCCTTATCTTGTTCCTGATCGTAGAAGAAAAGCTTTCAAGTTTTCATTGAGTATGTTAGCTATGGGCTTGTATATGGCCTTTGTTTTGTTCAGTTACATTATTTCTATACCTAATTTGTTAAGAGTTTTTTTATCATGAAAATATGTTGAATTTTGTCAAATGTCTTTTTTGCATTTATTGAGATAATTATGTTTTTTGTCCTTCGTTCTGTTAATGTGACAAAAGCACATTTATTGATTTGTGTATGTCAAATCATCCTTACAACTCAGGGATAAATCCCACTTATTCATGGTGAATGATCCTTTCAACATGTTGTTGAATTTGGTTTGCTAGTATTTTGTTGAGGATCTATTTATTTATTTATTTATTTTATTTATTTTTTAGACAGAGTCTCACTTTGTTACTCGGGCCGGAGTGTAGTGGCATGATCTCAGCTCACTGCAAGCTCTACCTCCCAGGTTCAAGCAAGTCTTATGCCTCAGCCTCCCGAGGAGCTGGGATAATAGGGGTGGATCACCACACCCGGCTAATTTTTTTTTTTTTTTTTGAGACAGTCTTGCTCTGTGGCCCAGGCTGGAGTGCAATGGCGCCATCTTGGCTCACTGCAACCTCTGCTTTCTGGGTTCAAGCAATTCTTCTGTCTTAGCCTCCTAAGTAGCTAGGATTACAGGTGCCTGCCACCACACCCAGATAATTTTTTTTTTTTTTTTGTATTTTTAGTAGAGATGGGGTTTCGCCATGTTGGCCAGCCTGGTCTCAAACTCCTGACCTCAGGTGACCTACCTGCCTCAGCCTCCCAAAGTGCTGGGATTACAGGCATGAGCCACCGTGCCTGGCTAATTTTAGTATTTTTAGTAGAGACAGGGTTTCACCATGTTGGCCAGGCTGGTCTCAAACTCCTGGCCTCAAGTGATCTGCCCACCTTGGCATTCCAAAGTGCTCGGATTACAGGCATGAGTCACTGCACCCAGCCTTGTTGAGGATTTTTACATTAATGTTCATTAGAGATATTGGCCTGCGATTTTCTTTTCTTGTAGTGTCCTCTGCTTTTGGTATCAGGGTAATGAGGGTAATGCTGGTCTCATACAATGAGTGTGGAAGTTTTCCTTCTTTAATTTTTTTTTTGGAAGAGTTTGAGAAGAACTAATATTAGTTCTCTTTTTTTTTTTTGAGACAGAGTTTTACTCTGTCGCCCAGGCTAGAGTGCAGTGGCATGATCTCGGCTCACTGCAAGCTCCACCTCCTGGGTTCAAGCAATTCTCCTGCCTCAGCCTCCCAAGTAGCCAGAATTACAAGCACCTGCCACCATACTGGCTAATTTTTGTATTTTTAGTAGAGATGAGGTTTCACCATGTTGGCCAGGCTGGTCTTGAACTCCTGACCTCAGGTGATCCCCCCACCTCGGCCTCCCAAAGTGTTGGGATTACAGGCATGAGCCACCCCGCCCAGACTTATTAGTTCTTTATTTTATTTTTTATTTTTTGAGACAGGGTTTTTCTCTGTTGCCCAGGCTGGTGTATAATGGCACAATCATGGCTCATTGTAACCTCAAACTCCTGGGCTCAAGCAGTTCTCCCACTTCAGCCTCCTGAGTAGCTGGGACCACAGAAATGTGCCACCACACCTGTCTAATTTTTAAAATTTTTCTTGTAGAGACAAAGTCTTGCTCTGTTTCCCTGGCTTGTCTCAAACTCCTGGCCTCAAGGAATCCTCCCATCTCAGCCTCCCAAAGTGCTGGAATTTCAAACATGAGCCACCATGCCTGACCTGTATTAGTTTTTTAAATGTTGGGTAGAATTCAGCAGTGAAGCCACCAGGTCCTGGGCTTTTCTTTGGTGGGAGACTTTTTGTTTGTTTGTTTTTTAAAAGATTCAGTCTCTACTTGTTATTGATCTGTCAAGTTTTCTATTTCTTGCTTATTTCATCTTGGTAGGTTGCATGTGTCTACGAATTTATCCATTTCCTCTAGGTTATCCAATTTGTTGGGTACTACTTAACTACTCAATGCTTGCTCATAGTAGTCTTGTATCATCCTTTGCGTTTATGTTGTATCAATGGTAATATCTCTTTTATTTATTTTATTTCAGCTTTCTCTCTTTTTTCTTCATCTGACTAAGGTTTTGTCAATTTGATCTTTTTAAAAAAAGAACTCTGAGTTTCACAGATATTTTGCATTGTTTTTCTAGTCTAATTCATTTATTTGTGGTCTTATCTTTATTATTTCCCTTCTTCTACTGACTTTGGACTTAGTTTGTTCTTTTTCTAGCTCCCTAAGGTGTAACATTAGGTTGGTTTTTTGGGAATCTTTCCTTTTAATGTAGTAGTTTATTGCTATATACCTCCATTTCAGGATAGCTTTTGCTGTATTCCGTAAGTCTTGGTATATTTTGTTTCCGTTTTCATTTGTCTCAAGATTTTTTAAAAATTTTCCTTTTAATTTCTTCTTTGACCCATCAGTTGTTCAGGAGCATGTTGTTTAATTTCCACATATTTGAGAATTTTCCAAAATTCCTCCTATTATTTATTTCTAGTTCCACACCATTGTGGTCAGAAAAGATAGTTAATTCTTTTTTTTTTGAGATGGAATCTTGCTCTGTTGCCTAGGCTGGAGTGCAGTGGTGCCATCTCGGCTCAGTACAACCTCCGCCTCCCAGGTTCAAGCAATTTTCCTGCCTCAGCCTCCTGAGTAGCTGGGACTACAGGCATGCGCCACCACACCTGGCTAATTTTTGCATTTTTAGCAGAGGTGGGGTTTCACCATTTTGGCTAGGCTGGTCTCGAACTCCTGACCTAAAATCATCTGCCCGCCTTGGCCTCCCAAAGTGCTGGGATTACAGGCATGAGCCACTGCGCCTAGCCTGTATTTTTAGTAAAAATTGGGTTTCACCATGTCGGCCAGGCTGGTCTTGAACTCCTGAACTCAAGCAATCCACCTGCCTCTGCCTTCCAAAGTGCTAGGATTACAGACATGAGCCACCACACCTAGCCCACCTTACTACCCTAGGCCTTTTGATTGAGGAATTTAAATCCTTTACATTCAAGATAATTATTGATAGGTAAAGACTTACTACTGCCATTTTGTACAAAAATTAGCTGTGTATGGTGGTGCATGCCTGTAAACCCAGCTACTCAGGAGGCTGAGGCAGGAGAATCATTTGAACCTGGGAGGTGGAGGTTTCAGTGAGCCAAGATTGCATCATTGCATTCCAGCCTGGGTGACAGAGTGAGACTCCGTCTCAAACAAACAAACAAACAAACAAACAAAATAAATAAATAAAATAAAAAAATACATAACTCTCTTATTTTAAATAAAAACTTAAAAATGGTTAAGCTTAGTGAGGAAGAATGTTGCAACATGGCATGATACGCTGAAAGCTGGGCCTCTTGTGCCAAACAGTTAGCCAAGCTGTGAATGCAAAGGAAAAGTTTTTGAAGGAAATTAAAAGTACAACTCTAGTGAACACACAAAGGTTTAAGGAAAGAATCCATCTCCATAATATAAAAGTGCAAGGTGAAACAGCAAGTACCTATGCAGAAGCTGCAGCAAGTTATCCAGAAGATCCAGCTATGATCATTGATGAAGTTGACTATACCAAACAACCGATTTTCAATATAGATGAAACAACCTTATCTTATCTGAAGAAGACGCCATCTAGGACATGCTAGAGAGAAGTCAATGCCTGGTTTCAAAGCTTCGAAAGACAGCCTGACTCCCTTTAGAGGCGAATGCAGCGGCTGACTTTATGTTGAAGCCAATGCTTATTTACCATTCTGAAAATCCCAGGGTCCTTGAGAACTATGCTAAATCTACTCTGCCTGTGCTCTATAATGCTACAACAAAGCCTGGATGACAGCACATCTGTTTACAGCATGATTTACAAAATATTTTAAGCCCAGTGTTGAGACTTACTGCTCAGAAAACAACATTTCTTTCAAAATGTCACTACTCATTGACAATGTATCTGGTCACCCAAGAGCTCTGATGGAGATTAATGTTGTTTTCATGCCTGCTTACACAACATACATTCTGAAGTCCATGAATCAAGGAGTCATTCTGATTTTCAAGTTTTATTATTATTATTTTTTGAGATGGCATCTCGCTCTGTCACCTAGGCTGGAGTTCAGTGGCGTGATCTCGGCTCACTGCAACCTATGCCTCCCAGATGCAAGCAATTCTTCTGCCTCAGTCTCCCGAGTATCTGGGATTATAGGCATGTATCACCAAGCCCAGCTAATTTTTGTATTTTTAGTGGAGACAGGGTTTCACCATATTGGTCAGGATGGTCTTGAACACCTGACCTCGTGATCCACCTGCCTTGGCCTCCCAAAGTGCTGGGATTACAGGCATGAGCCACCGCGCCCGACCTCAAGTTTTATTATTTAAGAAAAAGATTTTGTTAGGTTATGGCTGCTATAGATAGTGATTCCTCTGTTGGATCTGGGCAAAATAAACACAAAACCTCTGGAAAGGATTCATCATTTTAGATGACGTTAAGAACACCCATGATTCGTGGGAGGAGGTCAAAATATCAACATTTACAAGTTAAGAAGTAGAGTCCAACCCTCCTGCATGACTTTGAGGGATTCAAAACCTTAGTGGAGGTAGTCACCCAGATGTGGTGAAAATAGTAAAAAAACTAGAATTAGATGTGACTGAATTGCTGCAATCACAGGATAAAATTTGGACAGATGCAGAGTTGCTTCTTATGGATGAACAAAGAAAGTGGTTTCTTGAGATGGAATATACTCCTGGTGAAGATGCTGGGAATATCATTGAAAGAAGTTTTACTGTAGGTAAAATGCTATCAAATAGCACCGCATGCTACAGAGAAATCTTTTTTTTTTTGAGATAGAGTCTCACTTTGTCATCCAGGCTGGAGTGCAGTGGTACAATCTTGGCTTACTGCAACCTCCACCTCCCAGGCTTAAGTGATTCCCCTCTTGCCTCAGTCTCCCGAGTAGCTGCAATTACAGGCACCCACCACCACGCTGGCTAATTCTTGTATTTTTAGTAGAGACAGGGTTTTGCCATGTTGGCCAGGCTGGTCTCGAACTCCTGACCTCAGGTGATCAGCTTGCCTTGGCCTCCCAAAGTGCTGGGATGACAGGCATTGTTTTCTTATTTTAAGAAATTGCAGGCTGGGTGCAGTGGCTCACGCCCGTAAACCCAGCACTTTGGGAGGCCAAGGCGGGCAAATCACCTGAGGTCAGGAGTTTGAGACCAGCTTGACCAACATGGAGAAACCCCGTCTCTACTAAAAATACAAAATTAGCCGTGCGTGGTGGCGTGTGCCTGTAATCCCAGCAACTCGGGAGGCTGAGGCAGGAGAATCGCTTGAATCCAGGAGGCGGAGGTTGTGGTGAGCCGAGATGGCGCCACTGCACTCCAGCCTGGGCAACAAGAGTGTAACTCCGTCTCAAAAAAAAAAAAAAGAAAAGAAAAAAAGAAATTGCCACAGCCACCTCAACCTTCAGCAACCACCACCTTTATCAGTCAGCAGACATCAACATGGAGGCAAGACCCTGCACCACCAAAAAGATTCTGACTTGCTGAAGGTTCATATCATTGTTAGCATTTTTTTTAAGCAATAAAGTATTTTAAAATTAAGGAATATACATTTTTCTTCTTTCTTTTCTTTTCTTTTTTTTTTTGAGATGGAGTCTCGCTCTGTCGCTCAGGCTGGAGTGCGGTGTCACGATCTCTGCTCACTGCAAGCTCCACCTCCCGGGTTCAAGCAATTCTCCTGCCTCAGCCTCCTAAGCAGCTGGGACTACAGGCGTGTGCCACCACGCCCAGCTAATTTTCATATTTTTAGCAGAGACAGAGTTTCACCATATTGTCCAGGCTGGTCTTGAACTCCTGACATTGTGATCGGCCCGCCTCGGCCTCCCAAAGTGCTGGGATTACAGGCGTGAGCCACCACGCCTGGCTGGTATGTACATTTTTAAAAGTCTTACTGCTATTCTACACTTAATAGATTACAGTATAGCGTAAACATAACTTTTGCATGTACTGGGAAGCCAAATAATTTGCATGACTTGCTTTGCTGTGATATTTCCTTTATTGTGGTGATCTGGAACTAAACCCACATTATCTCTGAGGTATGCCTGTACTCTTTATAGATCCTTATATAATAGTGAATATTTAAAAATACTTAAAATATTTTAAATTTTAAAACTTTTTTTACTTATGATCAAAAGAATTCACGTTCATTATGGAGAACTGGAAAATGCCTAAAGAACAAAAGAGAGGAAGAACTCTCAATCTCACTACCCAAAAAAGTTGTTAACATTTCGGTGTATATTTTCCAAATATATTTATATATATTTTAAAAACCAATCTCCAACTGTACAGATATTTTGGAATTACATTTAGCAATTTGTATTTTGAAATTCATGTTTTATTTTATTTATTTATTTATTTTGAGACATGATCTTGCTCTGTTGCCCAGGCTGGAGTGCAGTGGTGCGATCTCTGCTCACTGCAACCTCTGCCTCCTGGGTTCAAGTGATTCTCTGCCTCAGTCTCCAGACTATCTGAGGCTACAGGCCCACGCTACCAAGCCCGGCTAATTTTTGTATTTTTAGTAGACGGGCTTTCTCCATGTTGCCTAGGCTGGTGTTGAACTCCTGGCCTCAAGTGATCTGCCTGCCTCGGCCTCCCAAAGTACTGGAATTACAGGCATGAGCCACAGTGCATGGCCAAGATTCATATTTTATAACATATAATTTACTTCTAAATTGAACAGTTAATTGAAATGTAAATAAAAACAATGGAATACTTTATAATTAGTTTATTAGATACATTTTTAGAAGCTGGATCAAAGAATGTACGTATTTTAAATCCTTTTGCTATATATTGCAAATTGTTTTTGAAATGGGGTATGTCAGCAGTGCTATTGGTATTTTGTAAACTTCATCCTTTGTGTGTCAGTAAAGTTAATTTTTATCAAATCATTTATCTAGAACTAATGGGAGACTGCAAGAGCCCTCCAGTGGCCAAGCTAATTTCTGCAAAAATACCACCATCGGAATGAAAAAGGAATTGTATGAGTTGTTAAATCTTAACAGCAAAGAGGAGGGATGGCTAGAATTATTTTAGCTGTTTAAAGGGACATATGCTGTACTTGTAGGTGAGATCACATTTTCTTTCCTTTCAAATTCTTATTCATATGTTACCAGATTTTGAAACATTTTGAATTTCACTGCTCTGTAATATGAAGGTTAAGATTGTGTTTACAGATCAGTTGAAGCCAGGAGTTCGAGACCACATAGTAAGACCCTGTCTCTACAAATGATAAAAAAAATTAGCCGGCCATGGTGGTGGGCAAATATGGCCATAGCTGCTCAAGAGGATGAGGTGGGAGGATCACTTGAGCTTGGTGGGCAGGGAGCGTCAAGGCTGCAGTGAGCCGTGATCGTCCACCACTGTACTCCAGCCTGGGCTACAGAAGGAGACCCTGTCACAAACAAACAAACAAAAAACAAACAGGTTTACAACCAACTGATTATTTTTTGGTATAGAAGCCAATAGTTATTGAGTACTTACTATGTGTTAGACACTACTCCAATAATTGTACATTTAGGAACACATTTAATTCTAACATTCAAACAGCTATTATGAAATAGTTACTGTTGTTTTTTGTTTTGAGACAGAGTCTCCATCTGTTGTCCAGCATGGGGTGCAGTGATGTGATCATAGCACGTTGTAACCTCCAACTTGTGGGCTCAAGTGATCCTCCTGCCTCAGCCTCCTCAGTAGCAAGGACTATTAGTAGCTATTTTTATTTTTGTAGAGACAGGTTGCCGAGGCTGGTCTGAAACTCCTGGCACCAAGCAATTTTCCTGTCTCAGCCTCTCAAAGCGCTGGGATTACAGACATGAGCTACTGTGCCCAGCCAGTTACTGTTGTTAATACAATTTTTCTGGTAAGGAAATAGAATATTAGTTATTAAATGCAGTTACTAAACAAAAAAGTTAAACAGCCTGCTCGAGATTACACAACTAGTTAGTGATGGAGCCAGGATTCCAACCTATTCCCCTTAGTACTCTACTCTGTTGTCTGCTTTGGATCTTGGTGCCCAACGATGTCCTCATTCAGGATAATTTAATAAAATAGAATCTTTATTTACATAAGAAACAAAAAGAAAACAATTGGTGTAATTGAGACACAGGCTTCTCTTGTAGACAGTTTTTTATGGAACAGTGTAGCATTGATAACATGATTGGTGATTTTTTATTATATATTGAATGAATAATAAGAGGACACATGATTGTTTTGATCATTTTATTATTCATGTTTTCAGTAAAAGACTTAAAAGTCAACAAATTGCTCTGTGTTTCCATGTCCTAGGTAGCTAAATGCAAACACCTGTTCTTTTTTTTTTTTTTTGAGACAGAGTCTTACTCTGTCGCCTGGGCTGGAATGCAGTGGCGTGATCTCAGCTCACTGCAACCTCCATCTCCCGGATTCAAGTGATTCTCCTGCCTCAGCTTCCCAAGTAGCTGGGTTTACAGGTGCTCCCCACTACGCCCAGCTATTTTTTTTTATCTTTAGTAGAGACGGGGTTTCACCATGTTGGCCAGGCTGGTCTTGAACCTCTGACCTCGTGATTCACCCACCTCAGCCTCCCAAAGTGCTGGGATTACAGGTGTGAACCACCGCGCCTGGCCAACAAACACCTGTTCTTTATTCTTCTTATTATTATTATTATCGGGAGCCAGAGTCTCACTCTGTTGCCCAGGGTGGAGTGCAGTGGCGTGATCTTAGCTCACTGCAACCTCTGCCTCCTGGATTCGAATGATTCTGGTGCCTCAGCCTCCCAAGTAGCTGGGATTACAGGCACCCACCATCACACCAAGCTATTTTTTGTATTTTTAGTAGAGACAGGGTTTCACCATGTTGGCCAGGCTGGTCTCGAATTCCTGACCTCAGGTGACCTGCCTGCCTTGGCCTCCCAAAGTGCTAGGATTACAGGCGTGAGCCACCACGCCCTGCCCCTTAATTATTAAGATAGAGAATTTAAAGATGTGGCTTTTTAGTTAGATTATTTCCTTATTTTTCCCTTCAGCACTTACATACTCTATTACTACTATGTTTTCTGAAAATGTAATCACTAGTTGAATTTGGGCTAAAAATAAGGACTTTTGTTCTTCTTCAGGAACAATGATCTCATAGGTTGAATTAGACAGGATATCATTTAATGCAGTCTGAGACTCTTGGCAGAGAAGTGGATGAATAGAATTGCCTGCTTGAAGAGAGAAAACACTCTGAGAGGATTCAAGCCTAAAACTCCAGGTACAAGTTTTTCATTATTTTACTCTATCTGCAAGCTGAAGGAGGGGAAATTTGGGATGAAATGGCTTCTGAAGGAATGATATTCTAGTCACACTGCGAAGAAAGGGCAAGATATGGGGGAACACCTGGAGCCCTGTTGTCTGTTCTAGAGAACCTGGTGTGTTTTCCACAGTGATTGTTGGAGAAATTTCCCGAAAAGGAATTTTTTCCCCTCTCGTAGCTGAATTTGAATTTCCAGGTGGAAGTGAATTGTGAAGGTGCCACTCTTCTCTGCTGGAAGTATATGCATTGAGGCCAGCGTGTCTAGGTAATTAGAGACTTTTCTGTTTGAGACCTGAGCAGTACACATCCCTTCTACTGCTGAAGGCTTCACTTTCCTGTGGGCAGCAGGTGGGTACCCGAGACCACAAAGAGCTGTACTCTGCCTCTTGCCCACTCCCTAGACCAGCTCCAATCACCACCTCCTGATTTCTTCTGCATGGTGTCTTCCGGTTCTCATCCTAGTGGAACTTGTAGGCTTACAAATTCAATCTCTCCCTCTCTTTTAACCCTTCAGTCAGCTCCACTCAACAGGTATGTATTGAGTGCCTTTGTGTATGCCACGTACTGTGCCACATTCAACAGTTTCAGTGATGAACAAAATAGACAAAATCCTGAAACTTACAGGGTATTTCATTTTTAAAGCTGATACTCTTTTTATGCTATGAATTTGTTCTACAGTATTGCTAAAAATGTGTGTATGTGTGTATCATCAAATATTTAAAATCCACCAGAGGAATTTATCCCTTAAAAAGAGGTCCCCAGGCCGGATGTGATTGGGAGCTGAGATTGGGGTATCTTTTGAGGCCAAGAGTTTGAGATCAGCCTGGGCAACATAGAGAGACCCCTCCCCCATCTCTATAAAAAATACAACGATAAAAAATTAGCCAGGTGTGGTGGTGTTCACCTATAGTCCTAGCTACTCAGGAGGCTGAGGTGGGAGGATCACTTGGGCCCAGATTTCGAGGTTACAGTGAGCTATGTTTGTGCCGCCACACTTCAGCCTCCAGGGGGATAGCAAGACTCTGTCTCTAACAAAATAAATGAATAAATAAATAAATAAATAAATAAATAAATAAATAAGGGCCTAGTAGAAGTACTTGATTTTTTAATTGAATAATCTTGCTTAAGTAATTTCATATATGTCCTGTGTTTTCATGTTTGGTTTTCTAAAGAGGTGAATCATCTTTTTTAAATATACGAAGAAAACTTCCACAGAGAAATGCACATTCCAGATGGGTTTAATTATCCCTCATTTGGAATGTGCAAAGCTGAGGTTAATCATGTTTCTCTACAAGTTACACCTCCCTTCAGTTTTTTACCAGCCATGCAATGATAAAAGATAACCACTAGCAGGCGCTAAGAGCCTACTCCTTGGCCCAAACTTTGCTCTCAATGTGGGCTTTTGATGCTTGCCAGCAGTCACATCTGCCTTGTGGTATGCATTTGCGCTGTAACTGAATAGCATTTTAGTTTGATTGACTATTTTTAGGTGTAAATGGTAGAAGAACAGTTAACCAGGCCTTTTCCTTTGTTTAGTTCACATCTGGGTTTTAGGGCCTTACTGGCCCTAATCCCCTAATCCTCCCCTTCAAATACCTTTGAATAAGAGTAAGATGAAAGAACAAACTTATGCTCAAGCCACAGAGCATATGACTCATCTTACATTTTTTTTTATAATGGAAAAAAACATTGGACTTAGGGTTAGAAGACCTGAAATCAGGTCTCAGCTCTACCTTCCTAGTTCTGATATGTACTGTGGAAATGTGAAAAGATGGCATGGCAGAGTTTGCTGAGAAAAAATTAAGTGAGAAGACCTTTGTCTGGATGGTCTGGGGACCAACGATTGACATTTATCTGAGGGTGATTAGACCTTGAGAGACTGACTCTTACAACTAAAGGGTACCTGAGACTGTGACAGACCCAGAATGTCAGTTTAGTAAGTTGTGCTGCATGGGAAGTCAGGTCTTAATCACAAAGAGGGTTTGGGAGGAGAGCCACAGCCAAGCAATGTGGATGATTTTTTTTTTGAGATGGAGTTTGCTCTTGTTGCCCCGGCTGGAGTGCAATGGCATGATCTTGGCTCACCACGACCTCTGCCTCCCGGGTTCAAGCGATTCTCCTGCCTCAGCCTCCTGAGTAGCTGGAATTACAGGCATGCGCTACCATGCCTGGCTAATTTTGTATATATATATATTTGAGATGGAGTCTTGCTCTTGTCACCCAGGCTGGAGTGCAATGGCACGATCTCGGCTCACTGCAACCTCCACCTCCCAGGTTCAAGAGATTCTCCTGCCTCAGCCTCTTGAGTAGCTGAGATTACAGGCACCTGCCACCACGCCCAGCTAATTTTTGTATAATTTTGAAACCCCGAGACGGGGTTTCACCATGTTGGCGAGACTGGTCTCGAACTCCTGACCTCGTGATCCACCCGCCTTGGTCTCCCAAAGTGTTGGGATTACAGGGGTGAGCCACTGTGCCCGGCTGCAATGTGGATGATTTTAGCAAAAGTCTCAGCTAAGATAGCTTGAGGGACTTCCCCACCCTACAGAGCCTTGCTAATGGCACCGCATCCTCAGAGTCTGTGAGCCACAGACTCTGAAAATAGTCAAGGATTCCCATTGCGTCTCTCTGCCTCTTGGCCCCCAGTTCTCTTTGCTTCCACGGCTTCCTGCCTTCCTTTCGAAGGGACAAGCCCTCTCTTTACCTTGGGCTAATGAATTCAAACAGGTTATATCTTGCGGCCTCCTCAAGTGGCCTTTTGTACATCTATGCTGGAATGGATTAGACACTGGCTTTACAATTTCTTTCATTGGATAATGATAATAATAACCTAATTATTTAGCTTGTATCTCTACCAAAGGCAGCTCCCATTTCCAGTTAATCTATGCTTCCTATAAATCATTCTAACAGTGTCTAATGTGAATGAGTGTCCAGCAGTGCTCGGCACTATGCTGAGTATTTCGTATAAATTATCTCACTTGATCCTCACCATGCCCTAAGGGGGCATTTACTATCTCACTTTGTACATGAAGAACCTGAGAGTCACGCGGGTGAAGGGCCAGCTCAAGTAGTGAAGACAGAATGTGAACCTAGAAGGTCCCAGTCCAAGACAGCAATTGTAACAACTTGGCTATATATATATATATATATATATATATATTTTTTACCATTTAGTGCCTGAGTTCTGAAATCTGGCTTTACAAACACTATGTGTGTGTGACCTGTGGATGATCTGGGCATTATTATATTCTGATTGGTTGAAGTTTCATGGTTCGAATGTTAAATCCTAATGGAGGCATAAGAGTGCAGATTTCATGAGTGCTTTTACAAGAAGTTGATGTTGCTTGGTTTATGTTTTATGCTGTATTTAGCACAAAAGCCGTTTTAAAAAACTGTTATAAGGACATATCTGAAAACATTCAGTCCATAGACCCTGGTGATGAAACGTCCCCTAAACACAATGGCTCACTCAGAACATCCTCCTATGGAATAGTTTCCACAAATCAAACTCATATGAATATAGGGAGGATACATAAGAATGCAAAATCAGGCCAAGCCTGCTGGCTCACGCCTATAATCCCAGCACTTTGGGAGGCCAAGGCAGGTGAATTGCTTGAGCGCAGGAGTTCAAGACCAGCCTGGGCAACATAGTGAGACCTTCTCTCTACTAATAATAAAAAAATTAGCTGGGCATGGTGACTCATGCCTGTAGTCCTAGCTACTCAGGAGGCTGAGGTGGGAGGAACACGTGAGTCCTGGGGTTCAAGGCTACAATGAGCTGTGATCATGCCACTGAACTGTAGACAGGGTGACACAGATCTTGTCTCAAAACAACAACAACAACAACAACAACAACGTTCTGAAGCATCACATTAGCCAGGGGTTTCTGAATACTTACTTTGTACCAAATGTTACTTTAAGTTCTGCATATATATTATTAGGTTGGTATAAAAGTAATCGTGGTTTTTGCCATTATGTTTAATACTTTGCACCAATCTAATAGCTCACAGAACAATAAAAAAGCCTATGAGGTAGGTACAGTTTTCATCCTCATTTTACAAATGAGAAAAGGAGGCCAAGAATGATAAAGTAACTTGGTATCACAGCCAGAAAGTGATGGAGCCAAGATTTGAACTTGGGCAGTTGGACTGCATTCTTAGTCACTGTGTTTCCTGGGTGATTACTGTGACCCTTGTACTTGACACTCTGCTATCAATTACAAGAGCCATTTCTGTGTGTGCACTTGATTTCCTTGGGGTCTCCAGGGAAATGTAATCGTCTCCTCAAGTCCAGGCTTTCCTAGAAGACATGGTGATTGCACTGATAACCAGCATTAGGGCTGGCTTTGGGAAAGCTCAGTACCTATGATTTGTGGTTAGTATCTTAGATTTTAGAACGCTGAGCAGGAAGTTTTTGTGCTTTCTGAAATCCTCACACCTGAAAGTCTCATGATTGGTGAGGAGGCAGTGGTCCAAGGGAATGGATAGAAGGAGATAATAAGATAAGCCAAATATTTCAAAGGGAGTGAAAACTGTTGAATGTAAATATAGCTCAAGGAGGACTTCCTTATCTGAATAAAAAGGGGCAAATAATGGGGCCTATTTGTATGCATGGTGGCTTAATGATGTTGATGGTGATGATGATAGCTTTACACTATCAGAGTGCTCATACTGGGCTAGGCAGTTTTCTCAGTGGGGTACAGATATTAATTTATTTACAGTGAGCCAGAGAAGTCTACTGTAGCTTTTAATGTGTCTAAAATGGGACACATGAACCCCTTAGGAATTTTCAGACTGATCAGGACAGTTTCCTAGAAACGGTTCGTGAAAAGGGATGAGATGGGCCCATGGTGTCTACCCCTTCCTAGCTGCGTGAACTTGGGCAACTTAACCTTCTTGTGCTGTTTCTCTATGGCTAGTGCGTGTAATTTGTTGTTGTTGTTGTTTGCTTTTGAGACGGTGTCACACTCAGTCGCCCAGGCTGGAGTGCAGTGGCGCGATCTTGGCTCACTGCAACCTCCTTCAAGTTATTCTCCTGCCTCAGTCTCCCAAGCAGCTGGGATTACAGGCATGCACCACCATGCCCGGCTAATTTTTGTATTTTCTGTAGAGATGGGGGTTTCACCATGTTGATCAGGCTGGTCTCGAACTCCTGACCTTAGGTGATCCGCCCACCTTGGCCTCCCAAAGTGCTGGGATTACAGGTGTGAGCCACCACTCCACATACCACATTAGTATGTGTAATTGACAATTGTTCCTACCTCAAAGGCTGTTATGAGAATTAAATGAGCTAATGCATGTAAAATGCATCTGCATAATATATAACACAGCTCAATAAATGTGAGTTGCTACTGTTGATTATTATGGCCACGTTTGCCGCTGATGATGTTCAACCACTGAAAAGCATCGTTTTCTTTCTTCTAGTAACTGTGTGTACTGAATGCCTCGCGTCTGTCCCTACAGCACTTTTCAGTCTGTCACAATCCTGGGTCTTCGGGGGACTGTACCGGTCGCCCTTGGAGTGCTCGCAGCAGGGAAGAAGGAGCGAGCAGGGAGGAGCTGAGGAGGGTCGGAGCGGAAGGGACACCCAGAGACTGAGATGAGAGAGGGGCTATAAGAAGAGAAACCAGTCGCAGCAAAACAGAACTCTCGACAAACGCACCCCCTCTTTGCGCTCTCCGTTTCTTTGGACCTGGATGGAATTGTTTTACTTTGCATCGCGGGACTGCGCTGCGGACAGGGCGGGGCGGCCCAATGGCCACCCTGGGGTTACTCTGTTCCCCTTCAGCCTTCCCTCCCGGCCCCGCCCCGCGATTGGCCGGCGCGCCCCGGGGCTGCCGCCGATTGGTGCTCGCCGGCCGGAGCCGCTGGGCTTAAAGAGGGGGCGGGGGCGCGCTGCCCAGCAGCGCTGCTGTCCCCGCCGTGCGCCCTTCGCCGCGGAGCTCGCAGCCTCCGGGGCCCACCTCCGCCTCCAGTGTCCCGCCTCGGGCCGTCGCCCTCCAGCGGCTCGCGAGCGTGAGAGACGTACCTGGGCAGGCACTGTCCAGCCCAGGCCCAGGCACAGCCGTGAGGGGCGAGGCACGGGGACATCCTGGCGGCCACCATGGTGGCCACGTGCCTGCAGGTGGTGGGCTTCGTCACGAGCTTCGTGGGCTGGATCGGCGTCATCGTGACCACCTCCACCAATGACTGGGTGGTGACCTGCGGCTACACCATCCCCACCTGCCGCAAGCTGGATGAGCTGGGCTCCAAGGGGCTGTGGGCCGACTGCGTCATGGCCACGGGGCTGTACCACTGCAAGCCCCTGGTGGACATCCTCATCCTGCCGGGTAAGGACCCGAGCTTGGCGGCGGCTCCCAAATCCTTATCCTCTGGGTAGAGAGCGGGATATTAGACGGCGGTCACAGAGACATTTTGGGGGCTTGAAGACCTTTGGGTATATTTTTGACATCCCTAGTCCCACCTTGTTGTAGAAGAATTAGGCAGCTCCGAACTTAACTTCTCTAGGCCTCAGTATTCTTATCTGGAATTTGGGATAATAGTGGCAATGTGGCCGGTGGTAACGCTGGCCGAGTCCCTTTGAGAATGAACAAACCGGAACACCCAATAGGAACTGAGTCCGTGTTAATTACTGCGGCCCCAGCCCGCATCCTTCCACCGTCCGCTTCCCGAAGTGCTTCCCCCTCCCGCCCGGCCTCCCCCGGGGCGTCGAGCCTTCGCGTTAGATTCCGCCCGTAGAGGTGAGAAGGAGCGTGTTAACACAAGCTGACAGGAGAATCGAACCGGCTCAGGCTGAGTTTCCCGGTCCTCATGGGATGGGCGAAGCGCCCCCGGCCAGGTTAGAGCCCTCCTAACTCTGTCAGCCCAGCCGCTGAACGATTCACGTCCAAGGCTCTCTGGGCTGCCTGGTTTGGGAAATGTCAGGTTGATTCCCGCAGAGTGCCCAGGGCCATCTCCGCTGCCCCCGCTACCCCCGCCCCTGCTGTGGGCGCGTCAGACGGCGGGGCTGCGGTGACGCCGGCTCCCGCTTCGCGCCGCTGGGTTGGATAGGGACGAGCGGGCGCTCCTCCGAGGGAGGACTCAACTGGGGAGACACGGAGCGCGCCGCCGAGGGTCGCTCGCCGCCACCCTTCCAGCGTGTCTCAGAGTGGGAAGGGGAGGTAAAAATTGACAGCCTAGCGCGGCCGGGGGCCACATCTTCACATGTGTCCTGTGGAAACATTTTGGGCGACAGTCTCAATTCAGATTTAAACCAATGGGTTGGGCAATGGCGAGGTCGCGGGCACCCCCTTGGTTTTCTGCTGGAATCTCTGCCCTACCCCAAAGGCATGTCCTTGTCCCGGTCCCTACAAGGTGGGCTTCTGTTCCCCAGCCTTCGTGGATTGTGCTCACTTAAGGGATTTTCCCGGTTTCCTCAAGATGGGGAGAAACCTGTCCCTGAAGCCGCCAGTCAGATGAGACTCTGCTCGCCCCTTAAGCCTCCTCCAAGCGCGCCCTATTTCCGGTCCTCTCAGTCGGAATCTGAATCCCTCCTTCCTCCTTGCTGCCTAGTACTTGGCTCTTATCCCCACAAAGGCACATTTTATGGTGTTTTTTGTTGATTGTTCGTGAGTGAAGTTCTCCCACTACGTTTTAAATTCCTTGAAGATAGAGATGGCGTCCTGTTATTCTGTTTGCTTCCTCTTCTGGACCTGGCATGGCCTCTGGCACACAGTAGCTGCCGGCAGTGCTTGCCTGGTTTGCCTTACGCTATCCTTTCCTTCATTTTGAACTTTCAGAAGGCCAGAAGTCAATGAACCCAGATCTAGACTCAGCTTTGGCTAATGCTGGTGTTGGCAGACCCGGGCCAGCCTCCGGGATCCAGGACTCACAATCTGGGTGAGGGGGGACAAATTGCTAGCCTCAGTGAACCACGGTTGTCTTCTTTTAAAAGTTAAAATCAGAACAACCACCCATCTTTCACGATTATTTGAGGATTAAATGAGATTAGAAATGTAATCTCCTTTGAGATACTAGATGCTTCATGAATGGTAGCTATAGTACTTTATTAAAAGCTGGGCATGGTATTTGTAGGGATATTTGAAGCATAAAATTACCTTTGCTTCCTTCTCCTGAAATTAACTTTATTGAGCATTCAGTGCCAAGTGGTTTGTTTTCAGAGAACAAAGGCTGTCCTCCAGAGGGGAGTGCATACTGGGGGGGGTGGGGTGGTGGTGGGCGGCGCTAGTCCTTCCTGCCTTTCCCCTCCCTCATACTTTGGGTGGAGGCAGGAACAGTCCTCAGTCCCTATCTTTTGGTGTCCGGACATGGCCTTGGCACTGTAGCATGTGGACAGCCAGTGCCATGGATTTCAGAACCTGCATTGCCAGTTGACTGCCTCCTTTGTGTGAGTGCTGGCTCTCTACAAGCCGCAGGGGTGGACGGCTGGGTCAGGGGATGGGCCTCAGACTTCCTGAAGCTCCTTTCTGGAGATCTTCAAGTCAGTAGACACTTGACTGATTATCTTTAATTCTGAAAGGGCTGAAATGGGCAGTGCTAGAAGAAGGCCCTTGTGAAGTCTGAATTCTGGCAAAACGTTCCTTGCTAAGAGACAGCGTTGAAGTTAGGCCTTTTTGCAAGTGCTGGTCCTAGTGTGTGAGGCAGATGTTGGGCTAGTTTCCTGGCTTTGCTATTAACTCTGCCTCACCCAGGCCGCTAGTACTAGTTTCTTCTGAGCAAAAAAGGGAGGGCAATAAATGCCCCCCGCCCCCCTGCCTTTTTTAAGAGGAGGGAGAGTTTTAATGAGAAACATTACATTTAAAAGTGAAACAAATTTGTCTGTGAAATTCTCCCAGTATCTTGTCAGATTTATTCTAAATAAATGTGACACATATTGTAATCTGTTTCTTAATAAAGCTTTTACTTGGCATTTTACTTGACAGGATAAAGTTCAGGTAGTTTTGCTCTACTCTTCTATTTTTCAGTTCTCTTATTCCTTGATTCGCAATTGTTTCCATGATCTGTTGTGGGCACTGTGTTAACTCTGTGAATACCAAGGCAGGTGTCTGCCCTCCAGGAATCCTGAGGGCTGGAGAGATGCCTTTTAAACAATGATGGACAGTTGGGGAAGGATGCCCAGGGCACTGTGGGTGAGGCAGGAGATGGGCCCAACCCTTTAGGGGCAGGATCCATGAGGACAGCAGCCTCTGGGGAGACAGCAAAGAGAGGAAGCCTGAGTCTTAGTTTAGTCTGGGTTAGGGCCACAGCCAATGTGAATGAAAGCACATGGTTAGGAGAAAATCACCTAGGACACCTGGAGATGAAAGCACTGCACTGAGACAGACAAAGAACACCAATGACAGCAACTAACCTTTTTTGAGGATTTGGTATAGGCACTGTTTTAAGCACTGCATAAATTAACTAATGTAATCTTCAGTAGAATTCTGTTAGAGAGATGTAGGTACTGTTATTATTGATACGTTGTTTGTTTATTTATTTATTTTGAGAAAGAGTCTTGCTCTGTCACCTGGGCTGGAGTGCAGTGGCTCGATCTCAGCTCACTGCAACCTCCGCCTCTCAGGTTCAAGCGATTCTCCTGCCTCAGCCTCCCCGAGTAGCTGGGACTACAGGCACACACCACCACACCAGGCTAATTTTTGTATTTTTAGTAGAGACGGGGTTTCACCCTGTTGGCCAGGCTGATCTTGAACTCCTGACCTCAGAAGATCCGCCTGCCTTGGCCTCCCAAAGTGCTGAGATTAGAGGTGTGAGCCACCATGCCTGGCCTGTTGTTACTTTATAGATGTGGAAAGTAAGGTATCATGGTTAAGTAACTTGCCCAAGGTCACAAAGGTAGAGCTATCAATAGCAGACTGGAACCAATAGAGGCCCTCACAGAATGATTCTTGGGAGATTTGAGTTTTCATCTGAACTTTCTCAGGGGGATGTAATAATGTAAATGGACTCTTGGCCCCTCCATCCTGGAAGCTTGGCCAAGTGGCCTAAACCAGGGGTCCCCATTTAGTTTCTCCAGCCCCCTTTTTTCTTGCTGAGTTGTTTTAAAAGTTGAAAAGTGCTTAGTGACCTTGGACAACATTAGCACCTTCTAAGTCCTGGAATCCGCCAAGAAGGAGGAAGGGAGATGGTGCTGAATTCCCCTAAGGCAGGGCTCAGGAAGCAAGAGAACCCTGTGGTCTAACCTTTCCCATCTGCTCTCTTGTTCCCAGGCTACGTGCAGGCCTGCCGCGCCCTGATGATTGCTGCCTCTGTCCTGGGTCTGCCGGCCATTTTACTGCTGCTGACTGTTCTTCCCTGTATCCGGATGGGCCAGGAGCCTGGTGTGGCTAAGTACAGGCGGGCCCAGCTAGCTGGTGTTTTGCTCATTCTGCTGGGTAAGACAGCTTTCTCAGTGGTACCCTACCTATGAGGGAGCCTGATGAATCTCAGATCTTGTGGTTGCTGCCTTCTCAAGTTCAAGAGAAATGTGAAAAGAAGCCAAGTGAAGCCAGTGGGGGATGGACTCCCACAATCTGTATCCCTTTGTATTTTATGGGCAGTTTACATAGAGGGCTAAGTAATGTCTCTGGGAGTCACTGACCATGAAAGTAAGTTTAAAAAGAGAAAGAGAAAGAGGATTTTGAAGGTAGGAAATACCTAAGGGAAAGACCTGAAAGATGGAAGCCTTCTCAGTCTTCACAGTGGAATCCTTTTTTGAACACCTATGCCCAGGTCCCACAGCAGATCAATTGAATCAGAATTTTCTGGGCATCAGGCCAGGCAAAGATATTTTTTGAAAGCTTCCCAGGTGATGCTTATGTGCAAGCAAGACTGAGAAGCTCAGTTAATAAAGAAGGAGGCCGAGGTGGGTGGATCACCTGAGGTTGGAAGTTCAAGACCAGCCTGGCCAACATGGTGAAACCCCATCTCTACTAAAAATACAAAAATTAGCCAGGTATGGTGGTGCACGCCTGTAATCCCAGCTACTCAGGGGGGTGCTGAGGCAGGAGAATCATTTGAACCCAGGAGGCAGAGGTTGCGGTGAGCCAAGATCACGCTGCTGCGTTCCAGCCTGGGTGACAGAGTGCAACTCCAAAAAAAAAAAAAAAAAAAAAAAAAGAAGAAAGAAAGAAAGAAAGAAAAAAGTAAAGAAGAGGGCAAGAGAAAAGTCAGGAGTTGAGGGTGGTTAGACCACCAGGTGATGGCTCCATCCTTTAACTCAGTAAGCCTTCCTTGCGCATGTGGGCCAGGCACCATGATAGGTACTGGGGACACTGGGGAAAACAGGCCGTCTTTGCTTTGAGTGTACTTGGACATCTCAATAGAATATGGTATGTGCTCATGTAGAAAAGGTATATAGGCTATGCATACACATAGGAAGGCACCTAACCCGGACTGGATGAGTTTCCAGAGCAGAAGAACCCAGCAGTAAGCCCCGAGACTTGAAGAGGAGGTGGGCTGGCCAGGAACTGAGGGGAGGGACAGTCCAGGGACAGGAAATGGCATGTGCTCATTTGGTTTTGCTGATTATACCTGCACATAGAGGGCTTCATTTAACAACCTATGGAAGGTCCTTCTAGCTCTATTCTCGTCAGTGATTTAATTTCTCTCCTTTTTTTCCCCCTCAGATGCTAGTTTCATTAGCACATTCTAAATCCTAATAGACAATATGAATTTTAAGAACAACAACTCTTGTTGCAAAGTGCACATATCAGTGAGAAGAAATTAGTCTGGATATGGGTTAGATATAAAATCATGCTCTTCTGAAACAAGGAATTCATACCCCCAGATTGACATATCAGATGAATTTGAGGGGTAAGGATAAGGGGTCAGGGTTCTGTATGGGTTGATGCCACTTAGTGGTGGGTACCGCCCATCTGGAGGCCTCACACTCACAATGACACCAGTAAGGTGAGGGGACATGAGAGGTGGGGCACCATTTTCCAGGATTGCAAAGGGACGGAGGTTTGCAGGTTCTTGTGAAGCCACAAGGGTGTGTGTGTGTGTGTGTGTGTGTGTTAGCAGGAGTGAAAAGACCACTGTAATTTCCAGAGAAAAATCTGGATGTGGAAATTTTGGTTCCAGCCACAAAGAATTTGTGTGCCAGCATCACACGGAACACATATCAGCATCCGGTGCTTTATCTGACTCACAGGGCCCCCCTCTTGCAGTGCTCTATGGAGGTCAGATCTATTGTCTGACTCCCTTTCCAACAGGAAAGTCAAAGATCCACAAGTAAACTGGGTTTGCAGAATCCAGGTGAAACCCTTCTCCTAGACACTTGCTGTTTGTTACTTTCCTTACATTCTCACAGAAGCCCCGGAAGGTTCTCTTGGGCTCTGAGGATGGCAGAGCCAAAAGGTGGGTCTGTTGTGTTGGGTGCTCATGTTTAGAAATTCTGGCCTTCCATATGAATGTCACAGGTATCCACAAGTAAGAGAACACACTAAAACAAACATACAAACACTGGAAAACAGAGGGATAAAAGCAAAGTATACATAGTTTTAAAAACTCTAAAAACAACAGAATTGTTTAGTTGAATAATCAGGGATATTGAAGGAAAAAGCAACCGGTGGTTTGAAAGTTCCTAGCTGAATTTGTTTTTCTTTATCTTCTAAAAGTGGGTTGATATAGATAGGCAGAATCACAGAGGAAGAAAGCGAGGTGGGGCTGGGGAGTGGGTGAGTGCCTCAGTCCCTGTTTGCCTGTCTGGAGTGAAACTATGGGGGAAGCAGGACATGGAGGGATCTGACCCCACCCAAGGAGGCTGCCCGTTTCCGGACACTCACCAGAGTCCCCTCATTGCCCTTTTACGGCCTTGCATTTCCGATATTGTCTGCCTGCTTTGCTCCTATCCGGATTTGTTTCTCAGTGGGTCACCACTGCCTTTGGGTTGGATGTTGTTTTGACTGGAACGAGCTAGCTCTGGAAATGTAAAGCTCATTGTCTCAAGCATGGCACCTGCTGATCTCCTCTAGGTCTTCTCACCACGGAGCCCCAAGTGCCTTGTTTCCCCTGTTGGCAGTGGTGGGAGGAGCACGGGGAGTGAAGGCTCCCTTTGTGTTGCTCTGGACTGGTTTCTGCCACTCCCCCAGAGAAGCCAGCGCTAGGCCTGTGCAGGGTCCTCAGGGTCACTGAATTGGGGCTGAACAAACACACCTCATTCGACCAAAGAAGATGAGGCACCTCCTGGGTTTCGGGGGCCTGGGAACTGGACACAGTGTCACAGCTAGTCCTGGTATGGGAACTGTGAACACTGCTAATTAAAATCAGTTTTTCCTGACCCTGAAAATCTGTAATTATTTTTGTGAAAGCTTAAAAAAATTGTGTCTGTTGTACAACTTTATCTTCTCAGCAGTTACGTTTAATGGTGTGAGGGTTTGGTTCCTGCTGTGGAGGAAGAAATAGGAGCCAGTTGCTTCTAAAGCCAGATGAGTAGCACAGGAGCAGCAGGCTCTCAGATCTGTGGTGGATTTGAGGCTAATCTGTTTGTGGCTTTTCAAGAGTCCCTACCAAGGCAGGAGGTGCCTGTGCCCTGAATTGTTTGATCTTATCAGTCGGAGTCAGATCCAACTGCGCTGAATCTGGAACCTACTACTTTCTAGCTGTGTGAACTAGGGCAGTTCCTTAATGTCTCTGGTCCCTTTCATAAAATGGGAACAATAACGCCTGCTTCTCAGGTTAGTAAAAACAGTGAAATGATGTGTGAAAATTATTTAGCATAGGATCTGGCACATTGTAAGTGCTCAATAAATGGTTATTATTATTGTTATTGTTGGTTAGCTGGTTAAAAGAATACCCAGAGAGCAGCTGGGTATTCTTCCCATCATGTCAATTTCCTTCTTTTTATTTTTATTTTATTTTTATTTTTTGAGACGGAGCTTTGCTCTGTCGCCCAGGCTAGAGTGCAGTGGCGCAATCTTGGCTCACTGCAACCTCTGCCACCCGGGTTCAAGCGATTCTCCTGCCTCAGGCTCCCGACTAGCTGGGATTACTGGCATGTGCCACCATGGTCGGCTAATTTTTGTATTTTTTGTAGAGATGGGGTTTCACCATATTGGGCAGGCTGGTCTCGAACTCCTGAGCCGTGAGCCACCGCGCCCGGCCAAGAAGGTCTTTAAGAATGTTTTTATTGTGGAAAATACCAGACCTATGTAAAAGTAGAGGAATAGTATAATAAACCCCTGTGAACCCAACCTCCTCAACAGTGATCAACTCATGGCTGTAATATATGCTTCATCTTTCCACTTCTCCGTTTCTTCCAGTCTTCAGATTTTTTAAAGGAAATCTTAGATAGCATATCAAGAAAGATTTTTTTTTTCGCTATTACTAATGTAAGAAGTCAGAATAATTTAAATGATTTTAATGAAAATTTTGCTTTGTGCTAGAAATGATGCTTTTAAAAGTTCTTTCAGGGCTGGGCGTGGTGGCTCATGCCTGTAATCACAGCACTTTGGGAGGCTGAGGTGGCTGGATCACCTGAGATCGGGAGTTCGAAACCAGCCTGACCAACATGGAGAAACCCTGTCTCTACTTAAAATATAAAATTAGCAGGGCATGGTGGCACACGCCTGTAATCCCGGCTACTCGGGAGGCCGAGGCAGTAGAATCACTTGAACCCAGGAGGCAGAGGTTGTGGTGAGCCGAGATCACGCCATTGCACTCCAGCCTGGGCAACAAGAGCAACAATCCGTCTCAAAAAAACAAAAAACAAAAAAACCAACCAAAAACCAAAAAATACAAAAATTAGCCAGTTGTGGCAGGCACCTGTAATCCCAGCTACTCGGGAGGCTGAGGCACGAGAATTGCTTGAACCCATGTGGCGGAGTTTGCAGTGAGCTGAGATCATGCCACTGCACTCCAGCCTGGGCGACAGAGTGAGACTGTCTCAAAAAAAAAAAAAAAAAAAAAAGAAAAAAGAAAAAGTCCTTTCAGTGGAAAGTGACAAAGCTTGAAAAAAGGTTCACTGGGGCCAGGCATGGTGGTTCATGCCTGTAATCTAGCACTTTGGAAGGCAGACGCGGGCAGATTGCTTGAGCCCAGGAGTTCAAGACCAGCCTGGCCAACATGGCAAAACCCCATCCCTACTAAAAATAGAAAAGTTAGGCCAGCCTGGTGGTGTGCACCTGTGATCCCAGCCACTTGAGAGGCTGAGGATCGACGCTCGGGAGAACGAGGCTGCAGTGAGTCGAGATTGCACCACTGCCCTCCAGCCTGGGTGACAGAGATCCTATCCAAAAAAAAAAAAAAAGGAGATTTATTGGAAGGAGGAAGAAATGTCAATGTCTACTGATCTTGTCTTTCTCTGCCTCTTTGGCTGTCTGTCTGTCTCTCTTTCTCTCAGTTGTTACCTCCAAAGTCAAACATACCTGTATTGATTTTGTTTAACTTCATGTTTATTTAACTCCATGTATTACCATGTGTCATCTCATCTTTAAAGAGATTAAAAGCCACACTTACATTTCATTGCTTTAAAATGGACTTCTCAAATATTTTCTGTTTGGTCATGTCACCATCATTCTTAGTTTTTATCAAGGCATATGTTTTCAATTAAAGAATGTATTGTGTTGCATTATTTGAAACTTGTTCTCAAAAGGGGCAAACAATTTTATTCTTTGAAGAGCAAGGAATTCTACTTATGAGAGGACCAGGTTTAGATATATCTGCCTTTACATAGTGAAGCTTTCTTCTCCCTTCCCTTTCTCTCCCTTCTCTTCCCCCTTCTCCTCCTCATTTTTAGCTAAGAATATGCCTCAGTTTTACTTTCTGTTTTCCGACAACAAATGGTAACCCCCTCCCACCTTTTGTAGTTAACTATTGCATCTTCTGAAGGCAAAAGAGGAGAAAAACTGAAAAATCTGAGTGCTAAAATTACTCTGTCTTGTTTTTGGAGACTTAATTTAAAAATAAATTCTGATGATATAAAAAGAAAAAGAACAAAAATTCCCTTTGTCTGTCTTCAGTTTTCTTGACCTTACAGGTAACTGACTTTCTAGAAAAACATTTTCTTTATTTTTCCCAAATAACAGAGAGAACCATTCCAAACTCATCTTTTTGGGTTTGCAAATAAAATAAAAACTATCAGGCCTTCTATGTCTTTAAGAAAGGCAATTTTTTTTTGGCTAGTTATATTACTATTTCACATTTTTTAAAGTTAAGTAATGATTTGACTTGCATTTTTAACTTTACTGGTCAAAACATGTCTCTTTCTCCCTTGAAACCATTGCTGAAATTGAGTAAATTCTCCTTTTTTAGTTTTTAAACATTTTTCATTTTGGGTTCAATTGAAGGTCACTGTTTTCAGTGAGCCTCTCATTTCCTTTCATGTTGTGTGGTAGTCTGTCATTTTTTAGTGGTTTTGATGTGGTTCATCTTCGAGAGCCACAGGAATTCCACCCAGGGTTCATTTGTCTCCTAGGAAGTAAAGAGCCTGCTGGCACTCATTTGCCTTGTTTTGTGTGAATTGTAAGAGAAGGATATCTTTAATGAGGTCAATGATGAGCTTGCGACTTTAAGTGTGTTAAAGTCACAATAAGATTTTATGACTTTGGACGTCAGTTTTGGTGTGTATGAAGTGAAATGTAGAATTGAAATGAGACTACTTCTCATCTATCCATCCATTTGTTCCCCTGTTCACTCATCCATCCCTATGGAGGTTCACTGTATGAAATGTTTAGACCTTTTTCTGATTTTTCCCTTTTTCTAATGATTTATATTGGAATAAAACCTAACAAAATCCCTAAAATACTCAAAACCAAGACTGATGGTTACTTTTGGGATATTGAGTCTGATTATTTCCCTGTGTGAAGATAATCTTGTCTTATTATTTGCTTAAGGGAACAATTAAATGAATTTAGAGGCAGTTTCTTGTCTTATTCTATAAAATCTAAACTAAATGTGAAAGTTAGGTTTACAATGGATGTGGGGAATGCTTTCCTGCACGTGTGTGCACATGTGCTGTATGTGTAAATACAAAGTATAGTTGAAAAATATAAAACTTGATTTGAACCCTGAGTTGTTTTGAAACCTGTTAATTGTTTATAGGAAAGATCGGTTAGATTGAACCATATCACTTGTTTGGGAATTAGAACTTTTTTCCCTACAGAATTCAGCTTTTCACTCTCCTTCTTTTTCCTCTAAACAAGCCTGGTTGTTTGGAAGCCTTTGCTAGGTTGCTGTTTTTTGCCCGCAGCAGAATGAATGCCCACTTTTGAGGTTTAGGGCTGTGTAAGTAGGTTGTGTATTGCTATGGAAAATCTACAGTAGTTCTCTCTGGCTGAAACACTCCAGAAGAGGATTTTAGTCCCCTTTCCTGACAGAGAAAAAGGTTTTTCTCTGTGTCTTGCTGAAAGTAGAGACTCTGATAATAGCCAAGCAGTTCTCCAAGAGTGCCTGATTTGGAATTCATGCCAGAGAAGAGAAAGAAAAAGACTTTCCCCTGCATCTGAGGTTTCTAAAGTCCTGAGCTAGAAAGGGAGGTTTCAGGTACACACTGCTTTTCTTGAACATTCTAGTCACAGAAGGAAAATACATCTTCTCATGGTATCTCATATGAAAATATTACAGAAGCTGGCATGACTGTGCTTACTTTTTAAGAAAAAGGAAACATTAGCATATGGACAGATTTTAGCTGCTTCTTCTTCTTTTTTTTTTTTTTGACACAGAATCGTGCTCTGTTGCCCAGGCTGGAGTGCAGTGGCGAGATCTCCGCTCACTGCATGCAACCTCTGCCTTCTGGGTTCAAGCAATTCTCCCTGCCTCAGCCTCCTGAATAGCTGGGATTACAGTCGCCCACCATCCATGCCTGGCTAATTTTTGTATTTTTTAGTAGAGATGGGGTTTTGCCATGTTGGCCAGGCTGGTCTTGAACTCCTGACCTCAGGTGATTCACCCACCTTGGCCTCCCAAAGTGCTGGGATTACAGGTGTGAGCCACCGTGCCTGGCCAATTTTAGCTTCTTAGATAATCTATAAATAATTAATGGAGTGAATTTGGGCTGTTAGAAAGCCAGTCTGGGCAATTCATAGCTTTTCAAATTAACTCTCTTCCTTCTGATTTCCTCTTGAGATCTATTCTTTTTAAGGATAGAAATCATATCTTTCTATGTATATCTATACCCAGCTTGTGGGGTAGGCTTGATCTATTGTCAATAAAAATCTATGTTACAAGCAACACAAATGCGATGAGATTGTTTAAAAGGTCTTTCAAAATGGGTAAGACCAATCTTTTTTTCCATTTAGAACTAATATACAAGGCTGTTAGATTTGATTGCTTATGTTAAGTTATATTTCTTCTCTGTGGGCATAGAGAGTAAGTTAGAAAATCACTTACTATGAGTAAAAATCAGAAAAAAGCTTGCTGAGCTGAAAGTGATAACAGTACCCCTGGTGGCAAACATCAGACTGGCAGTGCAGTATTCTGTCTTGAATTTGTTGATGGAAACCTCATTGTTATTATTATTGTTATTATTATTTTTCTGTCTGCCAACTTTAATGTGCCATCTCAACTTAAAGAGGTTTGGAGTTACTTTGTTTAGAGCTGTGTTGTTCGGTACAGTAGCCACTAGCTACATGTGGCCATTTAAATTAAAATTAATGAAAATTCAAAATTCAGTTCTTCATCTCACTAGCCTCATGGCAAATGATCAATGGTCCCACATAACTTGTGGCCACTCCATTTGACAGTGCTGGTCTAGAGATTTGAAAAAAATTAAAAAAAAGTCTTTATAGCATTTTGCCTGCCCATGTTTTGTTACTTTGCTTATAAAGAGGTGAAAAACTACATGATATATAAGCTATTTCTTATTTTACTCTATAAAATCAAAACCAAAATGAAGATTAGATTGATTGGTGCAAGACCGTAAGTAAAGTTCTACCATTTTGACCCTTGAATGGGTGAGTTTTTCTACTCCAAGGACTGTTCATTTGTGTGTTGGGATTTTGTGATTGTGAACAGCGTAACACAAACTTGAACCTTTATCTGGTACTCCATTTTCATCTAGCAACATTCACCACAGCAAGAGAAATTTCATACCTTCTCCAGATCTTTGTAATGTGAATTGAACAAACTGAGAAAATAGAGTGGAAAATTGAGGTGGCTGCCATCTTGTTTCTCATTTTTGAATAGCTCAGATCATTCAGCCATTCAACTGGTCTACATTGAGCACATACTATTTGCCTTGTACTAAGGTAGACATAAGTAAGACATGGACCCTACCTTCAAGGAACTCAGAGCTTAGAATGATGCATAGACATGTAAAGCAATAATTATAATACAATTAAGTAAGAATACTAATTTTAGACTTATAACTGTAGATATGAAGTGTTGATATACAAGTAAATACAAATAAATATTTTTTGGACTTAAATGGTTTATTTCTAGGTTTTTACATTGGAATTATTTTGTTTCTGCCACCTGCTGAAAAAAATAAGGACCCAGCAGTCAGCTTCTTCTACAGATGCCAACTGCTACATATTGGTTCAGTGTTGAGGGAGCAGAGCTGTGTGTATGGAGCTTTTTGGAGCTGGTTGGAAGCCACAAGTGTGTGTATGTGGAGGAGTGGGCCTGCCCACGTGCTTGGTGTGTGATGGTTGCGCCTAGTCACGGCCTCTCCATGTCTCTCCAGCTCTCTGCGCCATTGTTGCCACCATCTGGTTTCCTGTGTGCGCCCACCGTGAGACCACCATCGTGAGCTTTGGCTACTCCCTGTATGCAGGCTGGATTGGTGCTGTGCTGTGCCTCGTGGGTGGCTGTGTCATCCTCTGCTGCGCTGGAGATGCCCAGGCCTTTGGAGAAAACCGTTTCTACTACACTGCGGGCTCTAGCTCCCCGACTCATGCCAAGAGTGCCCACGTATAAGAGGGCTGCCCGGCTGCCCACAGAGGTGCTGTTAGATGCTGGGCCCAGGGCCCTAGGTTTGCTCATCACAGTGGGGGGAAGCCCACTCCTCTGCCAGGCTCTAAAGCCAAAGGTCTAGAAAAGCATCCTGTCTGGCATTTTGTAGTCTTAACTTCTCCCCATTTCCCCCATCTTTTGGTTGCCTTAAAAGAAATCTCTAGCTCAGATAATGCCCAGACATTTTTTTCCCATGGTGTTGCCCCTATTAGCTCTTTTCTTGGGCATTCCTTTGCTGTTTATTAAAAATATATTATATATATTTTGTTTCTTTAAATTTCAAATGTTTTGCAAACATCACTGAGTTAGGTGGGGGTGGGGAAGAGAAATACAAGACACTTTTTTTTTTTTAAATAGGGCCTCACTCTGTTGCTCAGGCTGGAGTGCGGTGGTGTGATTTCGGCTCACTGTAGCCTCAACCTCCCCGGCTCAAGTGATCCTCCTGCCTCAGCCTCCCAAGTAGCTGGGACTACAGGCGTTCACTACTACACCCAGCTAATTTTTAAGTTTTTTGTAGAGATGAGGGCTCCCTATGTTGCCCAGGTTGGTCTCGAACTCCTGGACTGAAAGTATCCTCCCGCCTCGGCCTCCCAAAGTGTTGGGATTATAGGAGTGAGCCACGGCACCGGCCAAGATGCTTTTCAAACCGATACAGATGACAATGGGAGCCTCATAAAGATGGCTTTTGTTTCTTCCCTTCAAGGTCATTTACTTGTATGAGACAGAAAAAGATAGCACTGGGGACATGGGATGGGGGAGGGAGGGCAATAGTGGAACGAACTTTCCATGGGAAACTTTCCCTTTTGTAAGTTGAGGGCCAGGGGTAGGGATATTTTTTAGTTTGTGATTTTACATTTATCTGTACATACTTTTTCAAGATTGATCATTTTTATAACCATGGTTTTCCTGAAATCCTCAATTCATCAATATGAAGGAAATGAACCACATAGACTTTATGCAATAAATAACAGTGCAAGTGAGTATAACTTTAACTGATGTTCCACAAAACATTTTTGATTTCAAGTTTGTATGATGTAGTTTTTAATCATACATTTTCATATGCTTCAAACTAACACATTTTTAAAGCTTTCCCCCACTTTTCTCTCTATTTGCATTGTTAGCCATCTTGAAGTGATGTTGTTTAACATAAATTGTACTGTTGAATTTGGCTTTACGGGTGTAAACACTGATGGTATATCAGTATCTGAGACCCCAAACTCTCCAAATACTGATGGTGCATTTTATTCTTTAAGTGAAATCTGTGCAATAAAATAACAGACTGTCTGCAAAACTGGCCTTCGATCTTCTGTTGTATCCAGAGGTATCATTATTGATTTAAAAAAAAAATCTCATTAATCTCTACTGGTAATTTACAGGGAATCTGATCAGTGATTCAGGAACAAGTAATTCTGCCTTGCCTTGAATAATTAAAAAGTTATGTTTTATTCACTGTATCGCAGTGGTAATTTGTGGTCATGAAAGCATAACCTCAGTGCTCTCTAGGTTTCTTAAGTGGGATGACTTTATGGCATCTTTAATCATCGATCAATGGGCAGCAATCAGAAACAAAGTTCTCAGCATTATGCAGTTAATGTCTTTCATCTATTTTGAACACTTAGTAAAGGAATTGATTGGCTAGGTATAAAAGGAGAATTAAAGAAACCTATTTTATTGGATCTTTAAGTAATAATATCTAAATACATTTCATTCAAACATACATATGCAGCTGTTTGGACATTTTGGACAAAGACACATTGAGTTGATTTTTATTTGTTTTCTGTTCCAGAAACTCTGTCAAGTTACGGGCCTGGTCTAAGAAAACACATTGCAATCTATTTTGGCAGACTTCTTCCAAATAAAATACTAATTTCATTAGCTGAAATAATTGGCAAACATTTCCTCTTTGGAAATACCAATTTGGGCTAGCCATTTTGTAGAAATTTGTGTAGTTTTGATTATAACCCGTTGGAAAGTATTTCTAAATTACTTATACATAAAAGATAGTCTTTTTTTTGTTTGTTTTTTTGAGAAGAAGTCTCGCGCTGTTGCCCAGGCTGGAGAGCAGTGGTGCGATCTCGGCTCTCTGCAACTTCTGCCCCTTGGGTTCAAGTGATTCTTGTGCCTCAGACTCCCAAGTAGCTGGGACTACAGGTATGTGCCACCACACCTGGCTAATTTTTGTATTTTTAGTGGAGACAGGGTTTTGCCATGTTGGCTGCGCTGGTCTGGAACTCCTGGCCTCAAGTGATCCTCCTGCATCAGCCTCCCGAAGTGCTGGAATTACAGGCATGAGCCATCATGCCTGGCCATAGAAGACAATTTTTATGTTAACTAAAATATTTGCTTAGCTATTATAATATAGCTTTTGTAAGGATAAAAGTCATGTGACTACATTGGAGGACCCTCCCTACCTCATTAAAACTTGTCAGGGTATAACGATTATGAACCAGAAGGGAGCAAAAAGCATCTGAGGGAGTGGATGAGGAGGCTTCAGACCCCATGATCCCTTCCCTCACAACCACCAGCTTGTGTCAGAAGTGTCATTAAGAGGGTCTCCTCTCTTATGGATGTATTGACTCGCCCGCTCCTTCCCTGAGCTGCTGCTTGCTTTCTCTCATAAGAGGGCTGCTGCATGAGCTCCACTTTTCCCTTCAGTGTAAGAAGAGAGACTCCCAAATCGCTCCTAGCTGACCACTCCCTGACTAATGAGGGAATCCCAATTTGGAGGTCATAACTCTAGTGTTAGGTTTAGTATCAGTTTGATGGAGGAGAGGTTGATGTGCTTCTAGAACAGTACTGTCCACTAGGAATACGATGTGAGCTGTTTAAAATTTTCCAGTAGCCACATTTCAAAAGCTAAAAATAAACAAGTGAAATTAATTTATTTTATTTTATCCAGTACATCCAAAATATTGTCATTTCAATATGTAATCAATTGATGAGATACTTCACGCCCTTGTTTTTGTATTGTCTTTGGATTCTAGCGTGTATTTTACACTTGCAGCACATTTCCATTTACACCAGCCACATTTCCAGTGTTCAGTAGCTACATGTGGCTGGAGGCTTTTGGATTGGACAGCACAACTGTGGAACAACAGGTTCTGTCTCAGTAACCATCAAGAGGATCAGTCTTGATTATCTTACCTGCTCTCATTAGAGTCCCCTGAGAACTTGGCAATTAACAATTTATTGAAGAATTATAATAAATCTTCACCTAGGTGAAGACAATGACCTCCAGTCACGTGTAAAATGGTAGGCTTAAAGTACTCTGCCTAAGTAACATGGCAAAGGGAATTCATACTGTTAAGACCTGTATGTGTTAGGAACTTCATACATTTAATCCTCCCCATGGTCCCCATTTTATAGATGAGAAAAATAGTATGTGGAGAGTTTAAGTTGTCAAGACCATATAGCCACTATATAAACAAAAAGGGATTTAAGACTATGTAACTCTAAAGCCTGAGTTGTCCAATTTAAGAATCAAGGCTAGGGTCGGGCGCGGTGGCCCACACCTGTAATCCTAGCACTTTGGGAGGCCAAGCGGGGCAAGTTGCCTGAGCTCAGGAGTTCGAGACCAGCCTGGGCAACACGGTGAAACCCCGTCTATACTAAAGTACAAAAGAAATTAGCTGGGCGTGGCAGCTTGCTTCTGTAGTCCCAGCTACTCAGGAGGCTGAGGCAGAAGAATTGCTTGAACCTGGGAGGTGGAGGTTGCAGTGAGCCGAGATCATGCCAGCGTACTCCAGCCTGGGCAACAGAGCGAGACTCCGTCTCTTCAAAAAAAAAAAGAAAAAAAAAAAAAGAATCATGGCTAGGTAATAAAGTAAACTGGAGATTCATTCTCTTCATTAGGGTGGGGAGCCGAGAATCTGCATTGTTGTTGTGTACCCTCAGTGATTCTTATAAGGTGGTCCCCACACTACACTTTGAGAAACAGCAAACAAAAGGACTTCTTTCTCATGCCTTTCTGTAAGTGCGGCTCATGTCCTCCCTGGTCTCCTGTTTGATGGTCATTGGAGATGAGATGATTTTGAGAATCACACCATGCTTTACTCTCTCCCTTTAGCCTGTTCTGAAGAGACCACATGCAGGGGATTTTTGGTTTGAAAATGAAACAGTCTGGCTCATGCTTTCCAAGAATTTGATAGAAACCAAATTAGAGAGAAAAGAATGTTTCAAGGCAATCTCTGAATCTAGGGATGTTAGTTACAATGACAGTAATAAAAAAGAGAAGATTGTGTGCTTAAAGAATACAAGTTACATATTTGTGCTGAATTGGTGGTTTGGGTTAACAATAGAAAAAGGTTTGGTTGTATCTTGCCCTGTTTTTTTTTTTTCTTTTTTTTTTAATTAAAAAGAAATCTGCGTGTCAGTGTTTCTCTATACAATGTACACAATGTGAACTGCAACATCTTAAATGTTTGGCAGGACATTCATGCTCATGACATCACATGCTGAGAGGACAGGGAGGCCACTGTGGGGCTGGCCTCGAAGAGAGGCGGCATCAGTGCTACCATTGAGATGTCCCCACAAAAGAGTGTGTGACAGCCAGATGTGCAGCTTAATGGAGACTGAACCAGGATTGTGGGTGGAACATTGGCACATGCTGCTTATGTCTTGAATAGCAGCTCTTGAGGAATCTATATTTCTTTACCTCATGCAGAATCTTAGAGCTCTGGCTTTGTGGCCCCATGGCTGGGGGAGGGAGTGGAGATGGAGGAACTTGTCACTGCTCCATGCCCCATTGTTGAAATGGAAAATGTGGAAATGTTAAGCCATTTCTAGAGGATTGTGGAAGGTAAGAATTGCTTCCAAATACAAAAATACAAATACAAAAGATCACCTGATCGTCACAGTTGGAGGCTTTCTTGAATAAAAATGGTTATATCTCTATTTCTCTTATGTTGAATTCTATAGCTATGCTTTTCAAACTGTAGTGTTGATAACAGATCACTTGGGGATCTTGTTAAAATGCAGATTCTGATTCAGCAAGTGTGTGATAGGGCCTGAGGTTTGGCATTTCTGACCAGCTCTCGGGGGATGCTGATGCCGATGGTCCCAGCCTCACACCCTGAGTACACAGACTCTGGAGTCTGCCTCCTGTGGAAGCACAGACCGGCTTTGTGCATAGACATGGTGAGTGGCGCCTGTTTTTGTGGAAGACACTGGGAGTGGTTCTTTGCCCTTCAAAATAATTCTGGAGCCTCACTGGCCAATAATTCCAGTGTAGAATCATTCTTTTGACTTCAAGGTTTTGTTCCTTATTTAAATATAAACACCCAGTGGTACGCTTGAGCTAAGTACTGGCTCATGAAAGCTGATTGTCACATTTTTCAGGAAGTTTGCAAGCCAGTTGATGTCATGTTGGGAGCTTGATAGCAGCCATGGTGGGAGAGTCATTCCACAGAAATCACCAAACACTGCAAATCAGGCATTTCTCCCCCAGCTCCACCTTCCGGCCAGTTGCTAAACATTTACCAGGCCACCACTGCTCAGCTCTTGGAGAACCATACATTAAGCTATATCAGTCCTTGTCACTGTAATTGGGAAAGGCTCTGTTCCTCCCCTCCCTGAGAAGAAGTTTCGATGAGGGAAGGTGGGTAGAGCTGGGAGCACATGGGGTGACTGAGGGGAAAGAGATGTGCCAGCTGCAGTCTCTTGGAGCTGTGTGTGCACTGGTCTCCTTGTCCTGAGTCTGAGGGTCTTGGTGGCCTGGCAGAGAAAGGGCTGCTTCCTCACCTTTTAGTCTGGTTCCTAGGCTTGGAGAGCGGTCGGTAAAACCGGCTTATATATCAAATACCATGGCTACCAGGTTGGTGCATAGGGCCATCCTGTCCTCTTTTGAACTCATATACTTGGGGCGTCACTAATCTGGCTTCTAGAAGTTTCCTGGCAGATTTAGTTTTGAAAGGTCACTTTTTTTTCTGATTGTAAGAGTAATAATAATATAATGACTCATGTTTATTGAAAGCTTATTCTTTGCCAGACACAGTCCTAGTATTTTATATATACTGACACATTTAGTCTCACAACAACCCTTATGAATTAGGGGCTATTGATATTTTCATTTTACAGATAAGGAAATTAAGATAAAGAGGTGTTTTCAAACTGGCTTAAATCACACAACTATTGAGTAATGTATATTTATTATAGAAAATTTGAACACTGTGGAAAAATACAAAATTAAATAAAAAATCACCCATCATTTCATCATTAATTTCTTTTGTATATATGTTTAGCCATCATTTTATTTTAAAACAAAAACTCTAACATACTCTACATATAAATTTGTTCTTGCTTTAAAAACATACATTTTCTTATGTCATTAATCGGTTTTTCTATGAAAATATCTTTAATATCTGCATAATATTCCATTGTTTGGATGTACCATAATCTACTCAATGAATTCCGAAGAATATCTTAGTTTTTTTGGTTTCTTTTCAATTTCTTCTAAGTAATTTTGCCATGAACATCCTTATAGGCAAATTTTTGCACATATCCATGATGATCTTTTTAAAGATAAATTCCTAGAAAGGAGTTGCTGGATCCTATATTCCAAGTAGTGTTTTAAAAACAGGTTTCTTTTTTTCTTATTGGTAGGAGGGTGCCTAGTTTCTCCAGCACTAATAATAGAATTCAGTATATCAATTTAATATGCTGTTCTTTTAAAATTATTTGAAATATTTATTTTTTTCAGTTTTGTTGATGTGGAGTTATATAAGCAAATACTTTTAATAAATGGCTAATTCAAACATTTCAAAAGTATTGATGGAAGAGAATGTGTGCAAATGGGATGCTGGAGGACTGAAGTTCTGCCCTATATGATAGTCCTGCTTTAGCTGACCAATGTCCGCAGGGAATGGAGTGTTTGTCTTCAGGAGACTTTGTGTTTGGGGCACTCTGATTCCAGTAGTCCCTGGTTAGGGTGGGAAGCTCCGGGAGAACTGTAGGCTGAACCACTATTTTTATTTGTTCCCAGCATAGTATCCCAAACATAATCTACTGAGACCAAAACAAGGCAAGGTAAAAATGAATCACTTTCTCTTTTCCCAGGCCTTCTAGACATTAATCTTGGGCTTATGATGGAAAGAAAATTTACCTGGCTTCATTTGCTGTCTGATTTTGCTTATTACTGTTTCAACAAAAGGTCGGGGAAAATGCACATCAAGGAGAGCTTCTAGAGGTGTGAGGGGCCCAGGACTGTTGGGGATGAAAGCCTCTGCACTGCAGGGCAGCCGAGGGCCTTGGGCTGTTCTCTTGGTTTTGAAGTAGCCTCCATGAGCAAGCAGAGCCTTCCCCTCACACAGTTAGGAAACACCACTCGTTCATCCTAGTCCACAGGGTGGACCTGGGGGTGCAGCTCTTCCCTTCAATTCGGGGTTATAAAAGACCCCTCTTCCCTCACCATGGCCTTTCTCAAACCAGAACAGAGCTCAGATTTGCCTCAGTCATGGAGTATCTTGAGTCATTTCATTCATTATTTCTAAAGTATGGTGTGGTCATTTCATTCATTATTTCTAAAGTATGGTATGGTCACTTCATTCATTATTTCTAAAGTATGGTAAGGGGATCATCAGCATATGACTCATTCAGTAAAATGCAGATACATGGGTCCTACTCCAGACGAATGGAGTAAGGATGGATCCTGGGAATCTGCATTTTACATGACTCTCCAGGTGATTGAGGTGCTCTCTAAAGTTTGAGAACCCTTGAAAAAGGTTCAATGAATATGGGCATTGGAACAGACCATTGCAGAAAGATGAGTCATATGAAGGAACTGGGAGCCAGAAAAGTAAAGGGATTTCCCCAAGGGTGTATTGCCAGGGTGTCATTTCCTATTACCTAGGGCTCTAAAATGAAGGGGTTGTAGTGTTGGGGAGCTGCTCCTTTCTTGAACTAGCCACTCCATCAGAATGAGAGCTGCCTTTATCTTATTTGGCCCATCCTTCTGGTCTTGGGGTGAGAGCCTAATTCAGGCTGGGCCAATCACAGTACCTCACTGCCCTGAGATAACTGGGATCAGCCCAGGAGGGCAGCTTTTCATCTAAATTGCACCAGCCAGAGCCCATTCTTTATTGGAGCCGTGGGATAGAGCACATTTCTCTGATAGCAAAACCGGAAAGATGTGAGTCTAGAAGCTCTTAGCAGCTGTCATTCCAGCTGTGTGGAAAGAGTGAGTCTGGGAAAATGAGGCCAAAATGCAGAGAGAAGTGGAGGCCAAAGAACACAGAATTTCATGATATATGGGGGGCTTGATTCCATAGTTTCTGAGGCTAGCTTCATAAAAGCCCTTTGGTTACATAAACCAACACCCCCACCAATTCCTTTACTTTTCCTATTTGGGTTTTGTCAATTGCAACCAAAATAATTCTGACTTGGCAGAGACTCTAGTTATAGACACATTCCTACAAAGTTCAAGTCCATTTTTCCCTCTTCCTTTGGAGGATTTCACCTTTTCTTTCACCAGCCATGTGTTCTGAATGAGACCATGGCCTTTTTCCTTTGCCAGAACATTAGGTCCAGAAGATGGATGGGAGACCCAAGTCAGGCCAATCAAGTTCTTTCCTGGAACTTTTCAAACTGCAGTTGTGAGAGCACACCACTTTTCTCCATTTAGAAGAGCTTCCAGTATCCATGGTGTCCATAAGTCTTGTGAAGAAGCTTATCTGTAGGAAAGGAGAGGAAGCAGAAATGAGAGATGGGGAGCAGGGAGCTCAACAACATAGAGGTGTCTCATTCTAGGTGACCCTGGAGGAGCCAGCGACATGGTTTTTGGTCAAAGCGAGTATGAAGTGAGTCACTGTCACTTTCAATCAAAAAAGTCCACGTGGATAGAGGGCTTCCCGAACCAATTGGCTTAGACCTTAAGCCTGAGGAAGTCTCATATGTGGGCTGCTGCTTGTAAATTTATGCAAGGAAAAAGGGTGAGGTTTTATCACTAACGTTTATCCTAACTTAAACCCACAGACACCTTCCTCACCCACCTCCACCACACCTCTACTCCCCCCACACCTCTATTCCCTATACTAGCTGGCTAAATCAGAGTTCAGGAAAAAAGCAACCACCTTAGGATTTCAAACAGAGGGAATTTAATACAGGAAATTGGTTGTAGATAATGGAACAGCAGAGAAGTCAAGCAGGATGATGAGGTAACTCATAGCTGGAAGCCACTAACAGGGGATGAAGAGGCAATAGGAGGAGGCTGTGACTAAAACCCAGAGGCTAGGGCCACCTAGGGGGAGCTGGGACCATGGTGGGACTGCCTCTTGAGGGCTAAGACCACAGAGGGAAGGGGCCTTGTAGGATCTGGGACCAGGGAGGTGACTCAGCCCCTGCTAAATACCTCACCCGAAGCACAGCAAAAGAGGGAAAAATACCGTGGTTTCTCCCCTTCTCCTGCCCTCTAGTCATCTGCCAGTGCCTCTCTTTGGTTGACCTACCCAGTCAGAAGTCCAGGGAGCCTGGGAAATGTAGACAGAGGGTAGGCCAGACAATGGCTCTCAGAGCACGTGCATAGTTAAGCCTGAATATGGCAAGAACAGATCAAGGATTAGGGAGCCTCAAAATCTGGAAGCTGCTCAGACCTCATGGGGCAGGGTGAGGGCTACTCTCTGAGTGCCTGCCAGTAAATACTTCACAAATGAGTCTGGGCTTGCTTAGGACATCGATTCAAAACCGATTCCCAAATCTACCTTCCCGTTGGAACTGGTCATGCTTCGGCAGCACACAGAAGGTCCTACAATACTACTGCTCAGGTTCAGGGATGACTTTGTTTCTCTTCCTCTGCTTGCTCCCTGGAACCCAAGCCAGATCCTGGTTCTGAACCATCTCCTTTCCCATTGATGCTACCGTGATTGTGCACTCTGGAGCTTCTCCCCTATCCATTCTTGCTGTCTCTGTATCTCCTCAAGACCGCACCATCTCCTTCCTGGATGCCTCCTGCCTTTCCTCCTTCGAGTCTAGCTTCTGCTTTGTCAATATCAAGATCTCAACAGGTGCTTCCCTGGCTTGTCATCCTTTGAGTTCCCCCTTTGCCCGCTGCATAAATGCAACTGCCTTAGCTTGGCATGCAAGGCCCTTCAGAAACCTTCCTGGCCTTTATTAAAAATATACACATAAGGATCTTTGATTATGAGCAAGAGAAACAGACTCTGGATAGACGAAACAAAAGAGGGATTTTTTTGGGGGGAGGGGGAGTTTGGGAAACAGAGTTTTGGGGGAAGAAAATTTAGTTTTTCAGAAAAACCAAACTCAGGGAAGGGCAAGCAAAAAGTAGACAGTTTTGCAAGGGTTCTGTTGCTAGGATGAAGGAACTCCAGCTGTGTTCAGTCTTTTTGTCACTTGGTTTAAGATTAAAATACTAGAAGGTAGCATCTGATTGGCTTAGAAAAGTCATGTGCCTGCCCCTGAGCCAATCACTGTATGTAGCTAGGGAAATTGGGTCAGGCCTAGGTCCTATGCTCCATATATACTTTTTTCACTGGGGGTTGGTGGGGTGAAAAAGAGGAGGGTTTCCCCAAAGAAATTAAGGTGCTTAGGGGACATGAAAGGATCCAAGGTAACACATGTCTATTACATTCACCAATATCCCAAAGTATGATTCAATCATTCTTATTGTCTTCTCCCTGCGCCTTGCCCCATAATCTCATCAAGATGGTCCTTGGGAGAGAATCAATCATCACTAAACAAGAGACTCTTTATAAGAACAATATCCTGGAGAATTAATTATTGTAAATTTTAAACTCTTTCCCTAAAACGATTTATATTTTCAGTAAATCTAAAAAGCTTTTATTAATGAAAAATCTCCCCTCATTCTGCCTTCTGTTCAGAACGGAATCGAATTCTGAATAAGCAGGCCTTCAGGGTATGAGGCTAGATACATAATTCATGGCTGCACTGTGTTTTCACATCTGGGCTTCCTTAGAGCTTATTGATAGTTTATTAAGACTTAAACATTTTCGTATTATTTAAAAATTCACAAACTCTTAAAACTTTGATTATCTTAAAATGAGTTTTATGAGTGTCTGCTAAAATCATATTATTCATTCATTCATTCATTTGTTAATTAGTTAACTAATCAAGCAAACATTTAATGAGCACTTGTTATGTGCCAGCCATGCATTAGCCACCAGATATAAAAAGGAAGCACAGAGACAGTACCAGGCTCAAATAACTCAGAGTCTAGTGGCAAAGTCAGGCATGTCATGAATAATAATGATATTAGTTTATTATCATTGTCATCTTTAATGTACTTTGAAAAGTTACACCTGAAATGATTTAATTTTTTTTTTTTAGACAGGGTCTCACTCTGTTGCTCAGGCTGCAATGCAGTGGCGTGATCTTGGCTCATGGAAACCTCTGCCTCCTGGGCTCAAGCGATTCTTATGCCTCAACCTCCTGAGTAGCTGGGATTACAGGCATGAGCCACCACACCAGGCTAATTTTTGTGGTTTTAGTAGAGACGAGGTTTTGCAATGTTGGCCAGGCTGGTCTCAAACTCCTGGCCTCAAGTGATCCACCCATCTCCCCCTCCCCAAGTGCTGGGATTATAGGCATGAGCCGCCATGCCCGGCCCTGGCTGAGAGGGGAAAATAAAATACCAACAGACGCACATCATTACACAGATTAAATATAAGAGGCTAAAGAATATTTGATGTGGCCGGGCGTGGTGGCACGTGCCTGTAATCCCAGCACTTTGGGAGCCCGAGGCGGGCAGATCATGAGGTCAGGAGATCAAGACCATCCTGGCCAACATGGTGAAACCCTGTCTCTCCTAAAAATACAAAAATTAGTTGGGCTTGGTGGTGCATGCCTGTAATCCCAGCTACTTGGGAGGCTGAGGCAGTAGAATCTCTTGAACCAGGGAGTCAGAAGTTGCAGTGAGGTGAGATGGTGCCACGGCATTCCAGCCTGGCAACAGAGTGAGACTCCATCTCAAAAAAAAAAAAAATTTGATGTATAAATGCATATTGACTTCAACTACGTCTTCCCCCAAGGTTGTACCTTTTTTGTGGGCGTGGAAAGTCAGCCAATTCCTAAACTTCCTAAAATTTATTGACTTAATTATGAGCAAAAACAGTGAGATACTGGCAGAGAAGTGCCATCTTCAGGCTTCTGTGGGACGTCCCGCTGAGACCTGCAGAGGAGTATGCTGTTTCTTCTTAGAGCTGGAACTTAGTTGAAGGCATCACTCTTTTGCTTGTCAGAATAATTAAAAAACTCTCCAGGTGTCAGAGCTCAGCTTCTACTGTGTCAAGTGCAGCAAAAACGTAGCTGACTCAGTTGGCACTGGCATGTACATAAAATGCATGGCCAGGTACAGTTTAGCAGAGCAGACTGGAGAATCGAAGCAATGATCCTCATGCATATGTTACCCATATTTTCTCTGCTTCCTTGCATGCTCCATTGTCCCATCAGACTTCACTTAAAAAATACCAGTTCAGGCCAGGCACGGTGGCTCACGCCTGTAATCCCAGCACTTTGGGAGGCCGAGGTGGGTGGATCACCTGAGGTCAGGAGTTCGAGGCCAGCCTGGGCCAACATGGTGAAACCCCATCTCTACTAAAAATACAAAAATTAGCCTGGCGTGGTGGTGCATGCCTGTAATCCCAGCTACTCGGGAGGCTAAGGCAGGAGAATCACTTGAACCCGGGAGGTGGAGGTTGCAGTGAGCCGAGTTGTTGCCATCGCACTCCAGCCTGGGCGACAGAGAAGGACTCTGTCCCCCCTACCAAAAAAACAAAACACCAGTTCAATGACCAAATTATTAAGAATTTCAAGATGTTGACAGCCGAGCATTAAAGCAAGTGCTGGGTCCTTCTGCTTGCAGGGCCTGTAAGATCACACAGGTTGCATGTCCATGGAGCTGGTCCTGGCCTTTATTCTATCAGGCTGGGAGCCTAGATAAAATTTTGATTAAGTCTGTAAGAATAAGACAATAGATTTTGGGGGAAACTTGTAGCCTAAGTCACACTTTCTAAGAATTCTATAAGGAAGGTATCATCTCCTTTTTCCATGTTAAGAGACTGGGCTTCAGGGAGATGAGGTAACGAGCCAAGATTACAGAGCTAGCAAGTATCAAGGTCAATATTTGAACCCATGTCTTCTAAAGTTAAAGCCAGTTCTCTTACTGCTGTGGTATGCTTAGAGTTTATGAAATGAAACTGAATTATGTTTAATAAAATACAGTGAGATGAGAATGTAAAAAACACACATCTTTCTCATAGGATATTAAAGAAACATTTTTTTTAAAACAATAACCATACAACACACATGTATTAATTCACTTAATTCTTGCAACAGTCCCATGAATTAGAGGCTGTTAACATATCCCATTTTATAGATGAGAAAACAGAGGCAGGGAGACGTTAAGCAAATTGCCTAAGGTTTCACAGCCAGGATTATAAACTTTGCAGTCTGGATGTAAAGCCTGAGGTAGTAACCGCTACTCTAGCCTTCAAGTGCAACTTACTCCCTAAGAAAGTGGAATGAGGCGCGGTGGCGGGCGCCTGTAGTCCCAGCTACTCCGGAGGCTGAGGCCGGAGAATGGCGTGAACCCGGGAGGCGGAGCTTGCAGTGAGCCGAGATCGCGCCACTGCACTCCAGCCTGGGAGAAACCGAGATTCCGTCTCAAAAAAAAAAAAAAAAAAAAAGAGAGAAAGTGGAATGAAGGCCAGATGCAGTGGCTCATGCCTGTAATCCCAGCACTTTGGGAGGCTGAGGTAGGAGGATTTCTTGAGCCCAGGAGTTCAAGACTAGGCTGGGCAACATGGAGAAACCCTGTCTCTAGAAAAAATATGAAGATTAGCCTGGCGTGTTGGCGCACACCTATAGTCGCAGCTACCCAGGAGTCTGAGGTGGGAGGATAGCTTGAGCCTGGGAGGTCAAGGCTGCGGCAGTGAGCCTTGATGGCACCACTGCACTCCACCCAGGGTGACAGAATGAGACTCTGTTAAAAAAAAAAAAAAAAAAGAAAGAGAATGGAAAGCCTTTTTTTTTTCTTCGGTTTTAGAGTTTTATTCCATTAAATGGGAAAAGTTCATTGCTTAATGTATATTTTAACTACCTTAGACTATTGTTTTAATTTTTGAAATTAGAATAAAAATAAAATTTTACTCTTGAAAGAGACTTCATTCATTCACTTATTTATTTATTTTTTTTAAGGACAAAAAACCAAACACCGCATGTGCTCACTCATGGGAGGGAATTGCGCATGGACACAGGAAGGGGAACATCAGGCACCGGGGACTGTTGTGGGGTGAAGAGAGGGGGTAGGGATAGCATTAGGAGATATACCTAATGCTAAATGACGAGTTAGTGGGTGCAGCACACCAACATGGCACATGTATACATATGTAACAAACCTGCACATTGTGCACATGTACCCTAAAACTTAAAGTATAATTAAAAATAAAAAAAAAAGGAAAGCCATTTTAATAAAAGGACAGTTTCAGACTTAGTATAAGATTTTTTAGGCCAGGTGCAGTGGCTCACTTCTGTAATCCCAGCACTTTGGGAGGCTGAGGCAGGTGGATCACTTGAGGTCAGGAGTTCGAGACCAACTTGACCAACATGATGAAATCCAGTCCCTACTAAAAATACAAAAAATTAGCTGGGTGTGGTGGTGGGTGCCTGTAATCCCAGCTACTTGCGAGGCTGAGGCAGGAGAATCACTTGAACCTGGGAGGCGGAGGTTGCAGTGAGCCAAGATCGTGCCACTGCACTCCAGCCTGGGCGACAGAGCCAGACTGTCTCAAAAAAAGAAAGAAAGAAAAAAAAAGGGCCGGGCGTGGTGGCTCACACCTGTACTCCCAGCACTTTGGGAGGCCAAGGTGGGTGGATCACCTGAGGTCAGGAGTGGAGATCAGCCTGGCTAATGTGGCAAAACCCCATCTCTACTAAAAATACAAAAAGTAGCTGGGTGTGGTGGTGCATGCCTGTGATCCCAGCTATTTGGGAGGCAGAGACAGGAGGATCGCTTGAACCGGGAGGCTGAAGTTGCAGTGATCCAAGATTGTGCCACTGCACTCCAGCCTGGATGACAGAGTGAGACTCCATCTCAAAAAAAAAAAAAAAGATTTTTTAACCCAAATACTTTCCCAGTTAAAAATGTTAGTTTAGGGGTAGGGTTAAATTCTGGACCTGTTGGCTTTTCAAAACAGATTTTCTTAGAAAATAATCTTTTGTCTGTAGTCAATTGGAAAATAAAGGGAACTCAAGCTTCTCTATGGTATAGGGGCTCTTGGATATTTGTATCTCTGGAAAGAGGAAATATAGACTCATATTCTCTACCACATCACAAACAGATTTTCGGGAAATAAGGGTAATTCTCTATGGAAGGAAATAAACTCTCTTGTAGGCCTTGAGGTCCTAATTAATGACAGGGATGTATGCAGAAAGTAAAGGCACACACAAATACTTTTTGGTAGATGTGGTTCACTGGGGGCAGCACTCGTTAGCAAGTCCCAGTGTTGTTAAGGTGAGGGAATGGACAGTGTTCAGGCTGTAGATTTGGTTGGCAAACAAAATGCCAAAATGAGTGGGTACGCTCTGTTTTCAGCAAAGAAATCATTGGGCTGGAAAACCCTCAAAATATCAATCATTCATCAAGACCTCTTTAGGAAAACAATATTAGATTTTTGCACATAGCCCTTTTGAAGTTAACCAGTTTTGGCTTAAAACTTGAAAATAAAACAAGAGCGCACACTAGATCAAGAGGTCTTTTTAAGCCACTTTTGATCCTGGAAGACCCCTAGAGGGAAGACAGAGCCTTGGTATTGTTAAAAAAAAAAAAAAAAAAAAAAAAAATTGGCTTCAGGATGGAAAAGAAAGAGAGCCAGGATTCTGATTTCTCAGTCCTGTACTTTCCCTCCAAGGGAGGGTGCTGGGCCAAGCTGTGGCTGGGAGGCCATCAAAGACTCCTTCTGTGTATTAAGATTTAGAATTTATTTCTGATGTCATGATAAGGACAAAAGAATCTCACACTGTGTCAGGCTGGGGTAGCTGCTGTGCTCCTGATGGGGAGAAGGATTGGGTAAGTGTCTTCCTGGAGGCCACCTCCAAAGCCAGGCGTTGTCTCCGGAACAAATCCAACTTTCATTTCGTAGCCTGTTAGAGAGTTTTTCCCCATGAATGCCTCTGAACCCTCCTTGAACCCCAGAATGTTTCAGCTAGCAATGTCACTTGAAGTTAACAAGTTCCATCTGTTTGCCCCCCACAGTGAAAGTTGTTTTTCCTTTTATTTGTTCTCAGATTGTCTCCTGTCCCTTTGCCCCATCCATAGTTCATTTGGTTGCCGTCAAATTTGCTCTCCTCATCTCATTAGGTCATTAAATGAATTCCAGCACCTGAAAAGAGCAGTTTTTAAGATTCAAGTTTTGCTGAAGAATTGAGGTAAAACATTTTGTGGGCAACTGACGATATGGGTACAGCAATATGTGGATTAGCTTCACGTGCATCCGCCTTCTAACCTATTAAGTGGAAACAAAAGTTCCATGGGATGTGTGAGAAGAAAACAAAACATGTTTCAATCTCATTTTCAAAGCACTAAATTGCCATATAATGATAAGTGATAAAAATGCCTCTAAATTCCATCTATTTTTTTTTCAATAACCAGCTGGGCATTTTTTAGAAACTTAGAATTCATCATATTATGAATTCAAATTAGTGTGTTCTTAGGAAAGATACTAGAATGTGTCTTTGTTCTGTCAAATGAATTTATTTTTTAATGATCAGATCTTGAGAGTTTGCTAGAAAATGCCACTAAACTTCAAGATGTAATTCTTCTCTAATATACTTTCTTATATGGATAGATAATTCCACATTTTTGTCTTTTAACCAGTGGTGTAGCTTAAATATTAGGCCACCAAAATTTTAAGAGAGGATTTCTCTCAGTTTGATTATTATAAAAAAACAGACCATAGCCTCCTAACCGTTTCTTTTTCTCTTCCCGTCCCCCCCTTTTTATATCTTTCTTCACATTTTATGTATAGGACTCATGCCATTTTTTATATCTATACTATTAGATCTTATAAGAAGATTCTCATTCTGCAAACTTTTATCCCTCTGGCAATAAATGTACATACTTATGTTTATTTAATTGTATATAGATGTGCAACTGCAATAATGTATCATGTACGGCATAAAATGTACACAAAAAGTTAAATAGGAAAAAATGAAATAAGGTTTTAATTTTATTTCATATTATTTATTAATGATACAAGCTTTTTTCTTTTTTGTTAGTAATAATATTTTAGTGAGATCAATATTTGAACCTACTTCATTATTTAATATTTGGGATAAAAACATTCAAAAGTCTGATTCTTAGTTCAGTTAATTTTATTACTTCGTTTCAGTGGCTGCTTTAGCTGAAAAAAAAAATCTCATATGGATACATAGAACCATACAGCAGAAATGCATAATCATATGGTTATACCCTGTGTCAAAGGGTATAATGCAAAGATTTATATTAAACATTTTGCAAAGATTTACATTAAAATTTGGCAGTAGTTTCTCCATTTTCCTTGATGCCTTTCAGTTGTTCTTGGAAGCTAATCAGAATATGTTGCGTTTTTGTATTTCTTTTTCTTTTCTTTTTTATGAGATGGAGTCTCACTCTGTCACCCAGGCTGGAGTGCAATGGTGCGATCTTGGTTCACTGCAGCCTCCACCTCCCAGGTTGCAGCAATTCTCCTGCCTTAGCCTACCAGGTAGCTGGGATTACAGGCACACGCAACCATGCCCAGCTACTTTTTTTCAGTAGAGACGGGGTTTCACCATGTTGGCCAGGCTGGTCTCAAATTCCAGACCTCAGATGATCTCCCTGCCTTGGCCTCCCAAACTGCTAGGATTACAGGTGTGAGCCACTGCGCCCGGCTGCATTTTTGTATTTCTAAAAAATGGCTTGAAAGCCCATGGAGACTCTTGATTTGTAAGATTACTTAACCAGGTTTAAAAATTCTAAATTTTCTCCTATATATGATAGGACTATTTTTATGGATGACACATAATATTTTCATTAATAAGATAATATGCCTGTCCAAATATCTTTGTTCAAAATGGTCTCTCCATAGAACTCATTTCATTTGAAAAGCAATTAAAAGCAATTGCTTTCTCATGAGTTCACAGATTATTTCTCATAAAATCACAGATTAACAGTGCTTATTTTTATTTTATTTATTTATTTATTTTTTTGGAGACAGTCTCACTCTGTTGCCCAGGCTGAAGTGCAGTGGCACCATCTCAGCTCACTGCAATCTCTGCCTCCGGGGTTCAAGCGATTCTCCTGCCTCCGCCTCCTAAGTAGCTGAGATTACAGGCGCCCTGCACCACACCTGGCTAATTTTTTATGTTTAGTAGGGATGGGGTTTTACCATGTTGGCCAGGCTGGTCTCAAACTCTTGACCTCAGGTGATCCACCTGCCTCGTCCTCCCAATGTGCTGGGATTACAGGCGTGAGCCACTGTGCCCGGCCTTATTTTGTTTTTAAATTCTTGTTACATGGCAAACTTTTGTATTTTTGGCTTCACTGTTTTCGCTGCAATGGCTATTTTATGGTATCTTTGCAGGAATCTTTTAAAATGACTAGTTGTTTTTTATGGGGTTAGTTTAGAAGAAACAGATAATGCAATGTAAACGTCTACTTAAATGGGCATTTATAATCTACCAACTATCATATCTCAAATGAAGAGTGACGGTGGCACTGCCCACCCCTCTTCATTGATGAGGATCCTTTATCCTCGGGAGCACCTGATGACCCGCGTGGTCATCAGACCACAGAAGGATGCTCTGATGAATACGTGACTCCATCTAAATCCATAGTAAACTCCATGATACAATACAATACGACACAAATTGGGCCTTACATATTAAATATAAGGCTTAATTTTTCTTAATCCCGAGACTAAAAACATTTTAGAAAATTAAATAATATTTTCTTTTTTGTATCTTTTTGGAGGCTTCTGATCCACAGGGGAAGAGAGAGAGAGACATATAAACCAATAACTGTATTCAACATGTAAAATGCTATGTACATGAAAAAAAGAATGCTATGGGAACTTGTGGGGGAGGGAGGGAGACAGAGGGCAAATTCCAGAAAGTCAAAGAGAGGAGATATTTTTGAGACGAAGTTGAAGAATAAATGGGAGTATGCTGAACCAACAAGTGGGCCAAGGACATTCAAGAAGACACAAGAAAAGAGAGTGTGCTCAGGAAACACTGAGGAGCTGGTTGAGGTCAGGATATAAGATGCCTGGGGGAGGGGCAGCCATGAACCTGGAGAGCTGGGTGTGATGCGGGCTGTGAGGGGCATTGCTCTGTTGGCAGTAGGGAGCCACTGAAGATTTTAAGGGGAAAAATGACTTCAGTGAAGGATATATTTCATTTACAAATCATGAACCATATACACATGTTGTACATAATTACATTTTTGGCAGATGTGGATAAAATTCTGTTCGATCTAATTTAACAAATAATTATTGGCCGTTATGGCAAGCGGTATCCCCAAATTTGGTGGAACAATTAAGCTGAATATTTACAATGAAATACACAGATGTATGCATTTGTCCTTTAAAATTGTAATTTTCTGGAAATCTTTGACATCTGGAACAAATTCACACCAGTATTTAGTCCCTAACAGTATATATGTTTAGGGTTTATGTTGTAGCACTATGTTATGAATAAGGCAGTGTTATGACATTCTTCGGAGATCAATGACATCTAAGTTCAAGGCTGACCTATAGATATGGTATTCTATGCTATCATGAAGGTGACCGTATTTCCAGAATCCCCAGTACACTTTTCTTCCTAACTGAGAATTTATATGTATGAAATGATTAAATCATACTTACATCCTGAAAGAAACAAAACAAAACCAATATGTATGTAGGCCAGACATCCAAACTAATGAACTCTGAGTGTGAATTCCTTCTGCTGATGGAATATAAGCATCCTAAACCTATATATGCCATGTAGAGAGAGTGGCCTGTGTATAATGTGGCCTTGAGAGGATAGCTTCTATTATTTGTGTCATTGTTTGGAAAGAGGTGCCAGGATACCTTCTTGGTTTGTCAGTGAGAACATGACAAATATTTGAAAAGGCCCTTCGGTCATAAGAAATAAAGATTATTTTTATTTCTGATTAGAAAAGTAAAATATGCTTTGAAGAACAGCTAGAGAAAACAAAAAAGTATAAAAAAGAAAATGCAAAACCACCCCAAATCAGAAATTTTAGAGGTAACAATCATTAACACTTTATATAATCTTCTTCCAAATATTTTTCTATGCTATATAAAATACACACTTATTCAAAACTAAATACATACTAAATATACATTTTGCATCCTACTTTTAAAATTTAACATAATTGCCATTCCTTATGTCATTAAACATTCTTTGAAAACTTGTTTTTAGATGGCTATACATAATTGAGTTTTATAGATATACCATAATTAATTTAAACAATTTCTAGTTTGGGGCATTAAGTCGATTTCAATTTTTTTTTTTGGTATTTTTTCCCCCTGTAGTTATAGATAAATAAATCTGGTGATTTATTTTCTTAGGATCATTTTCTAAAAGTGATTAAAGGATCTGAATTCTTTCAGATAGAACTGTTGAATATTTAAACAGAGTGATTGAAATTGTTCTCTGCTTTTGGCGGGAGCATAACGAGGGTATCTGGATGATGAGGGAAAACTTAACTCTTTTTTTTTTTTTTTTTGAGACACAGTGTGGCTCTTGTTACCCCAGGCTGGAGTGCAATGGCGCTATCCCAGCTAACTGCAATCTCCGCCTCCGTGGTTGAAGCGATTCTCCTGGCTCAGTCTCATGAGTAGCTGGGATTATAGGCGCCCGCCACCACGCCTGGCTAGTTTTCGTATTTTTAGTAGAGACGAGGTTTCACCATGTTGGCCAGGCTGGTCTTGAACTCACTCAAGTTATCCGCCCGCCTCGGCCTCCCAAAGTGCTGGGATTACAAGTGTGAGCCACTTCACCCGGCCGGAAAACTTAACTTCTATGTATTCACTCCTTCAGGAAATATTTATTGAGTGCCTCTTGTGTCCCAGGCTCCGCACTAGGTGCCAGCGTGCAGCAGGAAGCAGGAGAGCACGTTCACTGCCCTTCTGGCTTGCCTGTATTTACATAGACAGCAATGGCGATCCTGGGTCTCTCTAAGTCCGAGCCTCTTTGCTCCACCACCCGCCCGCCCCCGCCCCACCCGCCATCTCTCCTCTCAGAGTGGTCTTTGGGGGCTTCACTTCAGGGCAGGTTTACGGTGTCTTCCAGCCCTTGTTGTATTTAGCGCCATCTTGGGGAAAAGCTGTGAAGTGTGTCTTTGGGACCCTGGCCTCTCCCTTCTGTACCTGAGTCCCCTTAATTCCCTCTCAGGCACCCAGGGACCTCAGAATATTTTTTCTCATGGCTTGTGAAAACCTGCTTTCTCAGAAGGAACTGATGATGTCAGTCGTTCATATCTCAACGTGGGTGAATTAAGACGCTGTGTTCCTTCTTCCGGGGGAGTTAACTGTGAAGGCACTTAATCTCCTCATTGAGGAGCGCCGGACTTTGTTTCCAATGGAGGAATTTCTGGCATCAGAGAGCAGATAGGGCAGAGGTGCTTTCTTCTGCTGCTCCTCAAGGCTCACAGCTTGCTATGGAAGCATCCTTGGAGGACATCTCCTTCCCTGGCCTTTCCATCAACGTTGGTTAATCCAATCTCCACCTTTTCTTACGAGATTGACATGGTGAGTGAGGAAGCCAAGGACATTGCATCCACATCTTAAACTTAATCTCAGTACATGAAAGGGGCTGCTTTGGAAATAGAGATTCATGAAACAGGGAAATCCCGTGGCCAGGAAACCCCTCGCTCTTCCCCACCCCACCCTGTGAGGAGTGTCTCCACTAGGAAGGAAATTAAATCAGTCTTCCAGCCACCAGAATTGAATTGGGATGGACTATTTCCTCTTTGGATTATGTTCCAAATTGCATTCCTGTTGCTCTGTTTGAAGTTAATTAGAGTCACAAATCATTCGTATTTCCCCTCTCTGAAGGAAAGCCTGCTGCAATGCTTATCTCATCGAGTTAATTGACCTACGAAAGGCTCATTCCTTCCTAAAAACACTCTGCATGGCTCTGATGGGTAAGCATCAGCCTAACACACATATATAATAAAAGCTCGAAAAGTTTGAATTTTTAGATTGTAGAAATGGGAGCACATGGTTTTCTCTCTGAGCCTCAGAGCTGGGTGTTTTTTCTGCCCTGGATTTGATTGAGGCTGATGAGAGCATGGAAGGACCTATCCTCAGGTGGGGAAAGAAGAGGAAGAGAATTTGGCACAGAAAGGGCTCTCTTTGCCAGTCAGGGAACTGTTGATAGCTGGAAATAAAATGTGGAAGAACTGTTTGGCTTATGAAGATCTCCTAAATTTCTAATGGAGTATTTATTATTTTTTAAAATTTCAACTTTTATTTTAGATACAGGGGTCCATGTGCAGCTTTGTTACATGGGGATATTGTGTGATGCTGTGGTTTGGAGTATGGGTTCCATCACCCAGGTAGTGAGCATACTACCCGATAGGTAGTTCTTTCCCCACCCCTAAGTAGTCCACAGTGTCTGTTGTTCCCATATTTATATCCATGAGTGCTGACTGTTTAGCTCCCACTTATAAGTGAGAACATGTGGTATTTGGTTTTCTTTTCCTATGTTAATTTGTTTAAGATTATGGCCTCCAGCTGCATCCATGTTGCTGCAAAGGACGTGATTTCATTCTTTTTTATGGCTGCATAGTATTCCATGGTATATTTGTACCACATTTTCTTTATACAATCTACCATTGTTGGGCACCTGGGGTGATTTCATGTCTGTGCTATTGTGAATGGCGCAGTGATGAACGTACAAGTTCGTGTGGCTTTTTCGCAGAAGGTAGAATGATTATTTTCTTTTGGGTATATACCCAGTAATGGGATTGCTGGGTTGAATGGTAGCTCTGTTTTTTTTTTTTTTGAGATGGAGTCTCGCTCTGTTGTTCAGGCTGGAGTGTAGTGGTGTGATCTCGGCTAGCTGCAACCTCCACTTCCTAGGCTCAAGTGACTCTCTTACCTCAGCCTCCCAGGTTGCTGGGATTACAGATGTGCGCCACCACATCTGGCTAATTTTTGTATTTTTAGAGATGGAATTTCACCATGTTGGCCAGGCTGTTCTCGAATTCCTGACCTCAAGTGATCCACCCGCCTCAGCCTCCCAAAGAGCTGGGATTACAGGAGTGAGCCACTGTGCCCGGCCTGTTTTAAGTTCTTTGAGTAATCTCCAGACTGCTTTCTACAGTGGCTGGACTAATTTATATTCCCACCAACAGTGTGTAAGTGTTCCTTTTTCTCTGCAACCTTTCCAGTATCTGTTGTTTTTTTGCCTTTTTAAAAAGGCACTCTGACTGGTGTGAGATGGTATCTCACTGTGGTTTCGCTTTGCATTTCTCTGATGATTAGTGATGCTGAGCATTTTTTCATATGCTTGTTGGCCACTTGTATGTCTTCTTTTGAGAAGTGTCTCTTTATATCCTTTGCCCATTTCTTAATGGGGTTATTTGTTTTCTGCTTGTTGGTTTGTTTAAGTTCCCTATAGGTTCTGGATATTAGGGCTTTGCTGGATGCATAGTTTGTGAAAGTATTTAATTTTTTTTTTTGAGACAATGTCTTGCTCTGTTGCCCAGGCTGGAGTGCAGTGGCAAGATCATGGCTTACTGCAGACTTGAGCACCAAGGCTCAAAATATCCTCCCACCTCAGCCTCCCAAATAGGGGGGACTACAGGCATCCGCCACTACACCTGGCTAATTTTCATATTTTTTTGTACAGATGGGGTTGTCATGTTGCCTAGGCTGGTCAAGGGATCCACTCACCTCAGCCTCCTGAGTAGCTGGGATTACAGGCATGCACCACCATGCCCAGCTAATTTTTGTATTTTTTGTAGAAACTGGGTTTTCTCATGTTTCCCAGGCTGATCTCGAACTCCTGGGTTCAAGCAATCTCCCTGCCTCAGCCTTCCAAAGTGCTGGGATTATAGGTGTGAGTCACCGAGCTTGGCTGATTGGTTTATTTCACTCAGCATGTTTTCAAAGTTCATCCATGTTACAGCATATGGCAGAATGTCGTTCCTTTTTAAGCTGCATATTCCATTGTATGTATAGGTCATATTTTGCTTATCCATTCACTCATTGGTGGACAGTTGGGTTGTTTTCATGTTTTAGCTATTGTGAATAATGTTGTTATGAACATGGGTGTACAAATATCCTTGGAAATGCTGCTTTCAATTCTTTTAGATATATATACAGAAATGGAATTGCTGGATTATGTGGTAATTACACATTGAATTTTTTGAGGAACTGCCACACTGTTTCTTTTTTGTTTGTTTTTGTTTTGTTTTGAGACAGAGTCTCACTCTGTTGCTCAGGCTGGAGTGCAGTGGCACAATCTCAGCTCCCTGCAGCCTCAAACTCTTGAGTTCAAGCAATCCTCCCACCTCAGCCTCCCAAGTAGCTGGGATTACAAGTGTGCACCACCACGTCTGGCTAATTTTTGTATTTTTAGTAGAGACGGGGTTTCAGCATGTTGGGAAGGCTGATCTCAAACTCCTGACCTCAAGTGATCTGCCCGCCCCGGCCTCCCAAATTGCTGGGAATACTGGCATGAGCCACCGCGCCTGGCCATGGAACTGCCATACTGTTTTTCATAGAGTTTATACCCTTTTATGCTCCCATCAGTACACAAGGGTTCTAATTTTTTCACATCCTCACCAATATTTGTTATTGAATAACCTTTTAATTTTAAGACCCATGTAATAATGTTGTATTTTGGAATATTAATCCAATTATTTTTGATCCTGGTAATCCCTACTTTTAGATTGTCCTGTGACTCCTCGATACTATTTGTAGTCTCTTCCGTGGTTAAAAAAAAAAAAGGGCAATCCTTTCACCAGTTATGAGGCTATTGTCCCCAGGAGGACATATGTAAGATAACATGTAGAGGGAGTCCTTGTCAGAAGGAACAAAGAGTGGAAACCCAGCCCCTGCTGGTCCTGATGGATGGTGGACAGGGGAAGAAAAATAGAGGTAGAATAGAGGGGGAAAAATGCTTGTCCAGGCTTTCCCTCCTCTGTGGGTGGAGGTATGGTAGGAGTGAGAAAGCCTGAAAACATTGTGTGTTGAGAGTAATGGTATACGTACTTGGAAAGGATATAAGCAGTGATCTGCTGGTAAATGTGTACAGCCATTTCTTTGAGAGAGAAAAACAGTTCTGATTTTGTAGCATTTTCCAATTCCCATGGTGTAAATCCTTCCACTATAGCTGATTTCAAGCTACCAATGTGAATTCACTAGAGTTGAGGGAGAGATGTGCAATAGCTCATCATTATGTAGTATTTCTGCCATACAGATATAATAATTGTAAATAACCTCGAGAGCATAGATAACAGTAAAACACAGTAAAAGAGTTTTGAGTATATATTGCCTTTGTTTTCAATGTAATTATTTGTAAGTTTATAGAACTTAAGTTTTAATAATGTTGTATTTAGCAACTGACTCACAAAAGTCGCTAAGTTACCAATCATTTTCATGAGCAAGCTGCAGCATGTCATTGGCTCCAAGTCTCAATGAGCAGAGCTCAGGAATGCATGTGTATTATTAGTGAAGGAAGTGGCTGGATACTCGAGCCTAAGGTGGTGATTCTGATTCCCCAAGACTCAGGGTGACATGCAGTGGATTCTAAAGTGCGAGGGCTCGGTGGGCCAGCCCAGGCCTGGAGTTTGAATGAAGAGGCATCAGTGTGCAGGAACTTCATGACTGGGTTCAGTGCCAGACCTGCAAACTTTGAAAGTGAATGTCATCATGAAGCCCACATGGCTGGATGGGTCAGGTTCTCCTCAGCTGTTACCTGTCCAGGGGCAGTCCAGGTAGCTATTCTGCAGGAGCATTGGCTAAGGGTCCAGAGCACCCTAGTTCTCATTTGCACCCCTCTCCTTATGAGATCACAGAAGCTCTGTTTCCAGAAGTAATTTGGAGAGAAGCAAGGGGGAAGGGAGGAAATCCAAAAGACTGAGCACTTATCCCAAAGGGACTCAATCATCTAAAAACACTAAATGGAAATCAACTGGGATTCCATCATACCTTAATACATTTAAGACATGATTACACAATACATTTATATATAAAACATTAATACATTTATGGATTGTTTTTCTTCCCCTGCTATTCAGTCAGGTGGACCATTGCAAGGGAGATCAGGGAGTTGCAGGAAATAAAGATATGGCAGTTTCTTTGCATCCCATGTGATATGGAAAATATGTGGCCCTGCTACACCCTCTACCTTTTTCTCCAGGTATCACCACCTGCGCCATCAATGAGTAAGATCAATTAAGCCAACATCAATGCTATGGTAATTTGGTTTGGGACTGTAGGCAGGTACTGTTTTTCTAATTGTTCTTTAAAATAAATGGGGACAATGAACTGAATGTTCAGTATTAGACGTAAGATGGTGCAGAGGGTGTGGGGGGCTGTGGCTTGAGTAGGACTGTACCGGGAGAGGGGTAATTAATGAGGCAGTGTAGTGAGCAGGGTCCCTGACAGAGCCCTGTAGTCTTGTTAGAAGAACATGAGAGGGAGACAGCACCAGGTCAGGTTCTCCTGAGAGCCCACTAAAGTGGAACTTTCATGTTCTCCTCAGGGACGTAAAGTAAATTTAAAGAGGTAGGATGGCACTGACTTTCTTCAAATTTAAATTTTATTAGTCGATTAGCTGTACTTTTTAAAATGTTTTATTCTGAAAATGAATTTTCCACAATAACGCAATTCAAAATGAGCTCATTTATCTGGCTTTTCTACAAAGGACAATTGAGACACTTAAGGCGAAATTCACTTATTCATCTCCATTTAAGAATGGAAAAAAAGTAACAGACTTCAGATATTGGTTAAGGTTAACAAAATATGGGAAGGCTCCTTTTTCTTTTCTTTCTTTTTTTTTGGTAGTCTCGTGTAAAAGCTTTACATTACTATGGATATTTTCTAGTAAGACACTTTTCTTTCTGACTTTCTTTATAAACCCATTTTTAAATTTAAAGGCACACAATAAAGCTTTACGCATTTATTAAAATATACACATTTTGTTAAATTTAGAACTTTCCCTTGGTATCTTGATAAATCAATATATTGTCAACACCACACATTTGAAAATAAAACACATTTCATAATACATCTGCATATTATTTCTTTCTTCACGATACACTAGATTGTACAGCGCACCAATGGGAATTAAAAACCACAAAACGAACAAACTTTAACAAATACAGCAATTTCATACCAAAAAAAGATAGCAGAGAACAATACTAGGAATTACCATCTGTAAATGCAAGTTGTACTTCTCAAGGACCAAACGAAAAAGAAACAAGTTAGTAAAATTTACAAGCTGTATTTATAACTTTGGATATGAATTAAACAGTAACATTTCTTTTCCACAGTGAGAAAAGCTAGAATGTGAAGTCCTGTCATCAGATGATGTGACTACGTGGAATGAGGACTATAGCTGCTCTCTTAAAAACCTGCAGCCCCCTCTCTCAGCCCAGACAGTTGAGGTATTTATGCACCATCATAACATTAATAGCATCTTTGCTTTGGAAAGTGGGGGTTTATGATTTCCAGGGTAAATCCTCGCCTTTGGGAGTGTGAACGAGACAAGTGTATCAGCAACTGCCAAGACCAATCAATAGATGTGCATGGAACATTCTCTTCATCCCCAAATCAGAATGAACACAGTCCTTTAAAGTCTGCACTGCAGGCGAAATTCACGACTCACAATTCCCTTTAGCCAATGTTACTGATGTCAGTGTCAAGAAAACTTAACAGAAAAAAAAAAAAAAAAAAGCACAGAGTGAGTTCCTACCATAAAAATCCAGGCTGCCCCTGTTTCCTAGCTCTAATATAAGCCATTTTCTTTCCTTATGTGTACCAACATGTACTAAATGTCCCAAAGAGTAAGAAATTAGAACTACCTGTTGTCCGAAGACCTTAAGCCCAAAGCTATCTGTGAAAGTCCTATAGGGATTTTGTAATTCTGTGTGTGCAGAACACAGTTAAATTATTATTATTATTATTTTTGAGACGGAGTTTTGCTCTTATTGCCCAGGCTGGAGTGCAATGGTGTGATCTCGACTCACCGCAACCTCTGCCTCCCGGGTTCAAGCCATTCTCCTGCCTCAGCTTCTCTAATAGCTGGGATTACAGGCATGCAACACCACACCTGGCTAATTTTGTATTTTTAGTAGAGATGGGGTTTCTCCATGTTGGTCAGGCTCGTCTCGAACTCCCGGCCTCAGGTGATCCACACGCCTCGGCCTCCCAAAGTGCTGGGATTACAGGCATGAGCCACTGTGCCCGGCCCAGTTTAATGATTTTGTACACTGTTTTAGTTGATACTGCAGAACACATATTCACCTTTGATGGGCTACAAAACTTCCACTCACCCCTTGTGGGTTCTAAGTCCTAAAAAAAAGAACACTCTATTTTCTTAGAGAAGTAATTTTGGCAAAAGGCAACTGCCTAGGTATTTCAGAATGATGCCTGCATTACTCAAGCACGGCAAGAAGAGGAAAGCACTTTAAAAAGGAACTTGCTCTTAAGGAGAAAAAAAAATTAAAACAGCCTTTCTTCTAAAAGTCTTAGAGAAAATAAAAGTAGGACATAGGACCAACCATTATGTACATGAAAGGGGCTTTTTGCTACCCATCCCCATTCCCAGTGAGAAATACTATGTAAACTCCTTGGTGAAACTTCAGCTTTCTGGTTCCTGCGTGTGGTGGGGCCTGCGGTTTGGGATGCTGTTTCTGCACTTGCTCACTGTTTAATTTCAAATACTCTTTCGTGGCCAGGCCGCCACTGGTTACCTGCTGGTGCCTCTCTCTCTTAGGATCTCCAGAGGTCTTTGCAGACACATGGGTCCTCAGTTTCAGGGAGCTACACAGGTACAGGGGAAGCAGAGGCTCCGTGAAAACTTTGGATAGAAACATCTTCCTTGACCCGTCTTTTCCAAACAGCATGAAAATGGAGCGCTGGCACACAGCCCTCGTGGTGACTTCTGGAGTGTGTTTCCTTTGCTCTCCTCTCTTTCCCCCCATAGGAAGTTAGGGGCACCTCTGCACTGCTCACTGACCAGAGGCTTATACTCCAATAGTGGACCCCTACCTGCTGTGTAGACTGTAAGCAGACCCCCGCTCTGGCTTCAGACACATTTCCTGAGTTCTGACTTTTCCACACAATAAGACATTCTAATCTGAGATTCATAATTAGGTAAACCTGTGGCTGGCTCTCCGCGGACTTTCCTCTGACATCTTGGGCCCCTGGTAAAACCTAGTGCGAAAGGGGACGGCAATTTTCCCCAGTCTTCTATGTGTATTTTCAACCCGATGTAGCTTCTGTTTATGTTGCAGATAAGAGGTGGTTCCTTGTAAGGTAGACTTCCGACAAATGTTGGATGTCTAACAAATGTTGGATTTGTCTTCCAACAAAAGAAAGGATGTCAGGTTTACCAACCCTTTTCAGCAGAATACAGGAGAGAGATTTCTTTGAAGGAGTTTGTGTTTTGTTTTCCAATAATTACTAGATTTATATTCTGGCTGACCCATAGATTCTGAAGAAGGATGGACTGTTAAATTCAACAACTCCCTTCTGCCCGCCATTTATTTAAACAGATTTATCATGACCATTATGTAGGCATTTGATTAGCTACTAGTTTGTTACTAAGAAGTAGAACTGGCACACGCCTATAATCCCAGCTACTTGGGAGGCTGAGGCAGGAGAATAGCTTGAACCCGGGAGGTGAAGGTTGCAGTGAGCCAAGATCGTGCCGCTGCACTCCAGCCTGGGTGACAGAGTGAGACTCTGTCTCAAAAAAAAAAGTAGCACTCAAGCTCAGTAAAACCTGGAGCTGAGGTTTTACTGTTTAGATTAGATAGATATAAAAAGTTGTTAGATTTGGTTGTTGAAACCTATTGTTGAAAACTTTAAAGTGGCTGTTAAATTGTGTTGCCTGTCCACTTATTAAATGGCTGTATTTTCTTAGGTTAATGATGAATGCAGACACAGGACTCAAAGTACAGCTATTTTTCCCTTTGATTTGTTAAATCAACTTGGAGTGTACATGTGGCTTGTTAGTTCCTTGCATAGGCAAGGAAGCCACCGTCTCAGCTTTCTTAAAGTTCAGCCTTCCCGGATTCATACTTTGGTCAGTTCCCCAATTATTTCCCACTCTCTCACCCGAAGAAAGTCAGCCAGCTCAGTGTGACATTCAAGTCTCTCTGTGAGTGAGCCCTCACCTGCCTTCCTAGCATTATTTCTTATTGTTGCATGTGTAAGTCATGCATACATCATGTGCTCCAGGCAAACTAGCTCCTTGCTTTCTCTTAATGAAGGCACAGCACAAATTCTTAGTCAGAGGACCACAAACTAGTAGACCTTATTCATGCCGATCCTTTGCTTGGCATGCCTTTGTCTCATTTCTACTTGATAAAATTCTACCCACTTCACAAGTTCCAACACAAGTGTGACATTCTTTATGACCTTTCCAGAGGAAGAAGGCCTTCTTCATATTTGAACCCCCACAGCACATTACAAGTCCTTCATCTTACCTGACACATTCACTATTGTTCTTTATTTATATATCTCATTTCCCCTATTTCATTTTTCTTTTGAAGAGACAGGGTATTCTTCTGTTACCCAGGCTGGAGTACAGTGGCGTGATCATAGCTCACTGCAGCCTTGAACTCCTGGGCTCAAGTGATCCTCCTCCCTCAGTCTCTCAACTATCTGGGATCATGGGCACATACCACCACACCAAGCTCTATTTCCTCTGTTTCTTAAGAGCCGGATTTTTATCTGACTTACGATATCAATATCTGCCATAGTACATAATAGGCACTCCACAAATAATTGTTGAATAAATATTTCATTTTCCTCCAATTCATTCATTCTGTCAATCATCAGGTATTTCTTGAATACACACTATATGCCAGGCACATGTAGCTAGCAAAATCTAGGTTTGAAGCTTACCTGCAGATTTTAATGATCTATGCTATTTCAAACCTCTGCCCGCATGGGGAAAAATTTGTTCTTATCATGCAGAAGTACTTCTTCTTGTCATTACCACTAATTCTATTATTTTTCATGGTGCCACTCATTGGCAAACTTAGTAAAGCATATCAGGGTTCTGCATTTATGCACTAAATATACATCTAGTTTTGTCTTATCCTTTCTGTTTCTATTTTTATTGGCCCTGAGTTCCTCACTTAATTTTTGTTTTGTATTATATATATTTTAGTAGCTGCCTCAAATTCTTTTGAAATGAAGCAGAGAGCCAATAAATAAGTAGAATGAAATCTGAAAAAAATCAGGTAATTGGCTCCAAACCACAAATCCACACAATGAAATCTCACTCGGAGAGTTTTTGCTATTCAGAATTCAATAAAATGTAGGTCTTCCTTGGACTCCCTTCAAGGGGTAAAGTTTCTAAGATAATTATAAGGTGATCTTACTTTTAATGTGGTCCCACAAATACATCGTTTAGAAACCTGTTAAGCAAAGAGTAATATTGTCATTCTAGTGATTGATGGTATTTGAAAACTGCGTTGTAAAATCTGGGACTGTTTCACAGAAGCTGGTAAACCTGAGGACAAACATGTCTACGTACCTGAAAATACTTTTTCTATCTTAGTGATTTTTTTTTTAAACTAAGGTTGCTAGGGAGGTGATTTATCAACTTTAGAAAAATAAAGGGAGCTAAGCTTAAAATATACTAATATACTATTTGGGAAAAATGGCTCCTGAAATGAGAGTGGTTAATAGAATCTGCACAAAATCAATAGCAATGGTGTTAACCAAAGCATACATTTTCCATTCCCATCCTATAGAAATTGCATTCATCTGCCACCAGGCTATTGTTACTTTAATACTTAAACCTCATTAGTAAAAGGAAGCTCTTTCACCCATGTTAAGATTTTGCTATTTTGCACTCCTATTTCTCTATTCTCATGTTTAATGAATACAACCCCACCTCATCTATCTAGATGTGTATCAAGCTTAACAGATTCTATTTAAACCAGGCAGATTTGTTGAGTCCTATAGCCAATTCAAAACTTTGTTTTCAAAAGATGACTGATAATTAGTTTATAATTAATTCCCAATGCTGTATTTCACAGAGTAGGCACTGTATCTTTATGGTTAACTCTAGGGAAGAGAAAACATAGCATTGTCAAGCATGACATTAAAATGACAAAATGACCTCAGGAAATCAGAGTTCTAAACAATGACTACAGAAGAATAAAAAATATCTAGAAAATTGCAGTTATTTTAGTTTAATGGTATACATTGGCTATGATTACGATATGTAATTTATTTAAAGCATATTTTTTAAAAACTAGTTTCAATTGGTCTTTATACGTATGTTAAAACCCAGTGCATCAGCCTGGAGACTTGTCAAGTTTGTTGTTTTATCTGCATTTACCAGGCTCCAGTGCTGCTTATCCATGGACTGTAGCCCCCAAGGGCAAGTGCCATGCTTCTGTTCATTCCTGTCACTTAGCATTTGGTCTATTCTCAACCAGTGTTAGTTGAATGAAAAAATAGACTTTTACCTCCTTGCCATAATCCTAAAGCATGTCAAGACGGCATGAGCCTCAGCCTTTCAGAAATAACAGACTTGAGTGTTAGCGAATATGTTCTGGAAAACGTTTGGCATACTGATACATCCAGCAGAGAAAGGACAAGGAATTTCTTCTTTTGTCCCTCTTTCAGGAAATCCTCACAGAGATTTTATTAATAGCTTGATTAATTTTAATAGCTTGGTTAATTTTATGATAGCTTGATTCAAATTGTACCTTCACATACATTTGTACGCATCTCAGTGCAGCCACAGGAATTCTTGTAATCCAAGAGTAGAATTTATATTATAGCCCATGTGTGTTTTTTTCCTTTGCAAATTCTCTCATCTATTCTATTTCTGAGAAAATTCTTTTAATAGCCCCTTTTATGGCCCCAATTTACATCTTACCAGGTAGATATTTCTCTGGGCTTCAGTGAAACTAATCTGGGAAATAACAGGAAAAAAAATACACCTCTGAAAGTGAGCTACCCACAAGGAATAAAGTTCAGAAGTGAAATGTGATCTCATGGAATGCAACTACCTAAGTCGCTGTACTTCAGCCTATTTTGTTTTCAGAGTAGCACACACCAATCAAGTGGTTGCATATCTCAAAAACTACAGAATTTATAATTTTAGAAATGTGAAAGAGAATTTGCAATGTGATCTCAGTGGCTGGCTCACTTCTCCTTGTAAAGATTTTTATCTGATTATAAAACAAACAACCTATTTCTTCAAGGCATATCAGTGCCATGAAATCATGCTCCACCTTTGCCCTCTTTCATCATATCACCAGGAGCTGCAGTCTGATATAAGAGAGGCCATGACAGAGAGTTAATTTCTGCCAATGCCCTTCTGGCCTTCACTGCAAGATGTGGTTATTTAATTTTCTTCTGGGCATTTACATAGAGCTTTGATGGTGCTTCTTACCATATCACTGGGTCTGCATGACTGCTTTATGGTGAATCTGAAACCATTGGGAAAATGGTCTAGAGTCCCTGACCTTTGCTGGATCCTAAAATTATAGTTTGGAAGCTGTGAGAATGTTGGTGAATAAAAAGAAGCATGTGTCTTTTCCATGAATTAATTTTGGGTGAGATTGCAGGATAAAATGATGCTTGCTCAGGAAGTGCCAATGCCCACCTACCCACCCTGACCTCGAGGAGCAGCACTCAGCCTGACATGCCAAGAACAGAGCTTTGTCCCCATGTCTCAGGTGACTGAAATTCTGCCTTCTGCCCAGAGCTTCTGCTTGGGCTTCAACCAGCAAAGCAAAGACCTAGGAAACATTTGCTACCATCAGCTCTGGTGGTTGCACCTAAGATGGAATTTCATATAGCCTCTTGTTTATTTATTTATTTTATTTAACAAGGCGACCAGTTAGGGGACCAGGTTAAGCCCTTCAACAGAACTATCCTGAAGAGCAAAAGTAGCAAATGACAGGCTATGACTAGGGATTGAATTTGGGGAAGGCTGGATTTGTGAAATGAGAGCCAAAAAAGTTTTCACCTTCTAGCCCACAGGTTAAGTTACTGAAAATCAATCATCGCCATTTCTACCCACTTGTGTGTTTCTCCTACTCTGGAGAGTAATCTAACTCATCATTTGCAATCAGGGCCTCTGAGTTCTGTTTGTGTTTGCTTTTGCTCTTCGCTTTGCTACTTGTCCGGCTGTTTGCCTTCGCATCTGACATCTGTTGGTAATAGAAGCCTTTGTCTTCGGTGGGCCCGCCCCAGTCCTCCTGGCTCTCGCCCTCTGTGGCGTAGGAGAAACCCTCCTCCACTGAGAAGGGGTCATCCACGTCGTAGCGTTGGTACGTGCTTTGGTGCAGGGCCTCTTCTCGAGCGCTGATTTCCAGGGTGCTGTTCCAGATGCCATATCCAAAATAAATCAGCAGACCTGTGGGGCCAGGGGAAAGGTACAGGTGAATAAGCAATTGCTTTGGGATCCTGGGACTAGCAGAGAGACCACCTTCAATGATGAAATCAAAGCTGGGAGGGCGGGGAAGGGCGGGAATGTATTTTCTTTGGTTTATGTGGTGTTTTGAAAATACTTGAATTAGATGCCTTTTTAAAATTGGGAGATCTTGCGTTAAGTAACCCATATTTACAGATTTTCCTAAAAGAGTCGGAAGGTCTGACAACCCTGCATCCACATTTCTACATAGTGATTTTTGGCTGGTGTTGAGAACTGGCTGCCTCTTTAGACAGGATACGGGGTCTCTAGGTTACCTCAGTCCCTACCTCCCATGCTGACATCCGGCTCATTACACTCATATAGCTGCCAGCCAAGAATTTGCATTTTCTACCCTGGGGTGAAATATTTATGGATCAGCAACAGTTTATTCCCAACCTTCTTATAAGATTTGGTTATTCTCTGCCTCCACTTAGGGACTCCATCTCTTGTTTCACCTCTTAGCAGCATGCATATATTATCCTGTGATTTACCTTGACATTTTACACTCACTAAAGGCGTAATATATCATGGCCACTCCAATCTGCCTGCTTTCTTCTGTGTGCTCTCAGAGTGTTTAGTGCATGCTGCTATTATGTCCCTTAGAACATCTGTTGTGTGATTATCCGCACAGGGTCGTTTCTATTTTATAGACTGCAGAAAATTGGCACTTAATGTTTGTTGAATGAATGAGTGAGAACTCCTGATAAGCATGAAATGTCCCATGCAACCTCTGTGTTGATGTCATCCCAATCAAAGGAAAGAAATTTGTCCCCTTGTTAATATGTAGCATTCATATATGCTAATGTTTCATTTCTATGATTTAAAAAACATACATAAAAGTCATTTATGAGTCCCCATTTTCTTTTTCTTTTCTTTTCTTTTTTTTTTTTTTGAGACAGGGTCGCACTCTGCTGTCCAGGCTGGAGTACCGTGGCATGATCTCGGCTCACTGCAATCTCTGCCTCCTGGGCTCAAGCGATTCTCCTGCCTTGGCCTCTCGAGTAGTTGGGACCACAGGCGTGTGCCACCACGCCCAGCTAATTTTTGTATTTTTGTAGAGATGGGGTTTCACCATATTGCCCAGGCTGGTCTCAAACTCTTGGACTCAAATGATCCGCCTGCTTCCACCTCCCAATGTGCTGGGATTACAGGCATGAGCCATCAGTCCTGGCTTGAGTCCCCATTTTCTATCTTGAATAGACTGTGAAGGTTCAGGGCCTGGAAGTCTGAGAACTATAACCTTGGAGTCCATAGAACATGATAAGTAAGAGTGTGGGCTCTGTGTTCAAATCCTGCCTCCATCACTGTTAGCTGTGTAACTCTGGTCCCATTACTTAGCCTCTCTGTTCCTCAGCATTCTTTGTAAAACCATGAGAGCTATAGCAACCCTCTTAACATGGGAGTGCTTGAGGATGAAATGAGGTAACTGATGGTTCTCAACCCTGGCTGGCTGCATTTGAAAGTCACTTCGGGGTGTTTTTTGAACCACTCTGATACCCTAGCCCCATCCTGGAGATTCTGATTTAATTAGCCTGCAGTATAACCCAAACATAGGTATGTTTTTAAAACTCCACAGGTGATTCCAATGGTCAGAGTGTCCCTGAGATAATGAACTGTGCCTGATGGGCACAGTGTTCCACAGCCCACTCAGCCCACACTATGGCCTAGGCACTGGGGTCCATACAGTATGCAACCTCCTTCCCCGGCCCTAACATCCTCTTCTGAGTAGCACCAGTCTCTTTGACTTTGCTAACCCTGCAGGCATCTGCTGGGCTGGTTTGCTTAGAACTGCAAGTCAAGCCTGCTTTGCTGCTGTGGTGCTTGAGAAATCTTGTTCTCTTTTGAATTTGAAGTGTGCCTTTTTAAGCTTGGATTTCTCCCTCCTTGTCTCAAATGACTTTGTCCCTCCTCCCTCCCACACTCCCCAGTGAAATCAACTTTCCAGGAGCCAAAGTAAGCAGAGATTTATAGTCCTAATTGGTAGTAAATCCTAGAGTTAATTATTTGCAGATGTAGCTATTAGTGCTCAAATAGTGATTTCATCTTTTAAAAGCAGCGTATTTACTCTTTCTTGTCTGTAGGTGGGGGGTGGCCGTGGGGGATGGTTATTATCCTTGTGTAGAACAGGACATCACATTAAGGCCTCTTCTAAGAGTGCCATCGTGCTGGTTCTTGGAGAATGCCTCTGTCTGAAGCATGGGATCTTCACTCATGACATCATGACATCATGATGAGTGAGTTTGACATCACTCATCACTGGTTTGTTGATTCCAACAGACCTGTCCCTGCCCTCACAAGGTATTTTGGGTGTCAGGTAGATTCATATTATGGGAATTCTCTAAAAACCTTGAATCATAGATATTTAGAGCTGGAAAAGATGCTATAGATCACCTATGCATTGGGATCTGAGAATGGATTTCAGGCGACCAGGCAGGACCTGTGCAAACCTCCTTTTGCACAGCTTTGCTTTTTTGCCATCTTTTCTTCTAGACATCCAGGCAGATGCCAAATATTGCCTCCTACTCCTGCTTGGTACCTATTATGCCAATTCTTTCCTTTCTGATGCCCTTCTCTGACTTTGCTTATAGATGAGTCATTTCCCTACTGAACTTAATACCATCTTTTTCTTTTCCCTTTGCCCCAAACGTCTCTCCTCTGCCACCACAAAGGTCATTGCTCAGTCACTGGTTTGACATCACTCATCACTGGTTTGTTGATTCCAACAGACCTGTCCCTGCCCCCACAAGGTATTTTGGGTGTCAGGTAGATTCATATTATGGGAATTCTCTAAAAACCTTGAATCATAGATATTTAGAGCTGGAAAAGATGCTATAGATCACCGAAAACCTTCATTTTACAGAAGAAGAGACAGAGGCTAGGAAAGAATAAATGACTTGCCTGGGTCTGAGAAGGAGAGGAACCAACTTTATATATGGAGGGAGAGAAGTCTCTTGCGTGTCTAGTCCTTCACACCTCCTCTCCCCTCCCCCAGGCTGGTTTACAGACTCTGCCCACTGCAGTAAATATGTGGTAAGAGGTTAGGTTTACATGTGTTCTTTGGGAGTGGCCAGGCCTGGAACGAACGTGCGTGTGTGTGTGTGTGTGTGTGTGTGTCTGCGCGCTCTCACATATTGACTGGTTACTTTTTACTTTGTGAAGACAATCCATGGAAACTTGCCACATAAATATTTATGGGTCTTTTCATGTTTACCCTGAACCCCCTGGAGTTTCAAAGGTGTGTCACTGTGTCTTCAAAAATGCATTTCAAATGTGAGTTCTGTGAAACAAGAAGTGACCATGTGCATGCAGCCTGGTAGAGTAAATAGTAGATGCAAAGCCATTCCCCTAGGGCTTGGCATTCTGTGTCTTTCTTGCTGGCCCTTGACTCAATTCAGGAAAAGTGGTGTGAAGCTAAGAAGGATTGGAGAAAAGAAAAATGGAGGGGGACAAAGAAACAGAGGGGAACAGATGAAGGGAGGGAGGGAGAGAGAGAGAAGAGAAGAGAAACGTATTACCATCTCTCCCACATAAACAAGGGCTTTGTGTCGGAGGAGTAAACAGAGCTGCTCCACGCCTCCTGCGTGGAAGCAGGGTGTTTTGTTTCTGCTCCTTTTTTTAGTTGGCTTAGAGAACGAAGCACGAGGTAGTTTCTGAAAAATCTGTGGGGGTTCTGGGAATCCTGAATCATCAAAACTAAACTTCACAAAGCATTTCTGTGTGCTGGGTTAGGATAATGATGGATCGTTGATGTTGCACCTTTGTCCCAAGGAGCTCAAAATGTTACACAAACGGTATCTTATTTTGTTTAGACTCCCTTTAACCTGTCTGGGAAGGTGTGTGTGTGTGCGTGTGTGTGTGTGTGTGATTATGTGCACTGCACACTTCACAGACAGGACAACAGGACAGTGGGCACAGAAAACATAAGGGAGGGTCCACAGCCACACAGTGAGCAGGTGGACAGTGAATCCTTCCAGGTCTCCCCATGCCCTAATCCAGGGTGCTTTTATCCCTCTTACATCTCCCATCTACCAGGGATGGAAAACAATTCGGCTTAACGTTTTACTTGGAAGAACATATACAAAAGTGGAGTGAATAGGATCATGAATCACCAACTCCCCTCACGCTCCCTCCCCTGACCCCTTCTCTACAGATTGTTTTGAAACAAATCCCTTCTATCATAGATTTAATTTGTAAATATTTGAGTATGCATCTCTAAAAAAAAGTAGTATCATCACAACTAAAAATTAATAATAATTTCTTAATATTATCTGATATCCAGCAGCATTAAAATTTATCTAAATTATTACATGTGTGTGGAAAACTCTTCACCTTATGAGGCTACACACATATTCCCATGATGCCATCATTGCTTGAAGTAGTTTTTGGGCACTGCTAATCAAGATGGTCACTGGGAACGGCATCATATTCTTTTGTAAACTCTTACAGAGGGCAATCTCATATCTTTTGAGGGTGGATTTGATTTTGCTATAAGCCAGAAGTCATTTGAAACCAAGCCTCAAGAATAAGATGGCTGATTCACAAATAATACTATTTATTCTATTTGGATATTTAATTCTGCTGTACCTTAAAAGCAGATAACTTAGATCCATTGCTTTGTAGTTACATAACTTATGTCAGTAAGAAACTAAAGGCAGGTGTGATGTTAAAAATCAGAGGGTGTCAGCCTTTGCGCTGCAGCAGTGTCCTGGAGGCTCCTCTGTGGGGCTGGAATTATTTTTTTTGAGTTGATGGGTCATGGTGGGGGTGCCTGGTGTGTGCAGGAAAGTGACTAGTTAGCAGTAAACACAGTAGTGTTTCAATATTCTGGCTGGGCATGGTGGCTCACGCCTGTAATCCCAGCACTTTGGGAGGCCAAGACAGGTGGATCACCTGAGGTCAGGAGTTCAAGTCCAGCCTGGCCAACATGGTGAAACCCTGTCTCTACTAAAAAAAACCAACAATAATTAGCCAGGCATGGCGGCGGGCACCTGTAGTCCCAGCTACATGGAAGGCTGAGGCAGGAGAATTGCTTGAACCCAGGAGGTGGAGGTTGCAGTGAGCTGAGATCATGCTGTTGCACTCCAGCATGGGCGACAGAGTGAGACTCCATCTCAAAAAAAAAAAAGTTTCAATATTTTAACACAGACATGGTTGGACTGGGGCACGTGGGCTGCATGCCTGCCCTGGTCAAAGGTAATGGTGGTTAGTCTTATGAAAGTCTGTTTGCAGGCCGGGCGCGGTGGCTCACGCCTGTAATCCCAGCACTTTGGGAGGCCGAGGTGGGTGGATCACGAGGTCAGGAGATCGAGACCATCCTCGCTAACACAGTGAAACCCCGTCTCTACTAAAAAATATAAAAAAATTAGCCGGGCGTAGTGGTGGGTGCCTGTAGTTCCAGCTACTAGGGAGGCTGAGGCAGGAGAATGGCGTGAACCTGGGAGGCAGAACTTGCAGTGAGCCGAGATTGTGCCACAGCACTCCAGCCTGGGTGACAGAGCGAAGACTCCGTCTCAAAAAAAAAAAAAAAAAAAAAAGAAAGTCTGTTTGCAGTGACGGGAAATATTCAAAGGGAGGCTTTGGCTTCTATTCTAGACAGAAGTTCCCCAGTGGAAAATGTGTCTATGAGAAGTTCAGGCTAGACGAGATCAAGAATCATGCCTTTAGCAATTGAATGGGCTTTCTTTATGATATTAAACACTTTGTGGTTGTAATGCACTTTATAAAAAAAAAAGCACTTTCTCATCCATCATCCCAGGGAAGTTAAGAACTGTGTGATAAATCAGTAATTGAAATAGCACTGGGACTCATATCTCTTAACTCTAACCTGAGGGCTGTTCCTGTCCCACCAGGGACAGGTTTACAAAAGCTAAGCTTGCCTTCGTATACTAGGGTACCTTGGCATCAGCAGGTGACACACCTGCTCACCCACCTGTGTTTATCCATTCTGTGCAAATTAAGCAAATGACCCCAAACCTACAAGTAAGAGAGGTGGGAAAGGGGGGTCTTGATCATATAGGAGAAATCCTAGAACAAAAACTCAACTCTGAAGAGACTGGGTAATGCAAACAATAACAGCATATTTCCAACTCTGAGGGCACACACTTAGGTTGCAGACCAGGTCCCCTATCTCCAGAGTTCCTGGGAACTCCCTGTCCTCTCCATGAAGCTCCATACACAGAACTGAGAGAGGTGAGCCACCTGACCTCATGCTGGGTGGAGCTGCCTCTTCCTGGGGTGCACTTTCCAGCAGGAAGCTCTGCCCACTGCAGATAGCTGAGGCACTTTGTTATGCCCAGAGGGCTTTTATTTTGACTACTCTGGGATCAACTTTCCAAAACAGACATTTGCCAAAGCAGAAAGGGACACTGGGTGGTAATGAGAAGCTATGCTTCCCACCCACCTCAATCCCCACCAACTCCCACTATTGCTGATTATTTTTTAAAATACCACCATGAGTCTGTTGACTATAATAACAACAAGGCTTGTTTAATATGGTGTGGCCAGGAAGAGCAGGCTTAGGATGAAGTTGGGCGGAGATTCTCTCCATGACCCTGCAGCTAATCTAATGGGAAGTCATGCTACTTTATGTCTCAGTTTCTCATCTGCAAAATGGGGTTGGGGATGCTTATTTTATTTGAGGTATATAATGGCCATGAGAAGTAATGCAATCTTGTTAAAGAATATGAAAAAAACCTAGTAGTCTGAGCCAGAAATTCTAACTCAACAGAAACCCAACAGATACATGTCCGCGTGTCCACCAAACACATGTACAAGAATGTTCACAGCAGCTCTGTTTGTAACAGCCCTCAACCAGAAACAACCCAAATGTCCCTGGACACTAGAATGAATAAATATTGTGGTATATTAACACAGTGGGAGACTAGACAGCCACAAGAACAAACTGAAACTACAAGCTACAATGGGCGTGAATCTCACAAACATAATGTTGAGGGAAAGAAGGCAAACATCCCCTCTCTTGTGGCTTGAATTCTGTTCCAAGTAAGCTGCGCATGCCAGCTCTGTGCCCTCCACCTCTTCATTCTTTGGGATCACAGGAGAGCCAGTGTCTCAGCTGCCACTGATTGCAGAGTCCTGTAAGTGCTCCGCCCGCTCTGCGTCCGGCAGTGCACCTCTGCCAGCAGACAGCCTCACGATTGCATGATCCACCTCCACACTCTACCTTCACCCTCCCTCCTTGGAATCCCACCAGCCCTGTTGCCAACCTCATCCTGGCCTTCAGGATTATTCTTGCTCGTCTGAGCACAATTTTGACATTGGAAGAGCCTGTTGTTTTTTCCTCTGCCTCCAAGGAGAATTTCAAGCTTATTTATGGGACATGTCATCAAGAATTTAGTTATCAGGTCCCAATTCATCGCTCTTTCCTTCCCTCCTCTTCTTTTTCTCACCTGGCTGCTTTGGGTCAATTTCCAGTTGGATTTCAGATAATAGCTCAGGTATAGACCATGAGGTGTGTCTTCTCTTTGGGATATTTCTATTTTGAGATAGGATTCATGAGGTTCATTGCCCATATCACAAGTCCTGTCCTCTAAATCTACAGACAAGAATTTGATTTCCTCAGAAAGACTGAAAAAATTCCTACATGGCAAATCCCATGGTAAGGGCAAGCTATTCTAACAGGTGGTTACTTTATAATAAAAACCCACAGGGAACAGCAGGCCCGAAGGATGCCCTGGAAGATACCATGGTGCAGCATTCTCACTGAGCCCCGGCTAGTTTCATGTTCCCTGAGACTCTACCCAACCACTTGAGAGGTTCTTTCACAAAACTGCATCAGCTAAAAGGAAAATGAAGGCTGCTTTGTGCTCACTTTACTGGGATTAATACACATTTGGTGTTTGTATTCCTTTTCTTGTCTGAAGGAAAAGAAACATGTGCTGGATAATCTTGTTGGGGCTTGTGCCTCGTTTTACTCTGAGTTGTGTTCTTCTGAAGGTCAAAAGCTTAGCAAAACATTGTTACAAAAATGCCGTAATTAAGATTTATTTAGAAAAGCTTGGATAAAAAAATGTGTCTTAAGAAGATTATCAAGTTATGACTCAGCCTAATCATGTAAGTCTTCAGTTTCATAAGCGGCTCCATTTAAAAATATCTCTACTGTTTTCCCCCAGAAAGTTACACTATGTATAGAGAGATTAAGAAAAATCTGATATCTTGGAGGCTCAGAAGTTCAGAGGTGACATATTTATCTTATAAGACCATTAAGGATTTTATAGCCAATTTGGGATTGTGGGTTGGATATATTTTATATATGCAAAACATAGTTTTTGAAAAACAAGTCTTTGTAATTAAATTGTCTGCCGTGCTTGATAAAACTATTCTCCCCTTAGAGCAGTGTCCTGCATTCGAGTCAGCTGGAGGGCTTGTTAAACCCTAAATTGCTCTCAGAGATTCTGATTCAGTAGACCTGGGGTGGAGTTCAAAAATCACATTTCTTTTTTTTTTTTTTTTTTTTTTTGAGACAGAGTCTTGCTCTGTTGCCCAGGCTGGAGTGCAGTGGCATGATCTTGGTTCACTGTAACCTCTGCCTCCAGGGTTCAAGAGATTTTCCTGCCTCAGTCTCCCGAGTAGCTGGGATTACAGGTGCCTGCCACCACGCCTGGCTAATTTTTGTATTTTTAGTAGAGACGGAGTTTCACCATGTTGGCCAGGCTGGTCTTGAACTCCTGACCTCAGGTGATCTGCCCGCCTTGGCCTCCCAAAGTGCTGGGATTACAGGTGTGAGCCACCACGCCCAGCCTCAACATCACGTTTCTAACTAGTTCCCCGATGACATCGATGCTGCTGGTCTGGGGTCACACTTTGAGGACCATTGATCTAGATCATTGTCAACTTGGCTGCCTATTAAAATTACCTGGGGAACTTAAAAAAAATTCCTCAATACTTGGCCACCAGACCAATTGAATCAGAAAATCTCTTTTGTGGGAGCCTGGGCTTAGAATGTTTCAGAAGCAACCCAGGGTGATACTGATGTGTAGCTAGGGTTGAGAATCTTTGTTCTGGGTGAAACTTAGTCATATAGCAGCCTTCACAAATCATGATACTAAAGCAGTTAGCAGCAGGTGCCCAGAAATACTAGCAGTCCTTCCCAAATGTGGTTTGTGGGCTGTGCATCAGAATCACTGGGTGCTTGTTGAACTGCAGACTTCTGTGCCCTCTGGCTGGCCAGCCCCACTCTGCAGGGTGGCATTCTTCTGAGTCAGTGAGTAGCAGTTTCTGGAGGGAGTTTGGAGTTTGTGCTATCAGCAAGATTACAAAAGGCGCTCAGGGAGTTTTCCTCTGCCTGATAGCTGGAAGGGCAGCCTGAGTCGCTGCAGGTTCACATCGTGCTTTGGCATATGATAGCCAGTCTGTCCCTACTTGTGGACAACAAATCATTTTAGATTTTTAAAAGAAAGGCAGGAAATACATGTTTCTTATTGCTTTTCTCAACATTTTCTCATTTAAGCCCCAAAGAATAACCAGGTCAAGGCTGATAAAATTATCTGCATTTTTACAGATAAGTAAACTGAGGCCCAAAGAAGTTAAGTAAATTTCCTAAAGTCACAAGACAAAGGAGGGGCGGAGCTGTGATTTGAAGTTGGTGCTGTTTGACTCCAAAGGTAAGGGCCCCTGCCACCTGACTGTTTTTGCAAAATGCCTCTGGTGCTTCAGGAGCCATAAATATTCTGCAGAACTGGCTATAGAGTTTTCAATGTAAAATGAAAACATGGGTCCTCTTGTTCAGAAATTATTAAGAATTCAAGATGGCAGCAGCAGAGCATTAAACCAAGCATGGGACCCTGTGCACAGCTGTGTGCCCATGAGGCCAGCCCTGATGCTATGTGGTAGGCTCTATCGAACGTTCTAATGAAATGAGTCTGCTCAGAGGCACCTTGGTGGGGTAGTAAGAGCCCCAGATTTGAGCATGGGCATACTGAGTTTTAGTAATAGCTCTTTGAATAACTTCCTGTTGACTTTGAGCACATTATTTAACTTCTTGGAGGTTCAGTTTAGTCATCCATAAAATGGAGAGAGGGAGAAGTGGGAAGGTGGTGGACTACATCCGTATTTCTCCAACTCCAGTTATTTATATACCACATTTTTAGTATATAACCATTTAGGCTATAACCATGGCCTCTGGCCCCACACTCCCTGGGTTCTAATCTTGGCTCTGCTATATTCTAGCTATGTGACCTCAGACAAGTGCCTCAGTTTCTTCATCTGTAAAACAGAGATTGCTGTGAGGATTACATAAATAAATAAGTAAAGCCCTCAGAATAATGGCGGATATGTGATAAGCACGATACAAGTGCTCATTATTACTATTCCTATGACTCATACAGTACCTGTACTAGTAGTACTAACGTTTTTTCTTTAATACGACTCACATATTAAATTTAAAAAAGTCATCTATAGTCTCTTTCCAAGTAATAGTATTTGTGAAATCACCAGATTCATGTGTATGTGTGGTTTTTCTAACCCAGGTGAAAATGTATAATAACATATTTTAAATGTACAATATTTTTAAAAGTTCATTCATATGCTTTCTAATACCAGTTGAAAATATTACCAATGGAATGGGCACCACACTGTGGGTAGCATTATACTAGACACTGAAGGCCCTTTTCAGCTTTAATAGTCTATGAATAAATAAGTCTATGTGTATTTGTGTCTGTGTCTTGAATAATTTGACAAATACATGACTGAAATATTTCTACCCAGTTCCATCACTTCTATCCAGAGTGGAATCTGCATTGGCTAGCTACATGTTCCAGTGGAAAAATGTTTAGAGATAAGAGATTGTATTTTTTAAAAGTTTTAAAATATTAATTTTTTTAAAAAATTTTTTTGAAATGGAGTCTCGCTCTGTCTCCCAGGCTGGAGTGCAGTGGTGTGATCTCAGCTCACTGCAACCTCCATTTCCTGGGTTCAAGCGATTTTCCTGTCTCATCCTCCCGAGTAGCTGGGATTATAGGCGCTTGCCACCACGCCTGGCCACGCCCCTAGAGATGGGGTTTTGCCATGTAGGCCAGGCTAGTCTCGAACTCCTAAACTCAGGTGATCTGCCCTCCTTGGCCTCCCAAAGTGCTGGGATTACAGGCGTGAGCCACCATGCCCAGCCAAGAGATTGTAAATGTGTTATAAAAAATGGTTAAAATCTTGATGAGTCAGTGGGGTCCTCTCAAGAAATCCTCCTGAAGTCTAACCAGGGGGACTTAGAATAGTGAAAAATTGGGACAAAATGCTTACAGGAAGCCATAGACCGGCCTTCAGAAGCAAGGAGTCAGGCCTCTGGGGAAGACACATGCCCTTTCCATTGGTTGCTACGTTTTTCCCCACTTCTTTCTATCTATGTCTTAACTTATAGGGCCACTTTGTATTCTAGCCCCTCCAAGTTTTTTCTGGCAATTCTGACTGGAAGTTTTCCTTTTTCCCCTTTGAAGAGTACTTTATAATAATTTAAGAAGTATTTTTGAGCACATACTGTGGGCACCCTGCTCCAGGCACGGAGGACACACATTGAACAACTGTATTCCTGACCTCTAGGAGCGGATGCACTGCCACTCATCATTAAGAGTTTCTGTGTGCTGGGTGCAGTGGCTCATGCCTGTAATCCCAGCACTTTGGGAGGCCGAGGAGGGCAGATCACGAGGTTCAGAGTTCGAGACCAGCCTGGCCAACATGGTGAAACCCCATCTCTACTAAAAATACAAAAATTAGCGGGGCATGGTGGCGCTCGCCTGTAATACCAGCTACTTGGGAGGCTGAGGCAGGAGAATTGCTTGAACCCGGGAGGCGGAAGTTGCAGTGGGCCATGATCAAGCCACTGCACTCCAGCCTGGGCGACACAGCAAGACTCCATCTCAACAACAACAAAAAAAACAAAACAAACAAACAAACAACAACAACAACAAAAATAGTTTTTTTGGCCTCTCTCGGGCTAAGTGACTCGTGTGTTTGTCTTGCCTCTCCTTTAGGCAGGGTTTACTCTTCTATTCCCCAGAGCTTCTAAAGATCCTCTTTAGCTAAGAATTTGTAATCAGAGACCCCCAGGGTTACCAAGTTGTTCAGAGGACATACAAATAGTGACTAAGGAACTTTAAAATGAGTCTCCCATTACACTTCTCAAGTTCTTACTAGCATCAATCCCCAGCCACCTCATGAACATCAGAGATTGTCCTAGATGATAAGCAAGTACTGCAAATACAATAGAAATGGATCACAAAGTAAAATTAGAAATCTTAGAAAAGGTACAGGACTTCTTGAAGTCCATGAAAGTGAGTTTAGAGAACAATTTGAATTCATACCCAAAATTGTAGACAAATGAGGACCTAACAGAGTCATATTAGTTATTACCAGCAGGAGAGAGAAAATCAGTAAGGATGGTGGCATGATGGGTACTTCCCAAGTGAATGGTTGGAATGTCAATAAATGAAGAAAGGACCTTGGGAAATATGAAAAACTTTTGAATATTTTACAAAAGTCAGTATGAAGTGAGAGACATTAAATGATGCCATGATTCAATTTTGTCAGAAAAATTATGCCAAAAAATCCACACTTAATTCACACTTTGTTCATTTAAAAATGAGAGCATAATTGCTATTTTAATTTAATTTTGTAAAATCTAAGATAAACAATTTTTCATTTTACAATTCTTAGTTTCTATGATAAAATTCCAACCAAAGGCCCTGACCCCAATTATACTATGCTATTTTTGTCCCCTTAAAAATGTGGATTCACTTTAAGTGGACTTTTTCTGGTATTAATTATCCTGATATAGAAAGAACTTTCAGTAATTCAGTAAAGCGATGGATTAATCAACATCATTTTTCCAGAACCAATGACTAAGAACATTACAGGCAGAAAGGGGACAACTGGCTTTATTGACTCTCAGGCGGAACACAAGGGTCCATAGAACCAGCCAGATTTCTCTAGGAACGGAGTTGCCTAGTCCATCTAGGAGGTAATTTTGGGATAAGCATGCTTAAGACCTTAAAAGGGAACTCTTAAGGCTCCAAAGGAAGTTGCTTACCCACAAAGCACCAGACCGCAAACCGGATCCATGTGATGGTGGAGAGCTTTAGCATGAGATAGATGTTCACCAGCATGGCAAAGGCAGGCACAAAGGGGAGGCAAGGGGCCATGTAGGGCAGCTTCTTGGGGTTCTCTGGCTGCTGCAGGATCACAAACACCAGGGTGCTGATCAGCAGCACCATCAGAACAACCAGAAGGATGGCCCACCAGCTCTGCTCTGAGATGTAGTCAGAACCAAAGATGATGAAGGAGCAGAAGATGAACATAAGGATGAAGAGCAGGAGCACGCAGATGGTCACCGTGTGCCCCGTCGCTGCTGTGGGCCGGTCCATTTTGCCTGGAAGGCCCAGCCGGATTCTCATGGTGTAATAATGAGGCCCGATCAGCTTCTTTAACTTGATGAGATAAATATTTTCGGATTCGTCAGCTTCTATGCCTGTAGTCATGTCCACGGTGCCGTAATTGGGGTGGTTGACGTTGTAGGTTGACTTGTCTGATTTCCCTATGAGCATCTCATTGTCTCCCAAGGATGGTAAGTTCTTGGCCCCACATGTGTTGGTGGCTGGGCCAGAAAATTCATCCCCTTCACTCACAGGAGAACAAGCTTCCTTCTCACAGTCAGCCAGAATGCCTTCCTTCTTCTTGGTGTGCTCCTCAGACAAGAACTTGACAAAACCATCAATGTCACTCTCAGGTTGGTATCGAAGGAGCAAGACACAGACAGAGACCAAGGTGTAGGCCAGGAGCGTGCCGATAGACATCATCTCTATCAGATCTCTCAAGCTGACCAACAGCGCGAGGAGTGCTGCCAGGAACCCCGACACGATGCAGGCCACCACTGGCGTCTCTGTGTAGGAGCTGACGTGAGCCAGGAACCTGCAGGGGCCGGGTAAGCAGAGGGTTAATGGTGAGCTACAGTGACCGATTCCAATGCAGCCAACATAGGTAGCTAGAACTATCAATAGGCTGGTGTGATTAACTCCTCCTGGTCCTGCTCCACCAATTTACTTCTGCATTCACTACTTTAAATCCAGCTGCTATTCCTACCCCGGGATTTGGTATATAATTAAAAGAGAATTCACTTTAAATCTTTGATTTTTTTTTTTTTTTTTTTTTTTTTTGGTGAGATGGAGTCTCACTCTGCTCACTCTGTCCCCCAGGCTGGAGTGCAATGGCGTGATCTCAGCTCACTGCAACCTCCGCCTCCTGGGTTCAAGTGATTCTCCTGCCTCAGCCTCCCGAGTAACTGGGATTACAGGCGTGCACCACTACGCCCGGCTAATTTTTGTGTTTTTAGTAGAGACAGAGTTTCACCATGTTGACCAGGCTGGTCTCAAACTCCTGACCTCATGATTCACCCACCTCAGCCTCCCAAAGTGTTGGGATTATAGGTGTGAGCCACCGTGCCTGGATTAGTTCTTTGATTTTAAGGCAAACTTCTTTAGTAAAGTTCCTAATCATTATGTAATGGGCAAGGTTGATTGAACCTAGGAGGTCTGTCTTTCAGAAACCTAGATTGAAGCCCAGGTTCTGCGTGAATAAGTGATGGTTGGAAGAAGTCATGGACCTGCTTGGGGGTCCTCCTGATCTGTGAACTAGCATCTTAGCATTCTCTTGGAGCTTGTTAGAAATGTATATTCTCAGGTTTCACCCAATACCTACTATACCAAAATCATAGTAGGGTGAGGCCAAGCAAACTGCTTTAAAAGACCTCCAGAGGATTCTGATTTATGCCAAAGCTTGAGACACCACCTATAACAAGAGTTCATGAATTTAGCTGGCAAAATAGCACAGTAATTGAGAAACTGTTCTCATAGATACCGGTTTATGTCCAGCTAGTTACTGACTGAAGAAGAGACCAAGAAGAGCGACTGAATGGCACGTGCAGTAGGCTCCCTCTCCCCTCCTTTCTCCTCCTGGTCCCTTATTTTTATGGCTCACACAAGACTGTAAATGTGCTTGAAGCCCCAGTATCTTTCCTCTTAGTTTCTTTGACAGCAGAAAAATCTTTTGGATGTGTGAAGTTGCCACGCCTCCATCACCTAGGCCCCTCTTGATCTGTTCGGCAACCTAATCACAGCAGCTCTGATCTGGTGATGGCTTCAGAGAGTATGCAGGGGAAATGAGTCAGAAGATGATGACTGCAGAGACAAAGTCCCTGAACCGGCCCCCTCTGCACACCTGAGAGCTCCTTGGCCTCCACAGTTTACTCCTTGCTTTGTGCACTTGAAGAGTGCCTTCTAAGCAGGCCCCTCATGCTGGAAACAAAGGGCTGAGGCCACATCCCCTTTGTACCATAGGCGGATGGGCCACTTCATGGCCAATGTAGGGGGCAAGAACTGCCAATATATTGGTGTGGTTAAAAGTCTGGTTTTTGGAGTCGGATGTTTTGGGATCAAATCCTGACCTGCCACTCAGTAGCTGAGGGATTTGTGGCAATTTTGTTTCACCTCTCTGAGTCCTAGTAGACTTCATATGCAAAATAGAGTTATTGTGAGGACTAAATGGGATACTGTATACACAGCACCCAGGACACACAAATGTTCAATAAATGGCAGCTGGTGTTGCTGGTATTGTTAGGATCTGTTCAGAGGGTCTTATCTACTCTTTGTTGACTTTTTTTTTTTTTTTCAATTTCAGAGGGGCTGTGGAGAGTGGGGCAGTTACCAGGCCTCAATGTGAGGGCAGGCCTAAGATGTCTCTAGGATGGTTCTTCCTTCTGGAGGCCACCCAGTACAGCAGTTTGGCACCCATCACCTTCACAAAGGAGCACGCAATGTCAACTGGAGGGAGGAGGACAGTGGGGGGGCACACATCAGCTTGTGCTGGATTAAGGGACCACAGAGTTAAACTAGGGGCTGCTTCAGGGCCTGAGCTCTGTTACTCAGACTTTTCTTCAGGATACATAACAAGGTCCACAGTCCATGTGAAAGGCACTGATTCAAAATCACAGTCAGGCTGACAGTGGGTAGACATTCTCCCTGGACAGACGTGGCAGAGCAGGATAAATTTCACGGAGTGTAGCCCTTACCTGAAAAGGAGCCCGTCACCAGCCATGGCATAAATGACCCTCGGCATCGGGAAGAGGGACCCCAGCAAGCTGACTGTCAGTCCTGCAACAGACCCAATGGCCACTACGAATTTGGCAGCATAGAAGCCATGAGCCACAAACATCTCCATGAGTGGGGATTCCGTGTCAATGGCATAATATGGCACCATCAGAGTTAAGATCACGCTCACCTGTTAAAACAAGAGAAGACAGGGCTGGAGGTACAGGGGAAGAACAGCATGGATAGAGGCCCCATGGGAGAGGAAAGAGCCCTGCCCTGGAGGCAGAGGCTTTCATGGCAGTTTGGATCCATCACTTGCTGGCATGTGCCTTTGCTGTAGGCCAGTCATCTGGCCTCTAGGCCTTTCTCAGTATTTTCTCCCCACATGTGAATTTAGTGGACTGGGCCAGAAACTCTATCTCTCTGGTCCTTTGATATCTGAGGAGTAAGTCTGCAGGTATTTCAGCCCCATGAAAGCAGAGCTATGCTAACAGTTCAGTGGAGAGCAGATATTTCCAGAAGGAAGGAGCTGCGGCCAATGCCCTGCAACCAGGGCCTGGCAGGGACCATGAGCACCCTGCCCACGTGGACATGACTCTCATTTCTCTTCTGCTTTCTGGTCCTACAGGGTCTTATCTGTACTCCCTCTTACTGTGAAACACTAGAGATAAAATCTCCAAAGATAAGTGCTTAAGAGGTCTATAGCCTATTAACTGTTGGGACCCAGATAAGGACTCATATTTCTATTTCCTTTCTCTAGCTTAGTCCTAGGATCCAGGCAGGCCAACAAACAAATGATGGCATCAGGACAGAATCAAGTCCTACTGACTATATGGCTGTCAGACAACTATGGCTTTGCTTAATCAGGAATCATTTACTGTGTGTGCTATAAGGGTCCACCCCCCAGAGAAGAGGGAGATGCGAGGGAGGAGCAGAAGAGGAAATAAAGAGCAGAATGTCTTTGCTATTCCCTCTACCCTACCACCCCTCCCTCAACACTCTGCCTATGGGGAGAAATCAGGGTATGGACAGGACAAAGCCACTGGCATGCGTGTGCATCGGGGAGGTGATAAGCACTTCACTGGGGGCTCCCGGGACCTACTCCCCTCACATATTATTGATCTGCCTAACACCCCTGCCTTCAGAATTGGCCATAGGCAATGGAGCCACCAGTCATATGGCCAGATATGGGAGGCCCCCCAGGCCTATGAAGGCCAAATTGACATCAAGAAGGAATTCAAAGCCTGAAGGAAAGAGAGTGGTCACATGTAGACCATTTCTTTGCCTATTCCTCTGGAGCCAAGACCATCCAGTGGAGCCAAGGGCTACCAGGGAGGACAGGATGTCCCAGCCCAGCCCAGCAACCTCATTCTTTTCATGGTGGTGAAGGGGCTGTCTGCTGACCAGTACAAGACCAAACAGCTCCTAGGGCATGTTTAATGCCTGTGCAGTATGAAAGAGAATGCTTCCTAGTAACATAAACACTTGCAATATTTCCTTTGGGGATGGGGCAGGGTGGGCTGGAGGAGTGGGATTGAGCCTCCTCCAGCCTCAGGAAGTCTCCTGAGTTAGATTAGGATGGGTAAAAAGTTGGTGGATCATAGAAGTACTCCGTGGTCTATAAAGTGCTATTCTAAGGAAGGCACTGTGATGATTGACTGTATTGTGTGTGATAAGGGCCCACTCCTGGAGGAAGGGCAGAAATGAAGGAGGAGTAGAAGGGGAAACGCAGAGTGTCCTTGTTGTTCCTTCTGCCCCGCAACCCCTCCCTCAACATTCTGCCCACAGGGATAATCAGGGTAGGTATGGACACGATGAAGCCCCTTGCATGTGTGTGCTAGTGGGAGGCGATAATTGAAGCACCCATAAGACCTCTGGGTAGGCAGCTGAATGTCTGTAAACGACCCTCAAGTTTGCTCTGTGTTTTTCTCTGGCCTCTAGAACAATCCTGTTTTGCAGGTTGCCTTAATGATCAATTGGTCTGGCTTCCTTAGCTAGTTGCTAAAGATGTCTTTTTTTGGGAAAGAGAAACAGCAAGGCTGGTCAGCGGCAGCACCCGCCGCTGCCAGCTCTTTCCTAATTGTGGTGACGCAAGTGAGTGCGCCCCTCAGGACCTGAGAATGTTTGTGGAACCACACACTTCCTGGCCTGTGAGCTGATTTTCTCCATTGCCAGGGGCAGAGGGGGATGTTGGATGCAGCTGGGCTATTTCTGTGATAGAAATTCTGGGATGGGAGCTGCGAGAGCAAGCATCAGAGCGTGAGGAGTGTCTCAGGGGCGTGATCCTGAGGAAGACAAGGCTGAAGTCTTTATTCTGGGGCTCCCCTAGGTAGGGATACCTGAAGGTGAATTTGAGCTGGTGTAACAAGAGGGAGCAACAGCCAAAAGAAATGGCACTTTCCTCCCCAGATTTAAAGGGAAGAGAGTTTGTAGAGGACAATGTATTCTCTCTCCCTGCTGTGCAGGGAGCCTCGCCTCTTTGCTGCCGGGAAGCTCCCAGAAGACAGAAGAGCATTGAGGAAAGTGCACAGAGGCCCACAATGCCTTTGCTCGCACACCCACCCGTTACTGCCAGCCTATGACCTGAGCTCCTTGGACGGCAGCCCATTCCCTGCACACCAGCCCCTGGGGCAGCAGCAGACACCAAGAGCTTGTGAGGATGGAGGGGTGGGAATGAAGGCCAAGGCTGAAGTGAAGGCCTGGGGCTTCTCCTCTTCTTCAGGTTGGAGTCCTAATTTTTTTCTTGTCATGGGGAGTGGGGAATGGGGCTACAGGGGAGAAAAGACAGGCACACAGACACCGAGAAGACATAGGAAAGGAATCCTTCCTGACAGAGAAGGGAGCTCAGTGCCAGGGCCACATCGTGAGGAGGGTCCCGCAAGCATCTGGTACTTACAGACACATATGCTGTCAGGCAGATGACCAGGGAGGCAGTGATAGCATAAGGGATGGACGTGTTGGGATTCTTGGCTTCCTCTCCAGTGGTGGCGATGATGTCAAAGCCAATGAAAGCGTAGAAGCATGTTGCCGCTCCTTGCAGCACCTGTGTGGACGATGGCATTTGTTAGACTCAGAAGGTCAGGGCAGCACCAGGGCCTTAAATGTGGAACCTGCAATTGCCCTATGCCCTGCAGACATGACTGAGTGACTGAGTGAGTAACATGGTGGAACTCGTGCTAAACATGCAAGTTCTGATCTCCTCTACTTTCTAGCTGTGTGGCTGTGGGCAATTCTCTTATGATGTGTAAATAGAGATAAGAAGAATTGGCCGGGGGCAATGGCTCATGCCTGTAATCCCAGCACTTTGAGAGGCCGAGGCGGGTGGATCATGAGGTCAAGAGTTCGAGACCAGCCTGGCCAACATGGTGAAACCCCGTCTCTACTAAAAATAAAAAAATTAGCCAGACGTGGTGACGCGTGCCTGTAATCTCAGCTATTCAGGAGGCTGAGGCAGGAGAATTGCTTGAACCCGGGAGGCAGAGATTGCAATGAGACGAGATCGCGCCATTGCACTCCAGCCTCAGCGACAGAGGGAGACTCCATCTCAAAAAAAAAAAAAAAAAAAAAAAAAAATGCTTCTGGTTCTTAGTGTAGGGGATTCAGATACTTCTGCATAAGGAAGAATGATCCTACCTAAATTACTGTTAGTACCCCCTGACAGATCAGCTCTATGGTAACTTCCAGATCTGAAATGATATAAAAGATTTTCAGATCTTCAGATATTCTATTGTCTTCATTGGGAAGACAGGGTAAAGACAGTTAATTTGTTGCTCCTTTTGGGGCTTGAGTGACCTAGTTGGGCACGAGGCAGGAGGTCAGAGTAAAGCTGGGGGATGGTATCCAGTCACATCTGCTGGCAGTCTGTCTGCCAGGAGTCCACATGGCTCCAGGGGTGTTTGGGAACGTATTATATATGTCAAAATGTCAGTGAAAACCTTCCATTGAACAGTGACTACTTTCTTTGAAAGAACCTATTGAAGTTTAAATGAGAGTTCCCCACCTTGGTATTTTCACTGTTAGCTTTAAGTAAAAAAGTGCCTCTTTGAATGCTTAGGGATGTCCTTTTAGAAGGTGAGAGATATTTTTGGACTTGCATGTATGGGGTGAGGGAAAAAAATGCAAGCCCTAGCCAGTGGTCCAGGAGGTGAGACCCATTGCAGACTGGACCATTTTATTTTTCTTTTCTCCACATTCCGTTTATAAATGATGGAAATCAAAACGTGTGCCAAGCTGACACTTTTCCAAAATTTTCACTCTTACTTTCCTCACTGACTTCTCAATAAGACAAAATATGAAATACTAGAACCTGTAAGGTACATCACAAAATCAAAGATCTTCTCAAACCTTCAGAAGCAAACTTTGCTCATCTGTAGAATAAGCTGGTGTTTCCTACAGTTTCTCTCAGCTGGGATTCTAGTGTCCGCGATTCTTATCCTGGAGGTCATGGAATTCAGGCATCTATAAATTTTGCTGGGAAAAATTACATATGTTTTTTCACTACCTTCTAGTTGAATTAGCATTTCTTTCAGTTATGAATGTAGGTGACAAACTAACAATACCTGTGCCTGTGTCACCAATAGCAATCAGATATTTTCATTTCATATGAGAGTTGTTGCAGAGATCTTGAAATATCACTTATGCTTATTACTACTTTCAGATTATGATAGTTATTAGACATAGAGGTTAACATATAAATCCCTAATAGAGAAGCACATTGTTACTAGATTACAATACAAAAATAAAATAAAATTAAAAATACTTAATACTACATTTCAATATAATTGATTTCCTTTGAATTCCTATGTAATTAGGCTATTCATTTAAAATCACAATTCTCATAAGGGATCCACAGGCTTCATCAGACATCCAGGTGGTCCATGGCACAAGAAAATTTAAGAACTCCTGGTCTATTCTAATAAGTCAGGTAGAAAGAACTTCTCAAATACAAGCAGTTCCATCTCTAGATGGCTACTTTCCAGAAGAGAAGAGAAGAGAGCTCCTGCTTTCCCTACAGCAAAGTTTTTCATACAAGGGTGTGGAAAATGTCTTTGGCCTCCAGACAAGGAGAGAAAGTAGATCTCACCTCATCATACATGGAGGTTCACAGGCTTGGAAATGTGCTTGTTTTCACTTATCTAGAAAATATTACTGGTCTTCAAGGATGAATGGATGCTAGACTGCAGGCTTACTAAGTAGTCCTGATCAAGCAAAGTCTCACTTTAAGATAGGTCCTTCATTTTTGACAAGGGTGCCAAGAACATTCACTGGGGAAAAGACAGTCTCTTCAGTAGATAGTGCTGAGAAAACTGGATATCCATATGCGGAAGAATGAAACTAGACCTTTATCTCTCATCATTTACAAAAATCAAATCAAAATAGATTGAAGACTTAAATCTAAGATCTCAAACTATGAAACTACCACAAGAAAACATTGGGGGAAAATCTTCAGGACATTGGTCTGGGAAAAAGTTTCTTGAGCAATACCTCACAAGCACACGTAACCCAATAAAAACAGTTATTCTGCACGTTCAAGTCCTTTGTGGAAATAAGCGGGGTTATAAATAAATCAATATGTTGGCTATCTCTATGTCTTAGGGAACTCATTCACCTTTTTGTACTTTGTTTTCATCCAACGTTTTCAACAGCAATCATAGGCTGTAAGACTACCCCTAGGGGATATTTGGAAAGATGTTTGGAAAATCTCCAGGACATTGGTCTGGGCAAAAATTTCTTGAGCAATACCCCACAAGCACAGGCAACCAAAGCAAAAATGGACAAATGGAATCACATCAAGTTAAAAAGCTTCTGCACAGCAAAGGATACAATTAACAAAGTGAAGAGACAACCCACAGAATAGGAGAAAATATCTGTAAACTACTCATCTGACAAGGGATTAATAACCAGAATATCTAAGGAGCTCAAACAACTCTATAGGAAAAAATCTAATAATCTGATTAAAAAATGGGCAAAAGATTTGAATAGACATTTCTCAAAAGAAGACATACAGATGGCAAACAGGCATTGATAATCACATAAATGAAAATCATAGCTACAATCAGATATTATCTCACTTCACTTAAAATGGTTTATATCCAAAAGACAGGCAATAATAAATGCTGGCAAGGATGTGGAGAAAAGGGAACACTCGTACACTGTTTTTGGGAATGTAAATTAGTACAGGCACTATGGAGAAGAGTTTAGAGGTTTCTCAAAAAACTAAAAATTGGGCTACCATATGATCCAGCAATCCCACTGCTGGGTATATACCCAGAAGAAAGGAAATCAGCATATTGAAGAGATATCTGCATTCCTTCCTTTTTTTTTTCTTTTTTTTTGCATTCCTATGTTTGTTGCAACACTGTTTACAATAGCTAAGATTTGGAAGCAACTTAAGTGTCCATCAACAGATGAATGGATAAAGTAAATGTGGACATATACATAATTGAGTACCATGCAGCCATAAAAAAGAATGAGATCCGGTCATTTCCAACAACATGGATGGAACTGAAGATCACTATGTTAAGCAAAATAAGCCAGGCATGAAAAGACAAACATTGCATGTTCTCACTTATTTGTGAGATCTAAAAATAAAAACAATTGAACTCATGGACATACAGAGTAGAAGGATGGTTACCAGAGGCAGGGAAGGATAGTTGGGGGCTGGAGGGGGGGAGGTGGGGATGGTTAATGGGTACAAAAAAAGTAGAAAGAATGAGTAAGACCTACTATTAGATAACACAATGGGGTGATTATAGTCAATAATAATTGTACATTTTAAAATAACTTAAAGAGTGTAACTGGATTGTTTGTAACTCAAAGGATAAATGTTTGAGGAGATGGACACCCCATTCTCCATGATGTGCTTATTTCACATTGCAAGACTGTATCAAAATATCTCATATACCCCATAAATATATACACCTACTAAGTACCCACAAAAAAACCCAGAAAAACAGGTCCTCCTTTCTCTTCCTTTAACATTTATTCTTCCCTTCTACACACACAGACACATATATGTACACACACAAACATGTACACACATACATACATACAAATACATATAAACACAGATACACACACACATGCATACACACATACACATGCAAACACATATACATACATATACATGCATACATGCACTCCTCTTGTAAATCATTTAGTGACCTGGCACAACAACCATATAAATATGGGCAAAGCAATCTTAGAAAAAGGTGAGAGGTTTGTGAACCATGCTGTGTAAGGAAGAACTGGGGACCTGGGGATGTTTAACTTGAAGAGCAGAAGACTCAGTGGAAGATGCAGAGGACATCTTTAAATATGTGCAGTACCGGCAGTTGGAGTCAATGTGATGTACACTATAGGCTTCAGAGGAAATCCTACGGCCATGCACATGGGCATGATTGGCTTTGGTTAGGAGCATAGACTCTGTAGATTGTCAGGGCCAGGTTGATTCTGCCACGTATTAGCTTGGTGACCTAGAACAAGTTCTTAACCTCTTGGAGCCTAAGTTTCATTCTTACTTAAATGGAGATAATAATAGCACTTAGCTCATAGTGTTGTTACAAGGATAAAATGAGATAATATAGTAAACTGCACTCCTATATTTGAGTAATATATAAGAGCTCAATAAATATTAGCTCTTACCACCAGTATTATTATTACAATTCTAAGTTTTTCTAGAGCAGTTGACACCCAAGGATACAAACTCCTCCTCCTTCTCCTTCTCTCCTCCTTCTACTCCCCTACCTTCCTCCTTTTAGAACTTGACTTGTGTATACTAAGTGCTACCATGTGCCAGGCACTGTGCTTGGTGATGGGGATATAGTCATGAGCAAAAAGTACCCAGCTTGATTTTACGGAGATTGAGTCTAGGAGGATACTGCAAGATCCCAAATGCAATCTTGATTATGGTAACCAACTCAACAAGATTAATAAGCATCTATATTATTCATAAAACAGAAATGCTACTTTCCTCTAAATGAACAAGAGAAGGGATGGCAATTACTGATAATGATTAGCTACCAGAAAGTTAACTATGATCAAGTAGGGAAAAGAGGAAGTAAAACTTGCAAAGAGGATGTCTCTTAGCCTGCATTTGCATATGTAGAACTAGAAAGCAAGTATAGTTTAAGAAAGACTAGACAAATCAAAGGCAGGACATGTGGAGGTTCTACCACATTAGGCAGTCAAGAGAATTTATTAATAACGCAGGCGATTCAAACAAAATTTCACTGAGGGACCATAGTCAGGTCTGGGGAATATTTAGGCAGGGTTAAGGGAGCTGTCTAGGGATGTTGAGGCATCAGAGACTTAGCAACACTGAGAAGTTGTCATCCTGAGGCCTAAGTGTAGGGGGCAGAATGATGTCCTTGAGTCCGGTGGGAGCTGGAGGTTTGGGGCAGAGATTCCTTGAAGTAGCTGCCTTGTGGAGGCACAGCCAGTGTGGTGCCAAGGTTGGGAGGTAGCGAGGAAGAAATACTCTGGCCTTGCTTTCTTCTCTCCTTCTGACCTGATAATATTTCCCATTGGCTAAATTCAACAGGAAGCAACCTGGAGCAGAGAACAGGGCATGAAGGGTGGAGAATAAGTCTGGGGAGCGGAGGCAAATGGAGAAGAAAGACCAGCATACCTACCAAGGTCAAACTGAACTTGGCCTAACAAGACATAGATGAAATAAACAGAGTATTAAAGAGAAGATAATAAAATTAGCAAAAAGGGTCATCTTTTTACTTGAGTTAGTTTGAATGAGCTTTTCTTCCTTGCAAGGAAATGGTCCCCGATTGGTAAATACAAAGACCCATGAAATGAAACTGTATATGGGTGTCTTTACCCAAAGAACCACTGAAACTGTTTTCCACGTCACTCTATCCAGATTTCAGATCTGACTACTGGTGTTTATAATTAGGATACACTTCCATGCATAAAAGCACATGTGCAGTACCTAGGGGTGAGCATCTGTGAATAAAATTGGTGGGTGAAATGTGTGTATGTGTGTTTGTGTGCAAGTGTATGTGTATTTCTGGGTTGATAGGTATGTTATCCTAACTCTTTGTTTTAATGTTTTGCAAAATTAAAAAATAGTATTGAAAAAAAATAGCTAGGTGTGGTTGTGTGCACCTGTAGTTCTAGTTACTTGGGAGGCTGAGGTGGGAAGATTACTTGAGCCCGGGAGGTTGAGACTGCAGTGAGCTGTGATCACACCACTGCACTCCAGCCTGGGTGACAGAGTGAGACTCTGTCTCAAAAAAAAGTACTGACCTTTGTATTTGATGATATAGCTGAGATTGTTGTTCAAAGTCAACCTGGTGTAAAACTCAGCCAACTGATCCAGAACAGAGTTCATCCCTCTAGAATGGCATTGTGGGAAAGCAGCACGTGCCTCAGTTGCTGGAGGGCTTCTGCTTAGTTAGTTGTCAAAAGCAATGTCATTAGTGGCCTGCTACTCAGTGTGTGAGGTCTCTAAAAACTGGCCCCCTGCATCTTGCTGATATTTGAGAGGCGTTCGGATGAGGCAACCTTCACACATTCTGCCTCGGCCAGTCTGCCGGATGCGAGGGAGATAATTAGGCGCCTTTATATTATTCACTCTCTAGGCAACAAAATTCCAACTTTTCACAGCATTTTCTACCACCCTCATGCCCCAGCTCTCTTAGCAGCCTGTCCCCAGTGACAGTGGAATGTGCTAATAGGTTCCCACAAATGGATTCAGATGTGGAGAACATGAAAAACAACTTTTCCTTTGTTTGGAGGCTGTCAGGATTCCCCACAAATGATTGCTATAGACCATTTTCCTGGGAGCTATTTGTGCTGGTAGAGTGTCTTATTTGCTTAAAGAAAAACCATAAGATAGTATCAAGAACAAATAACATGAAGGGAACACGCATCCAACAATGTTCAAGGGCTGAGGAATTGCAGATGGAAGCAGGGGTTCAGCTGAAGGCCAGAGTTACTTGATATAGGGAAAAATGTTTGTTGTTCTTAAACTCTTCAAGACCACAGAAGCACTTGACCCAGAACGTGTAAGTGAGTAAACCACTCCTTAAGCTATTTTCTTTGGAAGGAAGTGTTTGGAGCAGGGGAAAGAGTAGGTTTATGAGGGGTCCGTGGTTAGAGGATGGATTGTTCATTAACTCTTTCAAAGTCCTTAAGAATTGTGTGGAAAGTCATGTCATGCTATTCTTATAAATCATCTCCTGTACAATGGTTTCCTCCATTCCATCCTACCTAAAGCAATTGAAGAATAAAGTGGGTTGGACCTCTGTACTAGTCCCCTAGTCGGGGTAGAGGTAAGGGTTTTGCTAAGGAGTGAAGAAGTTCATGTATCTGTTGATGAGGCAACACACTTTTGTAGACAATTGTTAGGTAACAGTGCGAGGAATGTGTGTATTACCTTGGTGTATGACATGCTCATGAGATAGTGTCAGACCTTAAAAAATAGGGTCTAAATTCAAAATGACTTTGCTGGACTTTGGAAAAGTGACCTGAAACCAAAGTTGAGAAATAACAGGTCCAGGCCCATTCACTGGGAAAGAAATGTACTACGTAGAAATCCAAGGCCAGGCAGAGTGCAGAGAGGATGAATCAGCAACATCTTCACACTGGGCTGTCCTTTGTTCTCAGGTGATACTTTTAGGCACATTCACTAGGACATATATCATCCCCAAGTTTCCTTTAGGGATAATGGAATTGCAGCAAAACATTCTCAATCCCAGCCAAGCTTTTTTCTTGGCCAATGACAAATCTACTTAAGGCAGTAGGCTTGGATTGGAATGAGGACAGTGAACAGAAGTGCAAAAAAAGATAACCAGTTCATGGCCTCAAACCCAGGTGGCAGTGGGGTAAATAAGTACTTTGGCCCATCCAGGACTGGGATCGAATTTCAGCTCTATTACTTACCATCTAGATCTGTGTCTTTAACTTTTCTAAGCTTGAGCTATTTGCATGTAAAAGTGGAGATCTCTGTACTTATTTTGCAGGGCAGTTGTGAAAATTAAATTAAAAGTGTACATGAAAGGGTTTGTCACAAAGAAAATGGTCAATGTTGGGAAAAGCATCCTTCATTTCTTTCTTATGACTGACTTCTAATCTTCTCTTAGGAAAGTTAGTGAGAACCCAGGATGTATAAGTGGGGAACCCCAAGGCTGGCATGATTAGCTCCTTCCTTGATGAGGCAGGCTCCTGATTGAGGAAGGATGTGGAGCCCCTGAGAAGGAAAGGGAGACCCCCAAAGAGAATAAAGGCCTCAGAACAAAACACAAGGCTAAAGGCAATGCTAAAATGTGCCTCCATCTTCTTCAGGATGGGTAAAGAACATTTACGCAGAGGATATTAACTCTTTCCAGTCTTTAAGTGGGGCCTAAACTAGAGTGTATGTCGTTTGGGTGAGCTAATAGGAGGATTCTGAAAATTAAATATCAATCAAGTAATTAAGAAGAGTTTTAGAATTGCATTGACAGGATGTCTTCATAAACAATGAATACGCAGCCTGGGTCAGTTGAACTATTTTCTATCTCTTAATATTCCTCCAAGATTCTATGACTTCATGAAAGTTTAAAGGAAATATAACATTTTAGATTTATGACCCTACTACTTACTAAAGAAAACTCAGAGAGAATGATCGTGATACACAAGGTACTGTACTGGTAGAAAGGGCTTTGGAGTCACACAGATCTGGGCAGAAACCCCAGCCCCGGAGCTGACTAGCTAAGTGAGGTCAGGTCAGTTTCACAGCCTCTATGAGGATTCTCCACTTTTAAGTTAGGGATAACAGCACCGCTCAAAAGTTTTGTTTTAAGAGTGAGATACTATTCATAGAATACGATGCCAGGAACTTAACAGGTAGTCAATAAAAACTAGTTCCCTCCTCGTGTAGTTTTAACTATTGACAACCATAACAAGCTGCACATAAAAACATCCAAGATTTTGCTGTTTTTTTGCAAACATGTGGTGCAATTAGTTTTGCCACATAATAGATGAGAAAAACTGAAAGCACAGAAGTTAATTGATGGCCAAAGTCTTCCAGTAAGTCCATGACCCAATAATTTATTATATTGTTAAGAAAATGGTGAGGACATTTTCCTGCTATGATGAAAATGCAATTGAGGACCAAGAAGCAGCTTCTCGGCTCCTTCTGGAATCTCTGCCTGGTTCAGCCTGCCTGCCTCCACTCCTGCCTCCACCATGTCCATCAGGGTGACCCAGAAGTCCTACAAGGTGTCCACCTCTGGCCCCCAGGCCTTTAGCAGCCGCTTCTACACGAATGGACCTGGTGCCCACATCAGCTCCTCAAGCCTCTCCCGAGTGAGCAGCAGCAGCTTCCGGGGTAGCCTGGGTGGAGGCTATGGTGAGGCCAGCGGCATAGGAGGCATCACCGCTGTCACGTTCAACCAGAGCCTGCTGAGCCCTGTTAACCTGGAGGTGGGTCCCAATATCCAGGCCATACACACCCAGGAGAAGGAGCAGATCAAGACCCTCAACAACAAGTTTGCCTCCTTCATCGACAAGGTACGGTTCCTGCAGCAGCAGAACAAGATGCTGGAGACCAAGTGGAGCCTCCTGCAGCAGCAGAAGATGGCTCGGATCAACATGTTTGAGAGCTACATGAACAACCTTAGGTGGCAGCTGGAGGCTCTGGGCCAGGAGAAGCTGAAGCTGGAGGCGGAGCTTGGCAATATGCAGGGGGCTGGTGGAGGACTTCAAGAACAAGTATGAGGATGAGATCAATAAGCGTACAGAAATGGAGAATGAATTTGTCCTCATCAAGAAGGACATGGATGAAGCTTACATGAACAAGGTAGAGCTGGAGTCTCGCCTGGAAGGGCTGACTGATGAGATCAACTTCCTCAGGCAGCTGTATGAAGAGGAGATCCAGGAGCTGCAGTCCCAGATCTCGGGCACGTCTGCGGTGCTGTCCATGGGCAACAGCCGCTCCCTGGACATGGACAGCATCATCGCTGAGGTCAAGGCACAGTAGGAGGACATCGCCAACTGCAGCTGGGCTGAGGCTGAGAGCATGTACCAGATCAAGTATGCAGAGCTGCAGACGCTGGCTGGGAAGCACGGGGATGACCTGCGGCGTACAAAGACTTAGATCTCCGAGATGAACCGGAACATCAGCCGGCTCCAGGCTGAGATTGAGGGCCCCAAAGGCCAGAGGGCTTCCCTGGAGGCCCCCATCGCAGATGCCGAGCAGCGTGGGGAGCTGGCCGTTAAGGATGCCAGCGCCAAGCTGTCGGAGCTGGAGGCCACCCTGCAGCGGGCCAAGCAGGACATGGCGCGGCAGCTGCGTTGAGTACCAGAAGCTGATGAACGTCAAACTGGCCCTGGACATGGAGATCACCAGCTACAGGAAGCTGCTGGAGGGCGAGGAGAGCCCGGCGGGAGTCTGGGATGCAGAACATGAGTATCCATATGAAGACCACTAGCGGCTATGCAGGTGGTCTGAGCTCCGCCTATGGGGGCCTCACAAGCCCTGGCCTCAGCTATGGCCTAAGCTCCAGCTTTGGCTCTGTCGCGGACTCCAGCTCATTCAGCCGCACCAGCTCCGCTAGGGCCATGGTTGTGCAGAAGATTGAGACCCGCAATGGGAAGCTGGTATCCGAGTCCTCTGACGTCCTGCCCAAGTGAGGAGCTGCGGCAGCCCCTCCCAGGTGCCTCTACTGTGGCTCCCCCAGAGCCCGGGAGGGAGGCTGCTGTGCAAGGGAGCACAGGGAACAGGCGACCCACCTGAGGCTCAGCCCTAGCTCTCAGCCCACCCCGGGGGAGTTTACTGCTTGGGGACCCCCCTTGCCTTCAGCTACAAAACAATTCAATTGCTTTATTTTGTCCAAAAAAAAAAAAAAAAAGAAAAAAGAAAATGCAACTGAGTTTCAGGAAAACATTCCTTCTTTTCACTCTTGTAATTTGTTGTTTCTCTTATATGATAGGAAAGGAACAGTTTGTATCATAAGATAATATAGATCTGGGGATCCAGAATGGGGCCAACAGTGTTTCTTTGTCTCTTCTTTTGGGTTTAAGCAGTTTCAGTATTTATTCATTTCAAAGAGGAGGGATGAACTTTGTAGTTCTGTGGAATTCTTATAGATAAGGAGGAGACTAGGAATCTTGGCTTAAATTGCTTCCTTGCTTATTTCTCTGCATTGAAGGGCATGGCATGGTTCAGAATAAACAGAAGTGATTTTGAGTGTTCTCCAAGAAACATTTCTGATCCCTGGACATGTTGGAGAAAAACCAGTCTAAGCAAAAGCTGCAAAAGCAAAGTGGGTGGAATCCTGGACTTGCTTTCTGTCATCAGTTCTAGGCAGACTTGCCTCTCTCAACCTTAGGTTGTTCATCTGTTAAATGAACGGATAGGACCAGGTAACCTCTAAGGTCCCTGACAACTCAAAATTCTCTGATTTATGTTCTACCATGAAGAAAAGGTGGGCTAGTGAATTTCACCAATAAATCCACAACATAAGTATTTTTAGTCATCCTAGAGAAAGAAACCAGGTGCAACTCACAGCCACTTGTCAGTATAAAGAATTTGCCACTCTGACCTTCCTATTTTTCTCTAGCATAAACCACACTAGCCAGATCATGGAATGAGATCTGAAAACATCCTTTTGGTCCAGCCCACGCTCTTGCTAACCCCTAGACCACACCAGGTAAACCCGCCTGTCATGAACTATGCCTTTGGAATGGGATTTATAGCACAGCCCTCCATTAGGCCAGCTCAGCTGTCCTCTGACCTCAGTGGGACTCTCCTCCTAGAGTCAAATGCTGACATTGGAATTAAAAACTGTCATTTTCCTAGTTTCATACCCAGGCAAAACTCATCCCTTCCCTACTGTCCCCTTTCCCTGGCCTCCTTTACTGCCTTGTGTATTTATGTTCTTCTTGATCTCTCTTAGTAGATTGTTGAGATAATTCTATTGAACTGAGCTGTTCTTGCACAGACTTTGGAGTCAGGCAGTCCTGGCTGACTGGGTTCTGCCACTTACATTGTGTGTTTAACAGTAAGCCATTTGAACTCTCTGAATGGGAGTTTTTTTCATCTTTAAGAGCAGAATGTAAATATCTTCCTCACAAGATTATCAGGATGATTAAATGAGATAGTACATGCAAAGCCACTTAGCACAATTTTAGGCAATTGCAGGTTGCCAAAACATTGAATCTATTGTTGTTATTTGTATAAAATAAGATCTTAACAAATGCCTGTGGAAAAAAAAACAACACACAAGAACCACCTCTTCAGGATATTCCAACTAAATTCAGATCAAAATTTGATAAAGAGGGTGCTGTGGTAATTATGGAACAGAACAGCATTTTCTTGAAAATATGTCTTAGGTTGGTCACAGGGTAGAAGGCAGAGTGTGTGACAGGCACACCAGGTGTTTGGAACAAACTTACCCCTGACCAGCCGTGGGGCAAGAACTGGCCCTCCGCCCAGTATTTCCCATTGATGAAGAAGAGGCCTGCGATCATGATGAACACCCACACTGCCAGGTTCAGCACATTGAGAACATTGTTGAAGCCTACGGAATTCTTCACCCCCAGAGCAACAATGATGGTCACGATGACCGCAATCAACAGAGCCAGAAGGTCTGGGTATGATTCTTCACCTTTCCCTAGAGAGGAAAGACATGATTTGACATTGTCTGGAGGGAAGAAAGGGCCATGCAAACTCCTGGTCCTACCCCAGTGCATCACACTCAGCTTTAAGAAGGGCAGTAAATTGGGAGGCTGAGGCGGGCAGATCACGAGGTCAGGAGATCGAGACCATCCTGGCTAACACAGTGAAACCCCGTCTCTACTAAAAATACAAAAAATTAGCCGGGTGTGGTGGCGGGCGCCTGTAGTCCCAGCTACTTGTGAGGCCGAGGCCGGAGAATGGCGTGAACCCGGGAGGTGGAGCTTGCAGTGAGCCGAGATCGTGCCACTGCACTCCAGCCTGGGGGACAGAGCGAGACTCCGTCTCAAAAAAACCCAAAAAACAAAAAACAAAAAATAAACAAAAAAGAAGGGCAGTAAGTTTGTAAAAGGAACTCTGTGTGTGTGTGTACCTACACATGCCTATGCTATAGTCCACAAGCAGATACAGGTGTCTATTTGCAAATGAGCAGGATTTGGTAGATAGGTAAGATGATCTGGTATCCTGGGCCAAAAATTGGGCTATGTGGTGTGACAATTACAACAGTGCCTATGGAACCATGGCACAGAACATTTGAAGTGGGAACCATCCTGGGATATTTGGGATGTATATTTGGGTCTAACATGTTTGAAAATTGTTTTTATCTTCATTATTTTTAATTTTAATTTTACAGTCTGTAAAATTTCCACCCCATTCCCAAACCTTTTCTTTATCAACAAATTTAAGAATGTGTGTCTTTAAAAATGATGGTAAGAGGGGTTTTCTGTCCTTTTGTGTATATGTGGTTGCAGAGAAAAAAATAACCAGTGAACACACCCTGTCTGCTTGGTGTTGCCCAACGGCCAGTGGACTCCTGCCCTCTGTAGAGTGGAAAAGGCACTGCCTCAGCTGTCAGGGATCTTGAATTTCAGCTGTACTTTTGCCCATAGCCAGATGTGTGGCCTTGGGCAAGTTGCCTCATCTCTCTGGACCTCATTTGTAAAGTGAAGGACATGAATGACCTGATTTTGGAGGACTCTTTTAGACCTAAAATTCTATGCAATCAGCACGCAGAACAGGTTTGTTCTTTATATTTTTATCTTGTCATGGTACTTGGGTGCTCAGCATTTTTGTCAGTTCTTTTGAGATAGGAATATCGAAGTTAGATGACTTGACACAGCCACAGAATCATTCCTTGAAAGTTCTGAGGCAAGATTCCAGAGCTTCCTCAACTATTCTTTAGCTTTCCTAGAATGTGAGTTTATCAGGCATCAGGATGGAGAGTGGCCGGGCACAGTGGCTCATGCTTGTAATTCCAGCACTTTGGGAGGCCAAGGTGGGTGGATCACAAGGTCAGGAGTTTGAGACCAGCCTGGCCAACATGGTGAAACCCTGTCTCTACTGAAAATACAAAAATTAGCTGAGTGTGGTAGCTGAGTAGTAATCCCAGCTACTCAGGAGGCTGAGGCAGGAAAATTGCTTGAACCAGGGAGGTGGAGGTTGCAGTGAGCCCAGATCATGCCATTGCACTCTAGCCTGGGCAATAGAGCAAGACTCTGTCTCAAAAAAAAAAAAAAAAAAAAAAAAAGAGTGGATGGCAAATGATGGATGGAGCCTGAGGTCTTATGGTATTTGTTACATGAGCTTCTGATGGTTTAGCATTCACTGTTACATTACCCCTCCCTGACCTCTTCTAGGCTGGAACCCATTTTATTCATTAAATTTTTTTTCATTGAAATTTGGAAAAAAAATCTGACGAAACCACTGGAGAAATTACTGACAGTTCTTTTTTTCCTGCATTGGTTTTATTTTTATATAGCTATTGACATGTGCATGTATGGTTTGTATCCTTTGACGTATGACATTACATTAAAACATAATCCATGTTATTACAAGTTTCCCTAATCATCCTTTTAACTGCTAGCTACATAGCATTTGTCTGCAATTTACTTAGTCGCTTGCTCCACTGTAGAATATTTAGGCTGTCTCTAACTTTTTGTTATTGTGAATAAGGTTATGGTGAGCATCTTTTTGTATAATGCTTCCATGGACATTAGAATTATTTTTTAAGGATGGATAGATTCATAGAGAAAGAATTACTTTGCAAAAGAAAAAGAGAGATATATTTAAGGCTTTTGATACATTTTGCCAAATCGCTTTCTGAAAGGAGAACTAATTTATGTGGCTCGGTGAATTTGCATGTTGAGGTTAGGAGGATGTGGCAATCTCACCCAGGCCATTGAGGGTTCCCACGCTGTCCGCCATCCAGCGGCTGATGGTGTGGTTGGCTAGTGAGTCAAACATGCTGCTCAGAGCACTGGCTCCGGCCGCAGTGCCAATCAGGTACTCCAGGATCAGGTTCCAGCCAATGAAAAATGCCACAAATTCCCCGACAGTGACATAGCTGTAGGTGTAGGCAGATCCTGTGGTCTTGGGGACTCGAACTCCAAACTCTGCATAGCAGACGCCTGCAAGGGACAGACATACACAGATGGTGGACTTCAGGAGATGAGCTGACATCCTGTGGCCAACAATCTTGGGTGGAACATACTGAGACTCTCTAGGATCTCAGAACAAATACACAAAGTTTTACGTATATGAATCGATTCAGAGCCAACTCTTACTTCTTCCAACCTCACTTCTGAAAAATGCAAACTTGAATGACTAGCAAGGCAATCAGAACTAATTCTACTGAACTGTTGGAAACTGATCTTCATTTAGAAAAAATTCCACTTGTGTGTGTCTCTGTCACGTTCCTTAGGTGTCAGATATCCTGTGTGAACATGGGCCTAATTCATTATGACCCCCACCCTTGATGGCACCAGGGTTATATTATGCACAAACTTCTTCTCTTTCAGTTTTTACATGTTATAGAAGGTGCTCCTCATTTGAGAGTGATACTTTGAGCAATCTGTGAAAATGCTGTACTATATCTAGGGGGTAGATAAAAGATGCAAATATAAATAAATGACTAATTATTAACAAGGAAATCTAGCACGTGCACAAAAGGTAATTTAACAAACACTTTTAGAGTCCTACCATGTGCATGGCAGGGTGTGAAGCACTGGGTATAAAAAAGACAAATGGCATATGCCCCTGCCCTTAAGGGGAGAGAGGCCATCAGTACCCACTGTAGGCTGTGTAAGCTTGACAATGTAAAAATGTATAACAATGAGAGGAGAGATGTGAGACATGTACTTAGAGGGTTTTGAGGCATATGTAGGGATTAATTGGATGAAGAAGGTGGAACATGAGGCAAAGACATGGCAGAGAGAGACAGTATGAAGTATTTGGGTGGAGGGGAGTGTGCACTGAGGTATTAGGAGGAGATGACACTGGCCAGGTAAGCAGACCCATGTGTTTTCCAAAGTGGGTTCAGGGCCCACTTCCACCAGAATCATTGAATCCTAATTTCAGGAGATAGGAATCAGGATGCTGCATTTTAACCAGCTCCCCAGGTAACGCATGTGCTCACTTGTATCAGAAATGCACTGGAATATTGCCTCATTCTTTGACATAATTAGAGAATACATTAGAAAGAGATTAAGAACATACCAAACTTCTGGGAGTTGGGAGAGTTCCCTATTTTGTGCTAGGAATTCTGGGTGTGGGCCAGTGGGTGGGGCAACGAGTTGGAGGTCAGACATAGGACAGCTTGGAGGAAACATACCAGGGGTGGGATGTAAGAGGATGTAGGAGGGAACTCAAAGTCAACTTTACCTTCAGTCCCAATTCTGTTAAGGGCCAACCCTGAAGTTCTCTCATCACAAACCAGGGAACAATAGTTCACTCTTTTGTGAATAAAGAGAGCAGGTTTCTTCTCATTTGGAAGGGGGTGAAATCAATGCAAAGAAGCAAAAACGGAGATGTCAAAAGCAATGGCACAATAAATGATTCCATGTGATGTACTATCTCTTCTTTCCCCTCAGCTGCTTCAGTTGTCAGGATGTTTACATGGAAGAAGCACTGGACCAGTTATGCTGGGCTCCTGTTTCTACTACATCCCTGTAGATTCAGCATCCTTGTTTCTAAAATAAAAGTATTACACCAAAGACTCTCTTAAGGATCTCCTAACTCTGACCCTCTAGGATTCCATCTGTTATATTGAACTTTGTAATTTTTTTTGCTGCAAAATCTATTGAGCACAGCTTAGGTTTTCTTTTACATCAGTTACCATATTGTTCAGTATTATGGAGATGCTGTCAGGGATAGTGAAGCTGTTTGTCTCTACATTAAATGGCCCAGTCTGTTATTTATTTTGAGTTCCTATGTCAGCCCTCCTCCCCTTGCTTTGTAAATATAGCTTTCCATCTCCTTCCTTGATGTCAGACTGTCAGTAGTTACTTCTTGTTGCTGTCCCAGTGCTTACCTGGAGCAGTCAGACCGCCTCTTTTCTAAATTGCTGCTTCCAACACCTGATATTTAAATTGTTAGAGTGAGTCTAAAATTAAGAGGAAATGGTCTTTGAAGAAAGGCCCTGAAGAACTCTTCCATGGGGAAAGTATAGAGTGTGTACACATTAAATACAAGAACCTGTTGATATTTTCTTGGATGCTGTGTGTTTTCAGGGTTCTCGGGAGTTGAGTTTGCACATACGGATTAGTTGCTCTTTCAGTGCTGTGTGAGGAAGGAAGTGAAGACGCAACTCACTTCCCTGCTTTGGTATTGGATCCACAGCATTATCCAATAACTCCTATATTCTATGAGCTTATTCTTATCACCCAACTTTACCACCTGATATTGTACAAGATTTATAAGTAAAATCTTTTCCAAATGATGCTTTTGAAGCAGGCACCGATTTGATTGCAGATTTAATTTGGAGAGCCAATATTATGGAATTTGTGCAATCAAACATTCTCTCTGTAACATTCGATCTGACAAATTAAATTTAAAAATACCCATTTTGCCACCAGAATACACTTGCCAAGGGTAATTAGCAAATAGCCAAGTCTTCATTAGGTCTTGTGAATGGACAAGTCCATTGCTGTCCGAATCAGAGAAAGAGGCCCTGGCTGTGCATGGTATAAGGAGCATTTGGAATCTTAGTCATTTCCCAAGGTCCTGCTGGGGTCCTAATGACTATAGTTTGGGGAGAACAGTGGGAAAATCAATCAGGCACTAACCATATAAGACAATTTCTGCTCCAAGAAATCATTGTTTTGGACACACTGTAAAAGATCTTATAATATTTTAAAGTCTTTCTGATTTGTTTGTATGGAGAAATTCAGACTTAGAGTTGGTACTAGAGAGCATCTAGCCTGGCATTGAAGCTCACTAGTGATAATTGAATGTTTACAGCCTCAAATATCCTGAGAAAAATGTTTTCTTTCAACTATTTTAAAATATCTGGTATGTAAGAGAAACACATTTAAGAGTATCTTTCTAATTTCAATGACAAATTAAAAGCATGGAAACGGATTTTTTTTTTTTTTTTTTAGATGGGGTTTCACTCTGTCGCCCAGGCTGGAGTGCAGTGGTGCGATCTTGGCTCACTGCAACCTCCACCTCCTGGGTTTAAGCCATTCTCCTGCCTCAGCCTCCCAAGTAGCTAGGACTACAGGCATGCACCACTATGCCTGGCTAATTTTTGTATTTTTAGTAGAGATGGGGTTTCTCCATGTTGGCCGGTCTGGTCTCAAAGTCCTGACCTCAGGTGATCCTCCTGCTTCATTCAGCCTTCCAAAGTACTGGGAAGTACAGCGTGAGCCACTGCGCCCGGCGAAACCTCGGTTTTTATCCTAGATTATCTAGGGTCCTAGATTACTGAGTGTTGAGGGGCAAGTTACCCTCCTATGGATGAAATGAGATGGCCAATTAGATACAGTTTAGGGTCCCTTCTGGTGCATCATTCTTTGGTTTTACAGCTAAAGTCAACTCTTAATCATCTAGTTAGTGAGAGAATCCCTGTAGAAAATACTGTATGAACCAATGGTTCTCAGTGAAGGTGGTACTGACTCCTAGGGGAATTTTGGAAATATGTGGGAGTGTCTATGGTTCTCACGATGATTGTGGGCACTTGTGGCATTAAGTGGACAGGGACCTGGGCTGTTCATCATTCTGCAATGTGACTGACTCATAGAATGAAGCTCTGTCTTGTATCATATATGACTGCTGATGGCCCCAGTGGACATTGATTTAAGTACAAACCTGTTTATAATTTTTGAACTTGAATTTATCTCCATTTTACATATACACACAAAGCATTTTTTTTTTTTTTTTGCGTGGCTTTTTAGACACTGAATTTTCCAGGACTGCAACAGCTGCGTAAATTGAGAGACAGTTGTCTTTTGTTTGGTTTGGAATTTACCGACTTGATCATCATTTTGGAAGACCATCATCAACAACAATGTTATTCATGGTCTTTGAGCATCAAATAACAGTCCTGTATGAGTCTGCATTTGTGGCAGTTGTACTCACAGTAGTTCTACAAATGACTCCAAACATCTGACGACTTCGTTGCGTCTCCTAATGTACGCATGCCCTATCATTCACATGTTGAAATAAATATTGTTTTTATTCAAAATTACTTTCCTTTGATTTATCTTTCACACTCAGGACATATTTATTTTTTAAAAAATTAAGTGCGTAGGAAGGTAACCATCTCTAGTTTTCATCCAGAATAGTAGAGGAAGCATTACAAAGTATTTATTACCAAAAATGAATTTGGGTGTACTAGGGTAGAGAATCACTGTTTTAAATGAGAGATCAACGGCTGGGCATGGTGGCTCATGCCTGTAATCCCAGAACTTTGGGAGGGTGAGGCGGGTGGATCACCTGAGGTCAAGAGTTTGAGACCAGCCTGGCCAACACGGTGAAACACCGTCTCTACTAAAAATACAAAAAAATTAACCAGGTGCAGTGGCGGACGCCTGTAGTCCCAGCTACTCTGGAGACTGAGGCAGGAGAATCGCTGCAACCTGGGAGGTGGAGGTTGCGGTGAACTGAGATTGTGCCACTGCACTCCAGTGGGGACAACAGAGTAAGACTCTGTTTCCAAAAAAAAAAAAAAAAAAGGGAGAGATTAACGTATAAATAATATTTACTTAATTTGGTGAATCCATTAAAAAATTTTGCCCCTGAGTTAGCTTTCTAATCATATTTGCCTTATGCTATTATCAAAGCGATTTTACATTTTGTGGTTATCCACCAAGTGATTAGAGGGAGACGTATATTGATTTCAAAAGTACTTATTGATATAGCTAGAGAGAGTCAATATGAAATCCAATGTTTAGGTGCAGGCAGCCATCAGTGAGTGACTGCATGCTGCAGACAACATGATGGAAATTTTCCCTTAGTGTTGGTCAGAGATGAGAATTCTAAGTCCTTGAGAAATATAAAGGATTTATTTCAGCAGGACTAGAGGTAATAAGCCTGCAAGTCTGGCATCTTTTCAATTACCCACCATATAAATCTATTGCAAACATATTCCTATTTATATTTTGTCCCATTTCTAGTGTTTTATATTTCTATACCCAGAACTATTTGTGGTTAAATTGATAATTTGCCAGCCTAAAAATCAGTTAGAACTTGGAGTGAACTTCCACATTGAAAAGTGGGTTGGGACAAGGTACCGGGAGATTCTCGATTTGCAATATTCTCTGTTAATCCTCTTATATGTATCCTAGATGATGTGTGATTTGGGGTTTCAGAAAAATATGGTCTTTTTCAATGTGAATTTCTTTTCAAGTTAGAGTCTATGGTTCTATCATATATGTAAATAAAGAGCCAGCCTTAGGTTTAGTTCTTTCAGACAGCCTACATACAATGTTGACCTTTCTAAACTATGCTTAACAGAGCACAACCCAATAGCAAAGATAATCATGACATGCTTCTCCCTCTCTAATTCTGCTGAGTCACTTGCAGCCTACCCGGATTCCCTATTGCCCTTTTAGAACCAGGAAGCAAAACTTCTCCTTCCTAACAGGGTAAAGGAGAAAGACCAAGCTGGGAGTAGGCAAAAGGAGGAAAATTCTATTTTTAAGTGGGGAAGCTTTTCCACTTAAGGGGGAAGTTATTGGGGGTACAGTTTATATAATATGATGAATTCAATTATTATGTTGCCTGATCATAAGTGGAGAAAGGCTTCCCCACTTAAGACATAAATTTCCCTCTGCATTCCACCAAAGAAAGCCATTAGATAAATAAGTACTTTTAAATAAGTGTACTTTCACCTGGAAGGATTAAATCTAGGGGTTATCCACACTTGAATGCCAATTACCCTACTCAGATAGACAGATTTTCCCATTAATATGTAACTTACCTTACTTTGACTATTCCCTAACCTACTTATCAGCTAATTTAACAGTTTCCCAAATAACTTTTGACTTTCTAATTTCCTTCCTTTATTCCACACACATTGTTAAGTGGCTACGAAATGAGGAACTGTAATGAATGACAGAGACACAAATGGTAAGACAGATTTCCTGACCTTGAGGCATCTATATTTCAATCAGGAAAAAGTTTAATAAACAGCTGATTCCATGCGGCCAGTATTTAATACTATTGAGCATTTATGAGGTGTTCTTGGAGCTCAGTGCGGTGAGCGTGGTTCTTGGGAGCATGGTTCTTTGGTTGCTGTGGAAGCCCGGAGACTGGGGAGGGAGTGTTTTAAGCTACTTCTTGGAGGGTGAGTTGGGCTTTGCCAGTCAGAAAAACAATAGAGGAAAGGGTGGTTTCAGGCAGGCGAAAATGTGTAGCTGGGCAGACACATGCAGGCTACTTTGGAGACTGTGGAAGATGAGCCTGCAGAGGTGGACTGAGATCAAGTGATTGAGGGGGTGGGACCTTTTTAACAGATGAGTGGACTACCTGAAAAGGACTGTACAGTTCATCTACTTGTATAGTTTAAAGCTCTCTCTTAGTTGTAGAACTCTATTTTCCACACACAGTCTTATTTGAGAGCCCAATACATAAATAGGTAAAAGCAGGTGGCTCTGTTTGAAGGGGTGGGAGAACCGAGGCTGGTCTGCTCAAGGTCTCCTTCATCCCATACCTCCCCAAAGCCCCTGACCCTCCTCTGTGGACCCCTAGGGCTGTACTGAGCATGGGAATGGGAAGGGGTGTCAGTTGCTCATCAGAGTTGTTCTTTTATTTTATAAATGATGCAACTGAGCTCCAGATCTGAAGCTGTGTATTCAATTAATGGCAGAGTTTGGGCTAGAACTGAGGTCTCCTGATATCCAGCCTTAGGAGCTTTCTAATTCACTCATTCATTTATCCAATGCACTGGTAAGGGATCATCTCTATGTATCTATATCAGCTTTTAAGGATTCAAAGGTGAACAGGAAGAATACAGTCTCTTTTTTGTGGGCCTTATAGTATCATGGAGGAAACAGACCAGAAAACCAACCAACCAGAAGGACTGTCCAAAGGGAAAGAGGCTATCAAGAATTATGAGAGGGAGTGGAGGCAGGTGTCCAAGAAAACAATTTGCCAACTTTACAGTTTCATTCAGGCCTCTGGGATCAGCAACAACTGGAGTGTTGCTCAGAGGTTCGGTCAGGCTGCCTTGAGTGGGCCATAGGTCGCCGATATCAGGCCCTATTAGGTATTTTGCACATACTGTGTCTTATACTTCACACTGGGTAGGCAGGAAGGTTGGGATGGGCTGATCTAGCAAATGGATGAAGTCAGTGATTTCTCATCCATGAAGTCAGTTCTTCCCAAGTGCCAACTATCTGCCATCTCCCAGACACAGGATGGAATCAGCCGTTGGGCTACACTGGTGAAATTCACTACTTGGGCCCAAACATGTCTTTAAGAAAGTCCTCACCAAATATAGCATTTTGCTGAGGTGTTACTTATTTTCTTCTCATTTTCTTACTTTTCTTAAAACATCTCTGTTCCTTTTATGAAGCCACAGCAGGGCTAAGACATGCTCTATATGTAGCTAGTCCTGCCTAAATGTAGATGAGGAGTGGGGTATGAAGAGAAATCACAGGACCTCAGAGAGAAATGAAGTGTGAATTCTCTCAGAAATGTTTGTTTTGTCTGTGACACCGAGTTTCATATGGTGGGTAATGCAGTGTCCCCATTATTGCTGTCTTGAGAAGCAGGTTGCTGGGTCCTGAGAAACATCTATCCAGGCCCTGTCATGTGCAGCTGGACCCAGTGAACCTGCACTGATGCCCTCTTCCCGATGCCCTTGGTTAGCCAAGAAAATTGTGGGTTTTTCAGGGAGTGATTGGTCAGGTGCTCTGTCCCTTCAGCCTCACTGCTACTGTCTCTTCTACTTGAGCAACCTCGGTCACTCCATCACCTGTCAGGGAAGCCCAGGCAATTTTTATAAATGTGTCCGAAGGAAAAGCAATTTGTCTGGGAATGCCTATGTTTCTTTGTGTCTAAGAAGAGACTTATGATTTCTCTGCCCAAGCAGGCACCAGGTGGACAGTAACCACCTGTGTTTAGGGGACAGGCAGCATCATTAATCAGGGGTGCATGACACCATGTTATTGAACCTGACAGGGCTCCAATTAAAGTTGGGTAGGGAATAGAGAACTCCCAAGTCTGCCAAACCACAGCCCCAAATATATCAACACATAAACAGGTAGGAAATAAGTTGTCCTTTGAGTCAGAGAAGTCACCCCCAAAAACAGTTCAAGGAAGTTTAATAATTTGTTGATTAAATGTAACCAACCGGCCGGGCGCGGTGGCTCACACCTGTAATCCCAGCACTTTGGGAGGCCGAGGCAGGCAGATCACCTGAGGTCAGGAGTTCGAGACCAGCCTGACCAACATGGCAAAACCCCATCTCTACTAAAAATACAAAAATTAGCCTGGTGTGGTGGTGCATGCTTGTAATCCCAGCACTTTGGGAGGCCAGGTGGGAGGATCACCTGAGGTCAGGAGTTCAAAACCAGCCTGACCAACATGGAGAAACCTCATCTCTACAAAAAATACAAAATTAGCCGGGCATGGTGGTGCATGCCTGTAATCCTAGCACTTTGGGAGGCCAAGGTGGGCGGATCACCTGAAGTCAGGAGTTTGAGACCAGACTGACCAACATGGCAAAACCCTGTCTCTACTAAAAATACAAAATTAGCCAGGTGTGGTGGTGCATGCCTGTAATTCCAGCTACTCAGGAGGCTGAGGCAGGAGAATCACTTGAACCCGGGAGGCGGAGGCTGCGGTGAGCCGAGATCGCACCACTTTTCTCCAGCCTGGACAAGAGCAAAACTCTGTCTCAAAAAAAAAAAAAAAAAAAAAAAAAATGTAACCAACTTGCAAGGCGTGGTGATTCATGCCTGTAATCCCAGCACTTTTGGAGGCTGAGGCAGGCGGATCACCTGAGGTCAGGAGTTCGAGACCAGCCTGGCCAACGTGGCGAAACCCTGTCTCTACTAAAAATACGAAAATTAGCTGGGTGTGTTGGAGGGCACCTGTAATTCCAGCTGCCCGGAAGGCTGAGACAGCAGAATCGCTTGAACCCAGGAGGCGGAGGTTGTAGTGAGCCAAGATTGTTCCACTGCACTCCACACTCCAGCCTCAGTGACAGAGCAAGACTGTCTAAAAAAAAGAAAAAAAAAAAGAATGTAACCAACCTATCTGTTTACTCTCTTCTCTAGATCTCCCTCTATGAAAATATTTTGGAGGCTATTGAAGGTACAGTCTCTATAATATGAGGAATTCAAGTATTATCTTGTCTGGTCATGCTATTGTTAATAATCATCATCAGTGTACATTATTTTACTTGACTGCTTTATCAAATGATAATGATGATGGTAATTGATGATGATGGTTATGATGATTCTCATGTGATTACTTTCAACTAAAGAATCCACAGGGTTATCTGTGCCCCGAGCCAATCTTCTGGCCCAGAGTTGGTCCTTCTTCATTGTTGAAGTGGCAAGTGGGCTGGAACTGTCCTTTTCTCTGCTCCTAACATTTTTATGTGGGTGGCTTCAGGTTATCATCAAAGGCCACCTTGGAAGGAAAAAGTCACTACAAAAGGGAAAGGTGAAGGCACGTGTTTTCTTGGCATCTACCTATGCTGGGCTCACTGTACATGGTTTCACATTTGATGGTCAGAAAACCTGGGAGAGAATGCCGAGGCCAGCATCAGCAGCCCCTTCTTATTTTCGGAGAGGGAGTGAGGTGTCATAGAATTCACACAGCCTCTGGAGAGAGACCCAGAGAGTGGTTATGACAATGAAGTAAGATGTTGCACACAGATCACTTTGCCCAGTGCCTGGGCATACTAAGTAAGTGCTTACTAAAGGACAAATAGGCCGGGTGCAGTGGCTCACGCTTGTAATCCCAGCACTTTGGGAGGCTGAGGCGGGCGGATCACGCGGGAGTTCAAGACCAGCCTGACCAACACGGAGAAACCCCATCTCTAACAAAAATACAAAATTAGCCAGGTGTGGTGGTGCATGCCTGTAATCCCAGCTACTTGGCAGGCTGAGGCAGGAGAATCGCTTGAACCTGGGAGGTGGAGGTTGCGGTGAGCCAAGATGGTGCCATTGCACTCCAGCCTGGGCAACAAGAGCAAAACTCCGTCTCAAAAAAAAAAAAAAAAGGACAAATAAAATTATTGCTATCTGTGGTCTGGAGCCGGTCACCCAATTCATTGACCCTGTTTCCCTACCTGGAAAATGGTGATGGTGATATCTACTATGCAGGTTGTTATGGGTCATCGAAGGATAGGTGTTACAGTTCCTGACATATGTTAGGTACTCCTTCAGTGGGAGCTTAGGGCCATTATTCATTGACGAGGAAGAGGAATCCCAGAGAGCTTTACTTAGCAGTAGCCTGTAGAGTATTTATACAGGAGGCTTTGCCTCAGAGTGGGATAAAACAGGTTGTAAGCAAGTATTGTTGGCTGATAGTTTAGAGTCTCAGAGTTGGTAGGAAGGTTAGAAATCATCTAGATTCTAGACCAAGCCCTAGGTGTGCTCAATGCACTTCTAAAACAGAACCTGGAGAAGTTTCTTCCTAGGTTTGAAATCTTTAATCTAGAAACTTCTTGTTCTGTTCCACAACTGCAATGAGAAATTGTAAGGGTGAATAGAAGTTTCCCATTTTCTCACTCAACCTCTCTTTGTGAGACCTACTGCCTCTCATCCAGGGGACTCTTATAACTGGACTAAAAAGGCTCTGTGCAGAAAAGGAAAGGAGACTTGGAGTTGAAGTGACAACCAACAATTCTCTCCTACCCGAATATTTCTCAGCTCATCACTCTCAGGAAGCAGGCTGTGTCCCATTTCTAAAGCAGGTGAAAGTGGCAGCAACGGAGATGACAGATCTCAGAAGATTCTGTGGGAGATCAGCCATACCCCCTGCCCTGAGAATACAATGGGCTGGGTTCAAGGTGAATGCCGAGAGGACCCACCTGAGCCCTCGTGTGGCCTCCCCAGCCCAGATGAGGAGCAGGTGAGATGGGGGTTCCACTGGGAGGGGACACATTCTCAGAAGATGACCAGGGAGGGGGAGCCACAGCAAATCTTTCATGGGCCTGCACCCGCTCTCTGTGGGGGGCCTTACCAAAGACATGAGAGACCCTTCATGACAGGGATGCCAACACACAGGGAGGGGAAGAACAGGATTTAGGAGGCTTGCGGGAGAGAATCTTTTGGTGAGGTGGATTCGGTTACAGTGCCTACTTCTGGTTCTCCCCCATCCTGTGATACAAACTTCTACCACTTTTGCCTCCTTCCTTCTCCTCTCCCCTTTTCTACTCCCCCACCCCTCAGAACTCTAGGCGGATTCAGCCTTCTATAGGGCACACGTGTACAATTTGCATTTTATGGCATGAGTGTTGCCACCTGCTGCTGGTCCATGAGGATGGAAGGCTGGCATGCACTGGGTAAACTGTGGCCGCAGTGTCTTCTGTGCACAGCTGACAAAGATGGGGGTTACTGTTCTTCCGAAGAATCTCACCTACATGGTCCTGATGGATTGTTTCTAGCTAAGTAGCTCCTACTGAATGCAACAGCAATGGTGAGTTTTGAGCTAAATTTTGAACAAGAGAACTCCAGTGAATGGAATAGTGACTCCCTTGGATACACTGGGGGGCTTCTTGAAAGAGGCTTTCCCACCAAAGAAAATAGCAAGTGCCCTTGGCTGAGCTTATAGTATTTTGCCACATAAGCACTCTCCTAATTAAAATAATCTTAGAAATGTTTTCAAAGGAGCAGGTGTTTGTATCTATGCTTCACATATAAGAGAAACTCATTATATTGGTTATTTTTCTTTAAAAGTCTAAGAAATGATAAGCTAGGGCATTTATAAACAAACTCTCAAGAGAAATTAATATAGCCAAGGGCTATCGTTGAATTTATTCCAAGTAGGAAATGTTTAAAGAGTTAATAAGATCTACAGATATATTTGTGCAAATATGTGTATATGCATATATATGTAAAGGTATACATTATATATATGTTTTCAATTACTTTGCAAGGGACTTTTCAGGGCCAGATCTATGAGAGTGACGAGTGGTGAAGAATAGTATATAAAATGTCTGTGATGCATTTTAGCAAATAATTGCTTTTCACATACATACTCATGACTTTTAACAAGGCACAGGCACAGGTTGTGTCCAGGACACATGCATTCCTTGGGTTGTTAAATAAAGGATCCATTCTCTTGCTTGCTGTTTGCTCTTCTCCATGCTAATGCTACTCTTTGCACTGTGGTGTTTGCCTTCATTACACCCCAGAAATTGCCATCTCTAACTCACAAGCTGTCAACAGAATGGCCTTTTATCAGTGTCCCTGCAGCTTGTGATGCAAACACTCATTCCCTCTCTGTTCCCTTGTGTAAGAATCTGTTCTTCCTTTGATTTCACTCCCTTTCTTCTGCCCACTTCTTTTCTTTCTTCATCATTGCTTCTTATTTATCCATCTCCATCTGTGTGTAGTCATTTAACAAAGTTATCCCTTCAGTTCTTTTCTCTCCTTGCACCCCTTGCTTTGGTGATCTCACCTCCTTGCCAGGGCAAGTGTCAGGAGCTCTTTGATTCCCTGGGGTGGCCATGGCTCCTTGTCTGCAGTCTCTGTGAACTAGCAACATGAGGAGTGGGCCAGAGTGTTCAAAGTAGATGGCCTGGCACATGCAAAGCTCCTGAGCTGCTGTGATCAGTGAGTTAGACTCCACTCAGAAAGTCTGCTGTGCAGACCTCTGAGGGCAAGGGCTGGTGCTTGGCATAACTCCTCTTCAGAGTTTTCATCAACATTCCTGTCTCAGGTGTTTATCCCATGGCTGTCAGCAGGTACCATGCCTTACTTATCTCTGCATCTCTAGCATCTATTTCAGTGCACAAAGTTGAGGCTGCTTAAGTATCACTTCTTCAGAAAAAGTACTTTGTCATGATACCTTGTTTATTTTCCTTTATAGTACTTGTCACTGTTTGTAATTATTATACATATTTATTTACTTGTTTTGAGGCACAGCCTATTAATAATGTGTTTTAAGGCATAGCCTTGTTAAAGGAGGCTGTTCCTGTAGAGAAGAGAATTCTTCTTGGGCATATACTTTCAGAGTCAAAAGCATGCTCTTTGCACAGGGTTCATCTGGAGGAAAGTGAGTAGGAGGCAAGTCTACCCATTTATTTGCTAGGGGCAGACTGAGGAGCTTCAGCATTGTAACCAGGACTACTCATTTGCATTAGAACCTAGCCTTGTTAGGTTGGAAACTGGCCAATACTCTTGGTAGTGGTGATAATAATACAAACATTACTGAGCATTTACTATGTGCATGGGCATATTAATCACTTTACATACAAAAACTTAATCTTCACAAGATGGTTATGATGCAGAAACTATTATAATTTCCATTTGCAGATGATGAATCCAAGATCTCAACAGGTTATCAGGACTTCTCAACCTTTTCCATACCACATAACCCACCTTGAAAATAATATTTGGGCTAAGCACTGTGGCTCATGCCTGTAATCCCAGCACTTTGGGAGGCTGAGGCAGGCAGATCACCTGAGGTCAGGAGTTCTAGACCAGCCTGGCCAACACGGCGTAACCCCGTCTCTACTAAAAATACAAAAATTATCCCTGCATGGTGGTGCGTGCCTCTAATCCCAGCTACTCAGGAGGCTGAGGCAGGAGAATCACTGGAACCTGGGAGGCAGAGGCTGCAGTGAGCTGAGATCATGCCACTGCACTCCATCCTGGGTGACAGAGTGAGACTGTCTCAAAAAAAAAAAAAAGTGTACATATATATACATATATGTATGTATGTATATATATATATAGTATGGATATGGAAAGGATGTAATGTATAAAAGGGAGAGGCTGCTCACTAGCCTGGGGCCTATATCACTTTCCAGGTGTCCTAAAGCTGAAGGATCCATATCTTGGCACACCTCTAACTTTCAGCAACCTGTTTGGAAAGCTCTAGGGTTAAATGTATTTCCCAAGTCATACAAGGAGAAAATGGCAAAGCAGGGCTTGAACTGAGCAGTTCAGCTACAGGGACTAATTGCCCCTGGATCCCAGATGCTAGCTGGGGTTAGGACGTGTGTTGGGATTGGGGGAGAGTTGAGACAATAGGCCCTTCTTTACAAATCTTTCCCCTCCCTGGGTTGTTTTTCATGCAAACTAATGAGACAGGCAATCTAATTCAAACTCTTCATTTTTCAGAGGAGGAAACTGAGATCGGGACATGTGAATGACTTGCCTGAGGGCCCTGGACTGCTGAGGGTGAAAGCTGGAATTAGAACTCAGCTGTCCCGACTTCTGACGCAGGCCTGATAGTCTCTTGCAGCACTCACAATTATTTCACGTGTGCTCGTCTTGTTTCTTCATATTGATATCAAGCCCTTTGTCTCAGAGTTCTTTCCCATGTTCTGCAGCATCTCCTGCTATGCTGGGCCCAGAGAAGGTGGTCAGTCCCTCCCACAGCTATGCTAGGTGCTCATGGCATGCACTGTCCACACTACTAGGTGCTGCAGAAGATGTAAAAGAAGCCCAGGTTTTCCTGGCTTTGCTGGAGGAAACTCATTATCACCATCAGCAATTTGAGAAACTTGCAAATTTCTATTAAAATGTGCTCACCTTCTCTGAATTGGTAACTGACATCCTTCCTACAGGGCTGTCAATTGATCCCTATATAGAAGAGCCACATGAACTTTACAACACCTTTCTCCTCACTGCTGACAGGTGACAGAAAGATGCTGAGCTTACAAGTCATCTTCATGACCTGATTTACAGAAGTTTTGATCTGGAAAAGTGCTCTGCTAATCAATAGGGTGAGGTACAGGGTCTTTTGAAACCCCAATAAAAGTGAGCGTTCCTTGATTCATTTGGTTCTCTTTGGTGAGTTTTTAAATTTAGGGGTGGGCCGGGCACAGTGGCTCACACCTGTAATCCCAGTACTTTGGGAAGCTGAGGCAGGAGGATAGCTTGAGGCCAGGAGTTTGAGACCAGCCTGAGTAACATAGTGACACCTGTCTCTACAAAATAATAATAATAATAATAATAATAATAAAATAAAATAAATAAGAAGAAAGAAAATTAGTTGGTGTGGTGATGCACTCCTATAGTCTCAGCTACTGAGGAGGCTGAATTGGGAGGATCGTTCGAGCCCAGGAGTTTGAGGCTGCAGGGAGCCACGATCATGCCACTGCACTTCAGCTTGGAGGACAGAGTGAAATCCTATCTCAAACATAAATAAATAAATAATAAATTTGGAAGTTTGTGTCTGTATGAAGCAGCATAGGGGTCATGGTCTCTGGAAGTAGGCTGAATCATATTTAGACCCAGCCTTTGCCACTGACCACCCTGTGGCTCTGGACAAGTCACCTAACCTCTTTGAGCCTCAGTTTTGTCATCTGCAAAATGAGTATGATAATGGCATTTATTTTGTAGGGTTTTTTGGGATTATGCAAATGGTTTTCAGCTAGTGTGAGGCACAGCAAAACTGCTCAAGTTTAGTTTTATGATGAATCATAAAATGGGGACATTAATATCCACGTGATAGGAAGATTGAGAGAATTAAATGAGATAATGTATGCACAGTGCCTGGTGCACAGTATTTGCCTAATAACAATAAAACTGATAGTAGTAATAATAATATGAACTAACATTTATCATGTGCTTGCTAAATTATATCTTAGAGACTTTATAAGCATCAGGAGTGGCTGCATCATTATTATGATTTTGACATATGGCTGTGTATTGGGACATTTGAGATAGCTAGTCTTTCAGAGGTTTGAGGACTGGCATGCATTTGTTCATCTTTGCATTTCCTTCCCGTCCTCACAATATTCTGCCTCTTCCACTCCCCAGTGTTGTTAATAGCAATTTCCAGAGGTATTTCAGGGAACAAACAAATGCAAGTTGTGGAATGAATGACTAATCCTAGATCATGGAGGAGTTGCAAAGGACCAACCCTCCTGTTTGACCTCTCAAAGCCGTCTTCAATTTGAGGAGGGAAAATCGTTTGTTGTTCTGAAAGATAAAACAAGGGAACCTGTCAGACTATCTATATAGACTGAGTCTTTAGAAATCTTTCTTTGATCATGAAACTCAAACCCAAGATGAATACCGGAATGGGGAGCCTACGTTTGAGCTTTGCAAGAACCAGCCCAGGAGGAGGTTGGGAACCTGTGGAGAGACATCTGCTCAACAGGGCTCTGCTCGCTTACCTCCTCCCCAGGGATTCCATTACCATGAGCTTGCCTGATGATGGATCACGAGGTGCCAAAGATCAAATGAGGATGGCAGGAAACACAAATTATAAACCCTAATGCCAAATCATAAACTAAGGGTGCCGAGAAAAATACTGCTCAGTGTGATGACCCTTCATTGCCTTTTAGACCCAATCAATGGGAACTGATCACAATTTATTAACTCACATCTAATGAGAAAGATTTTCTGGCTACAAAGATCTCAGAGATAGCTTGCTGAAATGGCAGAGCATGAGCTTTGGAATCCTACAGTCATAGATTTGAGTTCTGGCATGGCACTAAATAGCTGTGGGACTTTCAGGAAGCTCCTTTAACCTCTGACTCTGGTTCCTCATCTGTAGAGCAGAACTAAAGTCATCCTCCCTCCACAGGGTTGATGAGGATGGGAAGGAGGTGCTACATGAAAGCACCTTCCACGGTGTGCTACACGCAAAGATGAGTTCTAGACCCCTTGTGGTGTTCTGTGGTGGTCTTGTTCGCTAGAGTTTTCTGATTCTACTTTCATTTTCTGGCACCAGAACTGTGTTGTAAAATCTATTATTTTAATGACACTGTTTCAATAATTTCTCTATTATATGTCTTTTCTTGCCTAGAAAGAGCCTTTCTTGCCCTCCCTCCTTGTCTCTCATCTACTCATGCCCAAATTCTCTTCATCCTAAGCTTCCTTTTGGCCTTTCAGGGGCTAGGACTTCATATCTCCTGTATGTTTTATGCAATATGTGCATAACAGCTTCCCTGCCTCCATTCTCTTTCCACTGTATTACTAAAGTACGTGTCTGGTAACGTTACTGAGCTTCTTAGTGCCTAGAGAATGATACCTAACCTTCCCAGCATGGCACCCAAATCCCTCCTTTGAGAACATTCTTTGTTTAGTGAATTATCTCAATAAATTATTTTGGTTGGGGAAAGATATTCTTTGGAGAATGACCAGGATGAACTTGGAGGATGATGAAGAAATAACTGCTTGGTAGGATATGGACAGAGTTTTAGGGCTTGAAAATGAGCAGAGCAGAAGGTGAGGTTATAGGAGAAAGGCTGCCTATCCATGGGGCTAAAAGCTGGTGCCAAGAAGAGAGGGTTGGTGGATGTTCCCTAAAGGTAGAGAGAATTGCAGTGTCCTATATTGAAGTGTGAGCTTGCTGTTTGCTGGGATTGACTGTACTATATCTCCCATCTCTGGTCCAAACTCTCCATAAAAGTCTAAGGCACAGACAATCTTGCATTACTGATGCTTTGTTGAGATGAGTTTGATAATGATGATAAAGAAAGGGGACAGCAGGTAGGAGGTAAAATGCAAAGTGGAAACAGAGACTGTACAAGCAGAGACTTAGAGCCAGAATAGTGAAGAGGAAGGTCAGCTTCACAACTCCCTAGATTTACTGAGGGGGACCTTAGATTTTCCCATTGTAAATTGGGAATCAGAACCAATTTTCTGATTTAATATTTAAATCAGAACCAATTTAAATATTGCAGAAAAAATTGACCTCAGCAAACTGGAAGGCTTCAGGGTTTTGCATGCATTAGAGATGTGGCAGTGACAGCCAGCTTTTCCTTTCCTTCCCATCAACAGAATTTTGTAATTCTGGAGTTGGCAATATACCCAGTTAGAGGACTATACTTCTCAGCCTCAATGGCTGTGGCCAGATGTCCAAGTTTAGGCCAATGTCAGTGGGAGAAATGGGGAAGGACTTATAAGAAAGATTCTTAAAAAGAGGACAGAAAGGGGCCAGGCACGGTGGCTCGTGCCTGTAATCCCAACACTTAGGGAGGTCAAGGCGGGCAGATCACCTAAGTCAGGAGTTTGAGACCAGCCTGGCCAACATGATGAAACCCTGTCTCTACTAAAAATACAAAAATTAACCAGGCATGGTGGTGGGTGCCTGTAATCCCAGCTACTCATGAGGCTGAGGCAGGAGAATCGCTTGAACTTGGGAGGTGTAGGTTGCAGTGAGCTGAGATCGTGCCACTGCACTCCAGCCTGGGCAGTGGAGCAAAGACTCTATCTCAAAAATGAAACAAACAAACAAAAAAAAGGGGACCGAAAGGTAAGGAATCACCTGCCCCAACTTTCCATTTTTCTTCCTGCCTTCTGGAACTCAGACATACTGACTGGAGTTTCAGCAGCCATCTTTGGTCTTGAGTCATCTTGCAATGGAAGCCAAATGTCTGAATGGCATAGCAGAAAAATAAAGGGGCCTGTGTCCCCATGTCTGAGAGGCCACAACAGCAGCCTCTCTCCAGGTTTCTTGTACACAGGACAGAAATGAAATTCTCCCTTATTTTGGTGTTTTGTTGTCTGCAATTGAATGTAATGTAATCTGTTAATACAATAGCAGAGTAGCAGAATGATTAAGAAGTGAGCTCTGGAGTCAGACTGCTTTCACTCCATTCCTTACACTGTCACCTCTTAAGCAGGAGGCTTAAGCAAAGGAGCCAAACCTTTCAGAATCCTCTGTTTTCTCGTTTGTAATATGCAGTAAGTGTAACACCACTTGTCACATATGGTTTTTGTGAAGATTAAGTAAAATAATGGGTTATGCACTTAGAACTCTTTTGGTAAAAAGTAGGTACTCAGTAAGTGGTAGTTGCCACTACGACTATTACATTGTTATGACTATTATTGCCATAGTCACTTATCAGATTTGGCATTCATCTCCATCAATGAGCAATGGGACCCAATAGCAATGGGTCCTTTGGAAATAGAGAAGAGGCAATTTCTTGCCTATTTTTGGTACTGCCCCAGGACAGATATGTGGCAGGAGCCCAATATATTTTTACTGAACCTTATCTTATTAGATTTTTGCCAAACATTTCTTATGAGTAGATGACAAGCATTGTAAGTATTGTGTACCAGGGAAAGGACTGACGCTGTGTATGCGTACTGTTGTTGAATCCTTACCAAAAACATTTGAGAAATGGGCTTGAAGGGTTATTATAGACAGTGTATGAGCTTAGGAGTGATTCAGACCTATATTCTGTTTGAGGAACAATTTTAATAATGTTAAAAGAGGACTGGATATAAATTTAGAAAAAAAGTTAAATCTGCCTCTCTTCCACTACTCAAATAAGAGCCTCTTGGGGTTTTGAATGGCTGGATGTCACTGGCACAATGGCTTTGCTTTGTTTCATCCATAGCCAGCTACATTAGAGAACCTCTGTAAACCATCCTGCCTCCACCCTTCAGTCTCTCCAAAAGGCTGTAGGGGGGAACCATGATGAAAAAAAACCTATTTCCTCTATCTGGTTTATACAATCTGCAATATACAAAAGGGTTTTTAGGTTTGGCATGGCTATGGGGTCTGGTTGTGGCCTACTGAGCTATTGAAGAGTAGATAAGACCTTTTGGACAAAGCACAAGCTGCTTCCTCTGATAAGTTTTCTTCTACCTGTGACAGGCAGTGGGCAATTATAACGCTGGGGTGGGACTAGTGGGAGGAGCTTGGCAAGTTGCTATAACTTCCCAGATTGACAAATTGTAAAGAAAATAGACTGCTCTATGAGTCAGATTTGTTTCATGTTATAAGCTGGTTTGCATAGCATGGGGAATGGTGCCACAAGGCCAAAAACTCTCTTAAGATTGTGCTGTCCAAATAGTTTCCATTATGTTGGTGCAAAAGTAATTAGAATTAGAATTCCCTGGGGAACTTTAAAAAATTCCAATCCCTGGACCAACTGAATTAGAAACTCTGGAGGTGGTGCCTGGGCATCAGTATTTTTAAAAAGAAATAAACAGAAATTGAAAGACAAGCCACAAACTGGAGAAAGTATTTGCAAAAATACATACCTAATATAGGACTTGTCTCCAGAATATATAAGGAATGCTTAAAAGTTATTAATAAGAAAATAAAGAACCCAATTACAAAAGGAGCAAAAGGACTGGGCATGGTCTCATGCCTGTAAGCCCAGCACTTTGGGAGGCCAAGGCAGGCAGATCACGAGGTCAGGAGTTCAAGACCAGCCTGGCCAAAGTGGTAAAACCACTTTGTCTCAACTAAAAATACAAAAATTAGCCATGTGTGATGGCATGCACCTGTAGTCCCAGCTACTCGGGAGGCTGAGGCAGAAGAATCGCTTGAACCCAGGAGGTGGAGGTTGTGGTGAGCTGAGATCATACCATTGCACACCAGCCTGGGAGACAGAGCAAGACTCCATCTCAAAAAAAAAAATGGGGGGGGGGGGCAAAAGATTTAAATAGACACTTTACCAAGGAGAGCACATGGATGACAAATAAACCCATAGAAAGATGTCTAACATCATTAGTAATTAGCGTAATGCAAATTAAAACCACATTGAAACATTGCTATATACCTTTTAAAATGGCAAAACAAACAAACAAACAAAAAACAAAACAACCATGAAAAACCACATCTAATAATTCTGAGTGCTGGCAAAGAACTGGAACTTTCACATATTCCCGTGCAAGTCGAATATAATACAGCTACTTTGGAAAAAAGCTTGGCTGTTTATTATAAAGTTGAGCATTCACTTACCATACAAACTAACAACTTCACTCCTAAGTACTTACTTGAGAAACCACAACTTGTGTTTACATAAAAACCTACATGTAAATACTTGCAGTGAGTTTATTTACATCGGCCAAAGACTGGAAACAACCCAGTTGTCCTCCAACTGGTAAAAGGATAAACAAATGGTGGTAGAGCCATACAATAGGATACTACTCAGCAAGAAAATGGAACAACCTTCTGATACACACAACAACATGAATGAATTTCAAATGCATCTTACTAAGCAAAAGAAAGCAAACTTAAAAGGTTATATACTGAATGATTCTATTTACATAATGTTCTGGAAAGGGCAAACCGATAGGGACTGAAAACAAATCAGTGGTTGCCAGGGGCTGGGAGTGGGAGGAGGGATTAACTACAAAGAGGCAGCCTGGAGAAATTATTTTGGGGGTGATGGAGCTCTTCTGCATCTTGATTGTGGTGAAGCTTACATGATTATATGTGTTTACCAAAGCTCATAGAAGTGTATATAAAAAAGGATGCATTTTATGATATGTAATTATAACTCAATAAAACTGAACTCCAAAATCCATTTTTCATTATTACAGAAAAAAAATTCCCAAGTGATTTAAACCCATAGCCAGGGTTGAGAGTTGTTGACATTATCTTTCAACCTATCTATCAACAGATTTGAATGTGGGTTCTGTCATTTAAACTTCGGTTTACACATTTTCCACGTATGTGAAATTGTTGGTAATAAAACCTACTTTAAAGAGATAAAGAGTTTTAAGGGTCACACTCTCTGGTAAGCACCTAATTTAGGGTTTGGCACAAAATAATAATAACCACTTATTTAGTGCTATGTGCTCAGCAATGCACCAGGCAATTAATATGCATCTCCTTTAGTCTTGACAACAATCCTTTGAAGTAGGTGTTATTATTTTTAAAGTGGAGAAACTGATGTTCAGAGAAATTATGCAACTTACTCAAGGTCTCACAGCTAGTCAGTGGCTGAACCAGGTTTCAAGTCTAAACTGAATGTTATTGATTGCTATACTACTTCTGAAATCTTTATTTCAAACATCCCACTGTTTATCATTTCCATCACTTCCTAGCTTTCTATCTCACTTTCCCAGTATTTTTATTGCAATATCTTGATCTAATTGACAATTCCAATTTCTACCAATTCTATCACTTTTCATGAGTCATCGTCACTCTTGTGTTTTCACTTCCCTTCTTATTCAGCCTAGATTATGTGATTCAGCACAGTTTAGTCTTCCTTTGAAAATACTCTTAACCTCATTACTTTTTTCTCTCTCTGCTTGGAAAAAGTTAAATCTAAGTTAATCTCAACTTTCTCTTTACTTAATTCTTGCAACTAAGCAGCAATTATTGCTGGAGATAAATGCACAGTTGTGGAGACTGGACTCACCCTCAGATGAGCCAGGTTTTAATTAAGACCAGAAGGAGAAAAGGACCGTGTATTTAAAAGGATGAAGATATAGGGGAGTTTGATTATCGTTGTATGGAGAAGCAGTGGGAAGTTTTGCCAAAGGTGAAGCGATATGGGGATGATGATGTGAAAGTGGAAAGAAGACACTGGAGCAGCACTTCCTTTAGTTTAGTGACCAACAATCATAAGAGTGAGAGTTCTGCTTGAAGAAACCTGCTATAAATATGCTAACATTGGCATAAGTTATGATATTTTGGTCCTGGCCTGACTAGGGGCTCTGGGAGGATTCCAAATGGCCTCAGTGGCTAGATAAGTCAGTCATACAGTATAGAGAAGTGTTATGGATGGGGCCATATGTGGAGAGGAGGAATCCTGTTTTGGGGAGAGGTAGGGTTTTTTCTTCTTGTGCTTGGTGCTGTGGTGAAGGCCTCAATTACTGGGCAGGACCAGGGTCTTTAGTGGAGGTGGGCTAGTGATGTGCTGGTAAAGGTTTAACAACTGACTCTCTGAACAACAGTAACGACGACAAACACATAGTCCCTCCACAGCTGATTCCAAGTTAACAGCATGACATCATTGAATGTAAAGGTGGAAAGAGGTATGCACAATCAGTACTCTTGGCAGCTGGTGTGAGCTGGCTCCAGCATAACACAGGCTGGGCCAGTCTCAGGCTCTCCATGTGAGCAGTGGAAAAGTCTAGATTATATACTGCCCATGAGCACTGTGATGGGGGTAGGTGGCAGGCTCTGGTTTCCAGATGTAATGTATCCTGTGAAGAATAAGACACAGGTAATTCATTCACAAAAATCACTGTGGTCTGGGAGACTGGGTCAAAATAGGATGAGATCTATTGAAAACTGTGTAGTCTTCATTAATCTGATGCACTGGCCCTGTGCCTTCTGTGGAACCCTTTGGGTATATGGCTGCCTTTTGTCCTACTATCAACATTCTGTTCCACATGATAACATGTTTAGATCTAGAAACTCATGGTGAGTCAATTTCTCGGTCAAAAAGTTTGGAGGTAATTGCTATCACATTAATAGAATTGCAAGTATTCCCAAAATTCATCCATGTAAATAATTTATTTTCATCAATAGGAGAGAAAACCCCACAATTCTGAAGAAACCTCAACTATTAGGGTATTCATGATTATAAGAGGATGACCAGGAGAAGAGGATAAATGGTAAAACCAACAGGAAAGAGAAGACATGACAGGAGGTTAATAAACTCAGCTTATTTTCCTTATCAAATTAAAGAGACGTTAAATACAAACCAGCACACTTTCTGGTTGCATGCTTGTAGTCTGTCTTTGTGTTCTATGTGAGCACTATTTATTCTACATGTATGATATTAATGTAATGCTTTTCTTATGATGGCACACATTGGTACACAGAATTCCCAATATAAGTTAGAATTCCCACTTCTCCTGAAATATTTGAAGAGACCAAGACCTTCATTGTCAGTACATGGGTTGGCCCACATGATCTGCCATCCCTAAAACCCAGAAAAGCTTCATGCTTTTGCAAAAAGCCGGAGGTTTTCCTGTCTCAAGTTGTCCATTGGCCTACTCCAGCAATTCTGGGAAGATACTGTAGATTGCTACTCAAGAGAAAAGGAAGGAAGGGGAAAAGGCAATAGGAGAGCCATTTTTACAAAGTATTGGCATGTGAGTCCTGGCACCTTATTTTAAAAAATGAGTTTTTTGATTCTTTCTCAAGGGGAGACAAAGAGCTGCTAGTGGACCTGTCTCTGTGGGCTATAAATCTGTGGAGGTGTTTGTGGCAGATGGCGCATTGTGATTCTCACAAGGGCTTTAAATCTCCTGGCCTGGCTTCCTTCTCCTTGGGGGCTCGATGCCAGTTTGAGGTTTATCAAATCCCAATCATATCAGATTTATTGACTTGTCATTTTGCTGCTCTGCCTATCTTTATTATTTATATCTTAGCTGTATCCTTCCCCCCTCCCTCAAGAGGATTGACCTGTCTTCTGGTGTAAAGGAGAGTTAAAATTAAAACAGAGTCATTAGAACATGACAGGGAATGAGAAGCTGGGAGGTGTATGAGAACCAGAATAATTCTCTGTATTGAAAAAACAGGCCGGGAGCGGAGGCTCACGCCTGTAATCCCAGCACTTTCGGCGGCCGAGGCGGGCGGATCACCTCAGCCTCCCAAAGTGCGGGGTCAGGGGTATGACAGCAGCCTGGCCAACATGGTGAAACCCTGTCTCTATTACAAGTACAGAAATTAGCCAGGCATGGTGGTACGCACCTTTAATCCCAGCTACTCAGGAGGCTGAGGCTGAGGCAGAAGAATCGCTTGAACCCGGGAGGTGGAGGTTGCAGTGAGCCGAGATCGCACTATTGCACACCAGTCTGGGCGACAGAGCAAGACTCTGTTTAAAAAAAAAAAAAAAACCCAGAAAACAAAAAACAACAACAAAAAAGAAGGCCAGGCGCGGTGGCTCATGCCTGTAATTCCAGCACTTTGGAAGGCCGAGGCAGGTGGATTAGTTGAGGTCAGGAGTTTGAGACCAGTCTGGCCGAAATGGTGAAACCCCGTCTCTACTAAAAATACAAAAATTAGCCGGGCGTGGTGGCGGGCGCCTATAATCCCAGCTACTCAGAAGGCTGTAGCAGGAGAATTGCTTGAACCAAGGAGGTGGAGGTTTCAGTGAGCTGAGATCATGCCACTACACTCCAGCCTGGGCAACAGAGCAAGACTCCGTCTCAAAAAAAAAAAAAAAAAAAAAAAAGAAAGAAAGAAAAGAAAAGAAAAAGGAAAAAAAAAAGGAAGCTACTATAATTAAGTCAAAACCTGGCCCTAACCTCCCTGGCAGTCAAGGCAAAAAAGAGCATGATGATCCACTTTTCTGCCACTTCATACATCTCACCACTAAATACTCCGGAGAAAGGAGATGAACAGTGACCAGGCTGGTAAGCACACTTTCCACAGTACTTCCCTGCATGGAGACACTTACCTGATAATATGGATGCGACGGCTGCAATGATGAAGGACACAATGACACCAGGTCCTGCCATTTCCTTGGCCACCAGGCCAGAGACCACATACATGCCAGTGCCCACACAGCTGCCAACGCCAAGAGAGATGAGGTCCACTGTGGTGAGTACCTGGGCTAGCTTAGTTCCATGTGCCGTGGTGGCCCCAGTTCCCTCTAGCATGGACTCCACTGGTTTGGTGCGTAGGATCCTGGAGTGCATTGCATACCAGGCAGCCCCCCACTGCACCCGCCGGGGATCCAGCGAGGTGAAGAAGCCACTCATCTTGAGCGATAGGGGATGCAGTGAAGGTCAGCTGATGGAAGGGAGCTACAAAGCCTTAGTGGATGGTTCTGGAACTCATCTAGTGGACAGGGATCTCCCTTTTAGGAAAGGTCCAGAGGGACCCAGTGCAGCCTTCTCCTGGGCATGAATGTCTGCAGGAAAAACACAAGAAAGCAGAAGATGAGACCGAGTGAGAAACAAACCTTCACTTGGAAGGATGGTTGGAGGTTAATGTCCTGAACTGGTAGAACTGGTCTACCTGTGTGCTCATAACACGGAAGGATTCCATGGTTCCACTCTCCTTGCTCTTCTCTCCAGTTCTAAAGGACTGTCGGCACGTGCACTGTGTTGCACAGTCATCCTGATGAGGATGGTCTGAGTTAGAGCTCTGCCACTTACCGCTCTGTGGTCTTGGGTAAGCCATGGCTGTGTTTCAGTCTCAACTGTCCAATGGTACAATAAAGTCTCTCTCCTAGTGTTGATGTGAAGATTAGATGAGTGACGTCCATAAGGAGCTTAAGAAAATGCCTGGCGTATGGAAAGTGCTCATCCATCTCAACTCTAACTACCTCTTACTTTGCCAACACTTGGTCTGTGATTCTTGGGCATATTTTGAGGGGACATGATATCTACATGTTTTTTAACATAAAAATGTAAAATTAGATCCATGAGTCTCAAGAGGGGCCATGCCATCCCATGGGTTATTTTGGCACTGGGCTCCCAAATGAAATAAAAAATGTTTTGGGAATTTTTTTTTACTCTCAAACATTGGAATGGTGGGGAGTACTCCTGGCATCTGGGGGGACCCTGAGATGTGAGATGTGTGGGATGTTGTCACACAACTTTTAGATATTTTGCTTGACTTTCCTGTAGATAAAAATCCTGGTTATGATGATCTGAGCCTGGCAAGTCACTCTCTTTTACATATAAACTCATAGGATATTTTGGATAGCCTTAATATACAAGTAAATTGAATTTTCCAGGAATACAACTATAGAATAAATCAAAGGAAGATTATAATGTATTTAGTTTGGAACTTAAGAGGAGTTGTTTGCCCTTTCAGAAAACCAAGGACCCCATGGGAATGCCACTCGTGGTATTGCATTTCTCATGCCGCACCCTGGAACAGCCTGCCATCTGGAACGGGCACGTTTGCGGTGATTTTTCACCTAGTGCAAGCATCTGAAACCATCATTTGGATATGCCTGGGTATTTACACACTGAAATATGTTGTATATAGGTAGATGATCAATAATTTCACTTCAGGATACTAAAAGGAGGTATGACAAAGTATTTATTATAAAAAGGGGTGTTGGATCTGATAGAGTTGAGAACTACAGTGTTAGGTAATTTCTAAAGTTTAGTAAATTAGGAACTGCAAATATATAAGGCTACTTTCTTTGGAAGCCAGAAGCTGCAGAAAATTTATAAAAACTATAAAATTTATAAAACTCATAAATGTATAGAATTTTTGAAGTATAGCCAGACATTGATTCCAAATACTGTACTGACAAGCTCAGGACATTTATATAATCAGTAAGTACCTGCCTACCTCATCTACTCATAGTATTAATGAATACTAAGCACTTAATGTAGCACTTGTTTGCTTCTAAAGGCTTTTCAAACACTAATTAGAAGAATCAGGCGAAATGTGGCTGTTTGGTTCACAGGTTTGGGTGACAGCCTTTCTGGTTTAATTTTTTCCTAGCTTTGACAGTGTGGCTTCGTGCTGTGTTTTTATTCTTGACAATACCTTAGATATCACTACAGTTGGATAACATGCCAGAGATATTTAACAGGCTAGAGTGTCTGCATTCCTCCCTTCTGCATCCCCTTCCTCCTCTCCTCTTTCTTCTTCTAAAGATTTTCGTATTGGCAACAAAATATACCATATGTTTACCGAGAAGGCCGCTAGAACAACTGCTTTGGTTGAGGTCTTGTGGGGACGTGAATCCACGTATCTATTTCCACTCAGCCAGCATATAAGGAACACCTGTTATGTGCCAAGCATGGCGTGAGGCTTGTAGATGCAAAGACATAGTCCCTGCTCCCGTGGAGCTTGCAGCCTGGGATGAGAGATAGTGGACGCCCAAATCACACTGCAAGTGAGAGGGTTTCTTTTTGTTTCTCCCTGAAAAGCTTGGCTTTTATTATTTCTCTTTTTACACAAACATCGCATATCTATTGCAGAAAAGTCAGACAATATAAATAACAAAGAACCACATGAGTAAATAAAATACCACCCAGCTAGCTACAACTTGATTTATATTCTTTCAGACCCTTTTCTATGTAACTACACACCTATTTGAATGGACATGTATATGTGTATGCGTGTGTTTTATAAATGTTATATCATTTATTCTGATTTGAAACTTTCTTGTTTTGCTTAACAATATGTTAGAATGTTTTCCCACATCAATAGTTACGGAAACATCATTTTTAATAACTGAGTAGTAGCTTCACTATTGTGGCTTCAGTGTTTTTATTCAGAAAATTGGCCTGTTGCTTTAGTTTTAATTCATCCATTCAAGAAACTATACAAAGCATCTTCTCTGTGTCAGCCCAGCCTTAGGTAGCAGTTGCTGTGGGAAATGAGACATTCAGGGTCCTGCTGTCATGGTGCTGACGTTTGGTGAAGAGGGAGGAGGCAATACACAGGCTGACAAATAAAATCAGTCAGTTTCAGAGAGGGATACAGACTGTGTTATGGGCTGAATCGTGGCCCCCCCAAATTAGAATGTTGGAGTCCTAGCCACCACACCTCAGAATGTGACCGTATATGGAAATAATATCATTATAGATGTAATTAGTTGGCGGGAGGTCATACCAAAGTAGAATGGGCCCTTAGTCCATATGACTGATGTCCTTATAAAAAGGGGAAATTTGTAAACAAAGTCACACACACGGGGAGAACAGACATGGGGGTTATGCCTCTACAAGCAAAGAGATGCCTCAGATTGCCACGAAACCACCAGAAGCTAGAAAAGAGGCAGCACGAAACCACCAGAAGCTAGAAAAGAGGCAGGGAACAGATTCTTCCTCATAGCCCTAAGAAGCCAACCCTGCTGACACCTTAGTCTTGGATTTCTAGACTCCGGAATGGTGAGACAATACATTTCTATTGCTTAAGCCATCTGGTCCATGGTATTAGGTTGGCACAAAATTAATTGCAGTAAAGCACAAATTGCAAAAACCGCAATTACTTTTTCACCAACACAATACTTTGTTATGGCAGCCCTAGCAAACTAGTACAGGCTTAGAGGAAATAAAATGGGGGTGATAAAGGGGTAGGAAGGTCTCTGTGGACATGGCATTGGCTCCTGAGTGGTGCAAAGAAGCCAGTTGTACCAGATATCAGGGAAATGCTCCTCACGTTGTGGTTCAAGAGGATAGAGCGGGTGTTGCATCTGCTGGGATCTAACTGAGACTGGTATGGGGTAAGGAGGAGGATTTGAGTGTCGTGTTGACTAATTAAATCCTCACAACATATCTGCCTTTACAGATGAGGCAAAGTAGGCTGGGAGAGGGGCAGTCACTTACCCAAAGTCACCAGAGCCAGAGCTTGGCCCTAGGCTCCGTGGGGCTCTCTTACTTAAGATGTGTAGAGGTCAGACTGCCAGAGGGCTGGTCAGCCAAGATAAAAGGGGTGTGATTTGGATATTTAGTGCAGTGAGAAGCCCTTGGAGGCTTTTATTCAGGTGAGCAATATAAGATGACTTACTTTTCTAAAAGCTCATTGTAGCTGCGGCAGAATCTTGGGCCCTGGGATCCTTTAAGGCAGCCCGGGATAGATGTAAAAAGGCGAGGGGTGTGGACCTGCTGCAGGGGGGAGGCCGACAAGTAAGCAGAGATCTACAAGCCAGTGGGACTCTGCAGCCAGGGCAGTGCCTGCACACAGGACACTATGCAGGAAGGAGAAAAATTGTCAGCCAGCTCCAGGAGAACCTCACAAGCTGTGTGCTGCTGGAATCAAGGAGAGAGGCCTCACGGCAGGTTGTGGCTGTGGTAAATGCAGGTGGGCTTCATGTCCTCTTTTTGAGGGGTGGTGAATGGGTTTCCAGTCTTGAGACCCCTTGGCAGTGGCTCTCCATCTTGGTTGCACATTGGAAATACCCAAGGATCTTTCAGAAACGCTGGTGCCTGTGCCCCATCCCAAAAATTCTAATGTAATTTGCCTGAAGTATGGCCTATATACAGGGGTTCTTTAAATGCCCCAGCTTATGCTAGCACAGCAGAATTGAGGTTCCCTGCCCCATGCCGGGCATAATGACAAATGCTCCATGTGGAAAACCAGATATTGCTGTTTTCCACAGGAGGCCACCAGTCTGACAGGTACTTCCGGTTTCCTTCCCTGGGCTGGTCATGGGGCCTCTTAACAGCTCTCCTCGGCAGGCAATGACTATGAAGGCGGCACTGTCTGGAGATATCTCCTGGGCTACTTGTCCTGTTCAGCCTTCATCAAAAACTGTCACAAGGACACTGAGAAACAAACCAGCCTTTTTATGAAAGTAATGGCTTCTATTTGCACTTCGTATTCCTGGTAATTAGAAACCGTATTGAAAATGTGGAGAATCAACCAAAAGCAAAGGTTGAGGGTGGCAAGAATGCCCCCTGGTCCTATTCTCTTCACGCAATTCCCCTGAGTGCTTGCTTTATTGATGCAGACAGGGAGTTGGGACCATTTCCTTTCTTGGTAGGAAATTTACTGGAGAGAACAAAATGTACAAAAGAAAACATGCTTCTAGGTGACTATTGGCAATATCCATATTCATTACCCCCAGATTATGTTAATTAAAGATAGTTTTGGAAACTCATTGCTGTTGTCTTTCCAAGATGAGCAATAAATGTGTGTTGTGCTTTCTCTAGCACTTTAATTCAGGTTTCTCAAAATACTTCACAGCTATAACTAAGGAAGTCTTACAGGGCCTCTGGGAGAAGAGAGTCATCATTGTGGTGCTTGCTGGCATGCTCGAGGGTTCAGTGGGCTCCAAGGATAATGATGATAAAAGCAAGTTTGTTTCAGGATGCAAATAATTACAGTTTAGTAGTTCACTGAATGAGTAGGATTATCGAGTTAGGCTAGAGACTGCCTTTGGAGGTGAGGAGAGGAAGGAAACGAAGGCTAACAAAACAGTAAACAGCCAGTAATCATTCCTGCCTGATTTTGCAAATATGCTAAGGGACTACAAAAATCCCTCATGACACACTCGATGAGTAGTTGTCCAGCTTTTTCTGGAACATCTGGGCAGCAGGGAACATTGGCTGATAGAAGCAGCCCTTTCACGTGGTGGGACAGTTAGGATTGCTACAAGATCCTTTTAATTGATGTCCCCAGGAAAAATGAGGCTGCAGTTAGAGTAAACGTTGCCTGGTTTTCTGAGCCCCACCTGGTGACTGTGGGATCTGAGGACCCTTCTGAGGTCTCTGCCCACTCCCACATCCAGGTCTTGGCTAACCCTCTCACCACCTCCCTGCTTTTCTTCCTCTGGGCTGAGCTTCTGGCTCTGGGTTAAGAACACAATTCAGGAGCCAGGCTTCCTGCATGCAAATTCTGGCTCTGCCTTTACTAACTAAGTGACCTTGGGCAAACCTCACTATGCACCGGTTTTGCCATCCGTAAAATGGGATCACAGTGGTACCTAGCTCACAGGGTTGTGGTGAGGAGTGGAAGAGCTAATACGTGTGGAGCTTTTAGTACCGTGCCTGGCATATAGTGCATGCAGTGGGAGCGTTAGCTAGCATCACCTTGCTGTGGCCCCTGACCAGGTGTTTGTTGTTGTTGTTGTTGTTGTTGTTCCCTGCTGCTGACACCCTTCCCACCACCTTCACCTCCTTAGGCAGCTCTCGGAGGGCCCTTGGCCTGATGCCAAGTCCTTAATCAGGGCTTTTTTCTGTGGAACCTCCCATGGGTTTCTCCTGGCTGCAGACTGTACACCCTGGTACTTCCACTCCAAGGGATTCTTATTTACCTTTCTCAAACTTGTGGAGAATGGTTTTCCTCTTTCCTGTTTTCCTTTATCTAAAGGGGCCCTTCAGTAGATTTGCTTAGGCCTTTGGATGTTATGCCTCCTCTCATTCTTCTATACTTTTGACTTTTTTCCCCAAGATGCACACATACCTTTGGGATGGCTAGACCATGGTAGGTTCACCTTCAGTTACCACCCTATCCCTGAAAACATGATCCCCTTCTGACTTTTATGCCTGTGGCTTACTCTGGCTCACTCAGCTGGCATAAGCTTTGATGGTGGATCCCGTCCTGAAGCCCTTGCTTCTGTTACTTTTCTACTTCTTCCAGGCTCACCAGATATGGCTTTATGTTTGCACCACAACTGGGGATGTGCTTGCATGTCAGCCGCTCTGACTTTATACTACGTGGCCGGGTACAGGCTAGATGCGTCTTAATCCCAGGGTCTGCTCAGCTCTGACAGAACATCCTAGTAAACTAAACTGAGATGTGTGTCCCAGTAACTCTCTTCTGTTGTCTGCAGTTTTGCTCTCTGTATCTATACAGATTAGAGTTAATCTGCTTATGGGATAAGTCTTCAAGTTTTTGATAGCAACTAACATATATCTTGGGGTCTTATCTTTCCTAGACTAAACGTCTTCAATTTCTTCTGTGATCAACAGTGCTTCACATGTGATAGGTTCTAGCTCAACCACATTCTGATTTGTACTTCTTGAATAGGCTGCAGCTCATCATGGCTGGCACTTTTGGACCATGACAGAGCGGTAAGGGAGATGTTTTTGATCCATCTGGCCCAGTGTGTGTGTGTGTGTGTGTGTGTGTGTGTGTGTGGTGTGTGTGTGTGCACATGCACGTGCACGTGTGCACAAGCACATGCCTCTTAAATTATGCAATGTTGGTGCCTGACAAATTCACTCAGATGTACAATTGGCTTTAAGACCAGGGTTCCTGATTTTCAGATTGCTAATTTTTTCAGTTGTATCTTTGCTAAGTGTTTGATCAAACCCACTTCAAATATCTTTTGATCACCTACCGTATTATTTAACGACGTGCTAGCCTGTTTATATTCTATGTGGAGTCTCAGACACAGCCAACTTTGTTTTACTTGAAATGTCTTTAAAGGGGAGTATGAATCTATAATGACTGCATATTTTAGCTATGTAAATAAGGTTGCACCAATTAAGCTTCCTTTTCAAAGCTTGTTGGTTTCGTTTGTTTGTTTCTAAAAAGTTATTGAGTATATTAATCAGCTTTTGCTGTAGTAACAAACAACCCCAAATTTGAATATTACAATGGTGATGTTTGTCTCTTGCTGTGGCTCTACTCCAGACAGTGGATCGGCTTCAGATTTTTTCCCCAATCTGGACAGGGGGTCTACTCCACACATCTTCTTATTCCAGGATTCAGGCTGAAGGAGCAATCCCTATCTGATGCATGCTGCTCTTTCGTGGCACAACTGGTGGAAATGTAAAATGTCTCTACTGCTTCTGCTGGGAACTGGCAGCTCCATTGACTTCCCATTAACTAAAGTAAGTCATATGGCCAACCCAAAGTTAGTGGGGTGAGAAGTGTCCTCCTCCCATAGAAGGCAGGTGAGTCACATGGCACAGGGCGAAGTTGTGCACTTTTCTTATGAAGGGGGATGTAAACAGTTTTGATGATATGTCACTGATCCCTTACTATGCACTAGACAAAGCAATTATATTTTTCTTCTGAGGCTGTTGTCTCTGAAATGGGCAGATATCTGTACATCTGAGGTAGAAACTTAAGACTCTGATGTGTTCATTCCTGCACTTCCACAATTAATTCTTTAAAGATATAAATAATGATTGCCTGTAAATAGGTAAATTAAAAATTCATCTGCTTGCAACACCAAGCAGAACAAAATAAAGAGAAACCTGTTTAATTTTGTTTGCTTGAAATAATTCTTCAAAAAAAACTTATGAAAACAATTGACTTTTACCTGGTCTGGGACAATATTTCTACTTACACAAATAGTTTCCCATTCTGCTCCCCTGTTTGTCAACACTCCAGGGTTGCGAATACTCTCTGTGTATATATTTGTTGGAAACTGTGGTGAAAACACTCTCAAGAGCATCTACTTGGAGAAGCAAGGAGAGGCTTGTTCAGAGATTGGTTACTGAGCGTTGAGATACCACATTTCTCCTTCGATGCCCCAGTCAGGGAGGGTATCACAGTTTGACATCACTTTCTCCTCTCCTTTTCCGTGGACCTCAGGTCCAGTGCCTCAGGTCTTTGCTTGGGGCTAGGTGTCCTTGCATGTGTGGCCACAGTCTGACATCACCTTCCACTCTTCTCCCGCAGATCAGGGTCTCCCAGGTTAGGGTCTCAGGTCTCTGCTTGGTGTCATGTGTTATTCATTGTATATAAGATAATATTAACAAAACCAGAGTTCAGGAAATGAAAAACTCTTCATTAATCAGATATTACTGGGAAACCTCTCTGTTAGAAGGGACAAATAATACCAAAAACCAGTTAATCCTTCTATGCCACCATAAAAGATTTAAGAATTAGTATTAATCATTGCAAAAGTATTTAATGAGTTCCCAGTGTGTGTTTAGTTCAATGGTAGCTGTTATGGCCATAAAATAAATTACTGTAATCTACAGAATATCAGGAATTTAGGCACAAGGCAGCTTCAGGGAGTGCGAGCGTCCTCTGCTTGTCCTTCCAGATCCACCCAGCAGCCCACTGGCTGTGTCCTGGGGAGCTGACATGCTCCCTTGCCCTCTGATTGGATTGGTCAATGGGAGGCACCAGCAGGTGATCAGGAGGATGGAAGAGAGGGAGGCCAGGTGTTTATCCCTAGCTTCCCTTTGCCAGGTCACTGTGGGTTGGCTGTGGCTCCAGCCAGGTGGCCCTCTCCACATAGCCCTATCTCTCTCTGGTTCTGATAATTCTTTCTTTATCCCCCCTGTCATTTCAGGCAGAGGGTGGTACTCATGTTTCTAGCCCTTGGAACTGCATTTTGCCTCATGATTTCTCTGCCCACTGCCCTCATCTTTATATATATTAACAGTTCTTTTCATTAACTTTCCTCAAAATACCAGACTTGAGTGTGCCACGTGCTTCCTGCTGGGATCCTGACTGATACATGGGTATATTAGATGGCTGAGATAGATTCAGGAAATCAACGATACCCACTGTGTCTACAGAGATACTGGGTTTGAAGTCAGAACAGTGAGGTCTGGGCTTTGACTCTGCTGTGTGACCTTGGGTTTGTATCTTAAAATCCCTGAGCATCAGTTTTATTATCTGAAATACAGGAGAAATAATAGTTACCTTGTAAACCTGTCATGAGGATTTAATGAGATGATGCTTGTGGATGCAGTTTGGAAACCACAAAGCAACCTATAAGTGTAGGCATTGAAAATGTGACCAGTGCCCGAAATATAGCTAAGAGACCGTAAGAGACTTGGCAATTCGCAGAAGTAGATCATAAGCTGTTTGCAATGCTTTGCTTACCAAAGAAGAGTGAACCATTAAAGTTTAGAAAAACTTTGAATGGAAGATTGATATAGCAATATTTTTTCTGGTTCACATTTGATTAGCCAGAAAAGTTAATTAGTTAGAACATATTTCCCAAGCCTTCCAGTTACTTGAAGTTTAACTGCATATGAAAGTTATTGGGAAGTATGATGGGCCCATAGGTCATTTCTAAATACATGCAGATTTCCAAAATTAACACTGAAAAGTGAGAGCACACTATCATACCATGAGTATAGTTTGAATACTCTGTACTTATGAATCAGGAGACCGGAGGTTTTGTCCCAGTCCCGTAGGACAAGCTATGGGTGAGACTTGAGTAAGCCACAGCTTGCTAAGGTTTCTATTTTCTCATTTAGAAAATGTTGATAGGGACTTTTTAATGCAACACTATAGTTGCAAAGTGTACTCATGAGAGATGCGTAAGGTGGCTTTTTGCACAGAAATTCTGGTCTCCTCATCCCAAATGTGATTGTAGAGGCCATTCTGAAATGATGAGATCATAAAATATTTGTATTTGAGATCATTCAGCCTGGCACCTTCATGCCATGTGTAATCTGAGCCCCCAGAAGACAATCTGCACCCACTCTGGCTGGATGCTCATCTCAGCATGTCCTTACACCCAAGACAGAACACTAACTGGACTCCTAAGACACTGAAGGAAATGGAAGCCTTTCTGGCAAAATAGAGAAATGCTATCACATATCTCACACAACTCCCTCTTGTATTAGGTCCCTCTGGCTGCTGTAACAAATGGCTACAAATGTAGTGGCCAAAAACGACAGATTTGATATTTTACAGCTGTGAGTCTGCAGGGCTGTGTACCTTCCGGAAGTTCCAGGGACAATCTATTTCCTTGCCTTTTCCAGCTTCTAGAATTTAGAGGTCACCTGCATTCCTTGACTTGTGATTCTTTCCTTCTTCAAAACCAGCAACATAGTATCTTCTCTCCTCTCTGATCCCCTGCTGCTCCCCTGTTCTAAGGATCCTTGTAATTATATCAAATCTATTCTCTAATCCAGGATAATCTCCTCATCTCAAGATTCTTAACGTAATCACCTCTGCAGAGTCCCCTTTGTCATAGTCACAAATTCTGAAGATTAGAACATGGACATCTCTGGGGAACATTATTCCATCTTCTAAGAACCACTCTTATCTTAGACATGTCTCTCTTCGTATTTCTGTACTCTATGGCAAACTGCCACCTCTCTCATCTCTCTTTTCCTGAAAACACTAGGCTGAGCATTTATATGCTTTTGGAAAAATTCTGTCCCTAATTAAACAAAAACTTAACCCAAACTACATGTATCTATTGTCTGTCAAGAATACTCATGGTAGAGTCATTTACTCAGCTGCTTTCAGAGGAGCAGCTTCAGACCCTGACCACTGAAGTGGTTTATTTGAGGCCACACCCAAGTGATGGCAGGTGTCCTGACCTCCAAGCCAGTGCTTTCCGTACTGCTCCGTATTTAAAAAGGTGAATGGAGCAGCCTATATTTTCTGCATATAATGTTATCCCAGGCTTGGGATAATCTCCAGAGGAGAATTAGGCATTTGCCTAGTTGTCTATATGGTCGTGGTCCTTCTAAACATATTTTTTATGCAAGAAAATTGCAGGATTTCAGGGAAGAAAGGTGACCTAATCTTGAAAGTCTTCCTAGAGATTTGGCCTCGGTAGGAATTTCCTCATCCTGATCTGGAGAAGCCCAATTCTAGCAGGAGTCTCCTAAATGAACTTGTTCACATTAGTATTAACAAATTGGCTTCCCCAGGGTTGTGCAGGAAAATCTTTAAGTGGATGCATCCCTGCAGCTACTCACTCTGGATATGCTAAATAGAGTTGTCCATCTGAGATACTTCTTTCCAAGTCAATAGCTGCAATTTGGATGACAACCTTTGTGCCTCTGGGTTTGGAGCTTATATCTGAAATTACTTTTGTTTTCTCTATTCTCTATATCTTTACCCACAGCCAGGCTTCTCTTGTACTTCAGATTTTGCTCTTGTGGGGGCTGGCCACCTGTTTCTTTGAGATTTATTTCATTGCACCCAAAGGAAATTTCTGTTATTAAAAGAGTCTGCATTTTAAGTCAGATAATTCCAACTAGACCCTTCAAAATGTAGGGAACTGCCATTTCGTGTGATACAACAATAAATGGACCAATAGAACTTTAATTTTGTCGATATAGGTTATTATACATGCTCCACAAATTTTTAGTTCTCAATAAAGCCTGACTCCAACACACCCAGCCTCACTCTACTCTTGGCTTTACTGCTCTCAGTACACACCATCTGCAGTGAATTTCTATAAATATGGAGCACCTAGTTAATGTCTGCACTGTGTGTGCAAAATGTAGAGGCAAAAAGAAGAAAAAGATAGCCCCTGCCCTCCAGGAACTCTCAGGCTGGCCTGCAAGATGGACAAGAAGTGAGTGACCATCCAATGTGATACAAGGAAGTCTCCCCACTGACCATAAAGATTCCCACTTCTTAGCTCCTCTTCCTGTTTTCCTCACCTTTTTCTCTGAAGCTATTCACATTTCCATGTTCCTTTGGGACTCAGCTTATATCCCATCTGTCATTAAATGTGTGTTAACCACTGGAGCCTCCTCTTCTCTGATTTCCTGTAGGACCCTCAACTCAACGTGTATTCGTCAATTGACTTGTGCAGATTGTTAAACACTTGAGAGCTAGGATCTCTTCTTAAAGCCCTCCAATGGTTTTGTATTGCAAATGAAATGAAATGAAATCCAAGGTCCTTAAAATGTCCTCCAGGGCCCTACATAATCTGATGTCTACTTCATCTCCGAGTTCATCTCCTACCACCCTCCTTCTTGGTTCAACCACACTGACTTCCTTTCCATTCTTGAAATACATCAAGCTCTCTGTTGTCTCAGGGCCTTTGCACTTGTTTCTTCTATCTGGAATCTCTTGCCCTAGGTCTTTGCATGACTTACTCTTCATGCTTCCAGTCTCAGTTGAAATGTCATCTTTGGAGAGAGAGGTCCTCCTGGGCCACCTGAGCTAAAAGTGGCCCTGGCCTCTCTGTGGTCTCTTGTACTCTTTTCCTCATTATCTGCCTATGTATCTATCTGTGCATCTATCTATGTATCTACCTATCTGTGTATTTATCAGTCATCTATCTATATCTATCATCTATATATCCATCTATTCACTTATTTACTTATTCATTTAGCTTCAAGTAATTTATCTTGATTTGACATTTAATTGTTTATATTCTTATGTCTGTCTCTTCCCTCTAGACTGCAAACTTCTTGAAGGTAGGAATTTTTTATCTAATTATAGATAAATTATCTCTATTTAAAAATCCCTTTATATTCATTAAGTTAAGGGAAACACGAGTTTAAAATCTACAATATCATATAGTATTTTCCACTTATCTGCAGGGGCTACCTTCCAAGACCTCCACAGTAGATGCTTGAAACTGCATATAGTACTGAATCTTATATATACTTAAAGTTTTTTCCTATATGTACATACCTATGATAAAGTTTAATTAATAGATTAACCACAGTAAGAGATTAACAACAATAACTAATATTAAAATAGGATAACCATAACAGTATTCTAGCATCACTACTATTGTACTTTGGGGCCAGTATTAAGTAAAATAAGGATGACTTGAATACAAGCCCTGTAATACAATGTACAGTCGATCTGATAACTGAGATTGCCACCAAGTGACTAAGTGGCGGGGTGGGGGGTAGTACATAGTGTGGATACCTTGGACAAAGGAATGATTCATGTCCTGGGTGGGACAGAGTGGGATGGTGTGAGATTTCATTATGCTACTCAGAACAGCATGCAATTTAAAACTTATGAGTTGTTTGTTTCTGGAATTTTCCATTTCATATTTTTGGACCTCAGATGACCATGCGTAATTGAAACCATGGAAAGCAACATTGTGAATAAGGGAGGACTACCATAATATTAAAATATTAACATTTAGTTAGGTTTAGAGCTATACTTATCAATGTAGAAGTTCCATGTAGCTCCTTGGAGACCTCAGTCTTTTACCCAATCAGAGCAGTGAAAATCTCATAAATCATAGAGGATGCAACATAAAAGGTATATTTTTGATTTTTAGTTTGCTTCTTTTTTTTTTCCATCTGGCAGGAAAACAGTTGAGACTTTTGACAGTCTGGGAATTTAAAACGTTTTTGGAAAAATAGAGATTTGCATTGCCCAGGAGTGCACTGTTCATTTCTAGCTTCTGGTGTCTCCTTTGAGGATGGTGCTACACAGGCCCTCAGGGTACATTTTGGATCCATGGCCCAGTTCCTTTCCTATCATCATGTCTTTCTGTTAGGAAATCTGAAAGCTAGGAGAACATCTTTCAATGCTAACAGCCCTTGCTCACAAAGGAATGCCAGATGTTGTTTGGTGACTTTTAAAATGAATATCCAGCCTTCAAGCTATTCAACTGATTAGTGCTTGCTTCTAAACTGTTGAGTTAAAATTTTTCCAGACTGCAAGCTCTTCAGTTTGAATGTATTCCTCATAGAGCCAGGTAAGGAACAATTGTTTATGCGAATATAAATATTCAATAATATGTAAAAATATATCAGTTATCACTAATATTCAAGGAAATGCCAAGAAAAGGAGATGTTTTCACTTATTGACATGGCAAAGGTTAAAAAAATAAAAATACTCATTGCTAGTGGGACGTCAAAGAAAGGATACATCAATACAGTGATAGTGGGAATATAGACTGATATAAATGTTTTTGGAAAGTAACTACATCACGTGGAAATTATCAGGTGCAGAAAAAGATTTATTTCAAGGGCATTAATTGCAATATTACTCACAGTGGTAAAAGTTGGAGACAACCTACATTTCTCAATATGGTGACACAGTTAAATGGATTATGAGGCACTCAAAGAATAAAATATTAAGCAACTGTTAAAATATTGTTTAAAAAGAATACTTATTGGCCAGGTGTGGTGATTCACGCCTGTAATCCCAGCACTTTGGGAAGCCAAGGTGGGAGGATCACTTGAGGCCAGGAGTTCAAGACCAGCCTGGGCAGCATAGCAAGACCCCATCTCTATCAAAAGAAAAAAAATAAGGTGGCATGGTGGCACACCTGTAGTCCTAGCTACTTAGAAGGCTGACACAGGAGGATTGCTTGAGCCCAGGAGTTTGAGGCTGCAGTGAGCTGTGATTTACATACCCCTCTACTCCAGCTTGGGTGACAGAGCAAGACCTTGTCTCCAAAAAAGTAATGTGTAATTACATGAGAAATTACTCAGGATAAATTAAAATAGCTACAGCAATAAAATATATGATTTAATTTTATTCTCTTCTAAAGGCAGTATGGTAAAATGTTAAAAATGGGGAATCTATGAGTGTGGGATTAGGAATGATATCTATTAGATTGGTGCAAGAGTAATTGCAATTAAAATTGCAAAAAACCAGTTACTCTTGCACCAACCTAATATTTTTATCTTTTCTGTGGTCAGGATCTATTCCTTTAAAATCAGAAAAGAATTACGTAACTAAAACCCCAAACAAAACACAGAAGCTCCCAGAATAACGTGCATGCTGCTGTTCCTGACCATGCAGAAATATCCTCGATTTTTGTAGTTATGCTTCTATGCATCTCCATTATGGCGAACTGTTTTAGGGTCTGTAGCCTCTACTGAATTAGATTTGCCTACATTATCATTAGCTTTCTTTCCACTTTGGAGATACAAGTTTTTAGGCCTAGGGAAAGCTCTTACTTGGTTACAGAATCAGATTTAAAACAGCAGAATTGAATCACCAGGAGCCAAGAGGCAGGATTCTCTCAGTTGCTACACAAAGCTCGAGCCAACATCCTTACTGGAAAGATGGAATCTGCCCCTGAATCAAAGACCTTAGTTTCGTGACACTGGTTTTCTTTCTCCTCTCATTGACTCTCCCAGAGGCAACTAATTGTGTTAATTTCATGGACTGTCCTAAGAATTCTAATTATCCTCAACAGGTCCATCTCACAAAACTAGCAAGTAAAAGCACCCACCAGCACCAGGCCACACTATAGCTACTGTCTCCTGGACTGTGTCCACTCTCTCACAGCTTGTCAACCATTGGCCTTCCCCATTCTGCCTGTTGCATGTCCCTTGCCACTACAACTCCTTTTGCTGAGGTCATCAACAGCTTCCATTTTGCTAAATCCAATGAACATATTTCAAGCCTTCATCTCCCTCACTTGGCCCATCTCAAGCACTCAGCAGTGTTGTTCAAGTCCTCCTTCTTAAAAAGGTTTGGATTTCGTCTCACAACAGTGAAAGCCGTGGGTTGTGTGTGCATGTCCACATGCAAGGTTGACGGTGACCTCATATCATTCTTTTAGGAATAAGCTATTCTGATTTTTTCTTCTTTAGTATAAGAAGATTTCAAAAGATCTTTGGAATGACATGTCCTTTAGAAGATTTTTAATCTGCTACATTTTCAGTCCTTAACATGGTTTCTACTACTAGATGAAATCACAGAGTGATATTTAGATGTGAGTATGCAGAGGACAGTGTGAGTCATCATCAAGAATCCAGTTTGCCATGATGCCTGCAATCTCTTTGCTGAAAGAGTGATCTAGAAGGGGAAAAGAGGTTTAACCTGAAAAAGAAATGGGAAACTCTGCTCGACAAACTTGAACAAGAATAAAAATATTCCTCAAGGCAGAGGGCTAGATGGCTTATAAACTTTCAGGTCTATCTGGACTGCTGGGTCATCTTTGCTCTTTGAGTCACGTGTGGGGTTGACCTGTCTGAGACAGTCACTCTCTCTGAGATCTGAAGCTCAGGTTGATGACATAAAATCCCTGTGCCAAGCCAGGCTGCTGGACCTGCTACTATTGTTTCATGCCTTCTCTGGAAGACAGGGCCAAGATGCCTGCTGTCTCGAATCAGCCCAAGGAGAGCCCATTTTACTATGCTCTGCGTTAAAGAGATCGATGAGGTCATGGTCTCTCTGTCTTTAAGAAGCACAGTCTCCACCGGGTGTAGTGGCTCACACCTGTAATCCCAGCACTTTGGGAGGCTGAGGTGGGCAGATCACCTGAGGTTGGGAGTTTGAGACCAGCCTGACCAACATGGAGAAACCCAGTCTCTACTAAAAATACAAAATTAACTGGGAGTGGTGGCGCATGCCTGTAATCCCAGCTACTCGGGAGGCTGAGACAGGAGAATTGCTTGAACCCCAGAGGTTGCAGTGAGCCAAGATCGCACCATTGCACTCCAGCCTGGGCAACCAGAGTGAAACTCTGTCTCAAAAGAAAAACAAAAACAAAAACAAAAACAAAAAACCCACAGTCTTTCCAGGACCAAGAGGGTTGAGAAAGGGGATGGGCTAAACAGCATTTTCTTTCTTTCTTTTTTGTTTTTTGAGATAGAGTCTTGCTCTGTTGCCCAGGCTGGAATGCAGTGGTGTGATCTCTGCTCACCACAATCTCCACCTCCTGGATTCAAGTGATTCTCTTGCCTCAGCCCCCCAAGTAGCTGGGATTACAGGCATGTGCCACCATGCCCAGCTAATTTTAGTATTTTTAGTAGAGACGGGGTTTCACTATATTGGCCTGGCTGGCCTCGAACTCCTGACCTTGTGATCCACTCACCTCGGCCCCCCAAAGTGCTGGGATTACAGGCGTGAGCCACCATGCCTGGCCCTGCATTTTCTATTTAGACATCTGAAGAGTATTTTAATAAATAAGCCTCCACATTCAGAGCCTAGTATTGAGCGTGCTTAATTTGTATTGCCTGTCATAGGTGAGAGTTGGTAGATCCTCCCTGCCTGCGGTTTGGGTCTGGCCAGGGTCCCCATTCTATTCACTTAGTGAGAAATCTTCAAATAAAAATGGGTGAACTCCTCTTGGGACACATTACAGGACTGAAACAGCTTTATTATTCTGAATTCTGGGTGTCACTCTGTTGCAAGCAGAAAAAAGCTAAAATAGACACACACACAAAAGAGAAGAGCCCCTTTTTGGGAGGCTAAAAACTGAGAGATTAAATGGCTGTATATCTGAGATGCAAATTATAGTGCTTAAACAAGCCTAGATAATCCTCACCTAAATAACAGTGTCACTTATGTGATGCTTACTATGTACCTGCCATTATTTTAACTGATTTATATGCAGTTCTTGATTTATGATAAGGTACCTGATAAACCCATCATAAGCTTAAAATGTCCCAAATTGAAAATACATGACTGACTGGGAGCTGTGGCTCACAGCCACTTCCCAGCATTGTGGGAGAAGTATGGTTTCTACTGAATGTGTATCATGTCAGCACCATAAAAGTGGAAACGTCATTAAGTAGAACCATCTTAAGTTAGGGCTGTCTGTATATTCTAGCAACAACCCTGTGAGAGAGATACTATTTTTAACCACTCCCAAGGTAAAGATGAGGAAACTGAGGCACAGAGCAGTTAACACATTTGTTAAAAGTGACACAGCTGCTGTCAGAGCTGGCACGTGACTCCAGAGCAGATTTAGAGACTGGACTGTAGGGCAGCACTGTCCAGTAGACTTTCTGTGATGATGAAAATATTTCCTGTGCAGTCTAATACGGTGGCCACTAGCTACATGTGGCTATTGAACACTTGAAATGTGTCTAGTGCAACTAAAGAACTGAATTTTAAATTTAAATTTAATTTTAATTAACTTGAATTTAAATAGTCACATGTGGCCAGTGGCTATTATACTGTACAGCATAGCTGCAGAGTCTGCGCTTAATAAATTTTAGAAACAACACCAGAAAGGTGTGGTATCCTTTACAGAAGAGGACATTGGGTATCAGGCTAGCTGGAGAATTTATCCAAGTCTCTGAAGCTAGCATTGGAAGAGCCAGGATGCCAGGTTCCATGGCCATGTGCTCTGGTCACCAGCAGTGAACGCCTTCCCCAACCCCTCTGCAATCTACTCTTGGCTCTTCATCTCTTTCCAAATAGGATCTGAAAGCCTATCTTTCCGCCTTCACCCTTATCCAGAGTCTTTTTCCCTTCCTCTATTATTAATGTAGTAATAGGAGAACAGTGGTTGGTGATGAACATCATGCTACATGTGTAGATGATGTGGGCTGTCCCTGTAGAGTTTAATTGGCCAAATTGGAACAGCTTAACTTGGTATCAAGTGTGTACTCATTTTTAACATCCTTAAGACCTTATCGCAAACTACTCTTTGCTGTCTCTTTCTTCCTATTATTCTTCCCTCCACCCTACCCCGGTTCTCCCATCACTGGTAACAAAACATATGCCATATAAACAAAAGTGCCTTTGGCTAAAGGTCCTAAAGTTATAGCCACCTTAATCTTTGCTATTTAATTTTAAGTCTTCTTCTCCTGCCAAGAAAACTTTTCAATTAGGTTCACATTAGCTGATATTATTATTAAAGAAAAGATATATAATTGTTTATGGCATGGGAGACTGTCACTTTTTCCTAAGCACAGTTTTGAATAAACCAACTTTATGTTAATTCATAGTAAGCTGAGCACAGTGCCTTGTGGCCAGCAGCCTCCCAAAAACTGTTAACATTTTATGGAGTTACCTTCCTCTGCTGCCCTTTAATGACTTAGGACTTATCTGAGCAGGAAACCCTACTTTAACCACTGAACATGAACAAAGAAAACAGAACTGTATCTAACCAAGAAAAACCAGAATGAAATACTGGTCTACCAGGCAATCCTTTTTGGCATTAGAAGAGAAGAAATTCTGTTACTTTGTCAGCTAGCAGGCTGCCCATCTAATCACAAATGGTGATCTCGTCTCAGCTGGAGACGAAGACTCATCCAGCTCTCAGACAGAAGCAGACAGAATCTAATGTTACCTGGTGGAGAGGCGCACACCAGGATTTCCAGTGACCTAGAAAGTAGGAGTCTGTTGAAAAGCAGGTTGATAAATGACTGAGGGGAGCTTTTTTTAGGACAGTGAAAAATATGCAGGGAAAGGGCATTTCTGTTGGGGTCTCCTTAACGCTTCCAATTTCCCTGTGACACACCCTGGACTTGGTAGGTCTCAATGGTGATTGACCTATGCCAGTACAGCCAACCTGCTGGCACTTAAACTATCCAGAACCTTGATATAGTGTATCCATTTCCACTGACTTGTTTAATGGGAAAAAGTTTATATGGTGGTATGAACAGAGAAGGAGAAAGAGATGAGGGAATTTTATAATTTCTCAAGATATGAAATCTAGCATTGTACTTTTAAACAGAAGTTCTTCCTGCTCCCAAACAATCAGATCTCCAAGCTGCCTCCTGGAGTAATCCCACTGTCAACCCATGCTGGTTCCCGTGCTCCGACTTTCAGAGCAAGCGAGGAGAGGCCCTTCATACTGATGGACGGCTTGCCTTAGAGGGTGATTTGATCAGTCTTTCACGTCTCCAGTTATTTTTTTTTCTCCCTACAGGGTGCACTTGAATTGGTATTGTTGGTGAGAGCTGTGGTACTATGAACAACATCACATGCAGGTAGATGATGGACAGGTCTCCTTGGTCTGTCAGGCTAGTCTCCAAGGGCTCACAGCCCTTATACACATTAGAATCACCTGGGGAGCTTTTAAAAATAATAATGTCCAGGCACATTTCCAAGAGATTTATATTGAATTGGTCTGAGTGGGAACCTGGCATCAGAGATGTCAGAAGCCTTCCCAGGTGATTCTAATGTGCAGCCAGGGCTGGGTCTACCTGGATGGAGATGTAAGATTGTCAAGACACCATCCCCCTTCCCCTCTTTCTCTTCCTTCTTCTCCTTTCCCTCCCTCTTCCTTTTCATTCTCTTCACTGTGTCCTGCAGATTCTATGAGCCAGATAGAGTAGTTTCCACCTTCTGAAGTGGAGGGATTTGTTTTCTTTTATGAACATGAAAATATTTTTTATCTCCTATAAACAAAAAATATATACCAATTGTAAATACAGTTGACCCTTGAACAACACTAGGGCTAGGGGTGCCAACCCCTGTGCAGCCTAAAATCTGCATATAACTTTTGACTCTCCATAAACTTAACTACTAATAGCCTACTGTTGACCAGAAGCCTTACCAATATCATAAATGGTCAACACATATTTTGTATGTCATATATATTGTATACTGTATTCTTACAATAAAATAAGCTAGAGAAAAGAAAACATAATTATTAAGAAAATAATAAGAAATAGAAGATACATTTTCTATTCAGTGAAAGTGGATCATCATAAATATTTTCATCTTCATAGTCTTCGTGTTGAGTTGTCTGAGGAGGAGAAGGAAGAGGAGGGGTTGGTCTTACTCTCTTAGGGGTAGCAAAGGTGGAAGAGGTGAAGGAGGTGGAAGAAATACATATCACAAAACTGAGATATTACTTTATGACCTTTTTAAAACCTAATTTATCAGCGATATCACACATCCAAGAGAGTATATATCATCTATATCATCTTAAAGAGCTGCAGGATTGTTCATTTTATGTACAACAATGGTTTAATTGCCTTTTAATGGAAATTGAAGCTGTTCTCATTATTCTTCTCTCATAAGCAATGCTACGGTGGACATACATTTTGCAGACATGCCTCTGTAATTCCTTAGGCTAAGCTCCTTGGAGGGGAGGTACCGAGTTAATGAGCATGCATGTTTTATGTTCTAGTGCCCTTTACCAGACTGCCCTCTCAAAAGATTATGCCAGTTCCACCACTCTTCAATAGAATATGTCTCTGCCCATTTCCATATGAAGAAGGATTAATTTTTCATCAATCTTAGTAATCTCTGAATTTGGCAGCTCCCACAAAATAAAAATGTACGTTTGTGCAATTTGATTTAAGCTATATTTACCAAGTGCCTTATATGTGCTGGGAGCTAAGGATATCAGAACAGATAAGCCAGGACTCCTCCTTCAAGGTTCTTTCAATTCTCCTACCCAGTGCTTCTAGGTATTTTAAAACACATTAAAAAAAAATCACTGGAAGTGGAGCCTGCGGCTTAAATAAATAAATAAAAACCCACCTGGGAATCTTGTGAAAGTGCAGTTTCTGCCTCCTTAGGTCTAGAATGGGGCCTGAGATTCTACTAAGAAGCTTCCAGAAGATGCTTCTACCTGTGCTGCAGTTGGTTTGCATCTAGCAGGAAGGCTCTGCCCCACCTCTGGGTCTTCACAGTAGCTGCTTCTTCTGTTTTGTTCTTCCCCACTCTTTGCCTAGCTTAGTTGTTCCCATGCCTGGCGGCACTTGAGAATCACCTGGGAAACCTAACAAAATAAAAGTACAGATGCAGCTCCTCAGGCTCTTTCATGGAGCTTCTGAATCCACATCTCTGGGAGTGGGATTCAAGAATCAGTATTTTAAAGAAAACCGTTAGACCATATTTTTGCAATTCCTGGTTAGGCTGCTCTGACTAACCCTTCAGGTCTCACTCTGAGCATCACTTCTCATCTGTGAATGAGTTTAGATCCTATGTCACCACTATAAACTTTTATTATAGCACTCTGCACTTTTCCTTTGGAGCACGTTATGTAATAAATTAATTAATTGTGTCATTATTCATTAGAGTCTGTGTCTCTTTTAGTCTCTGAGTTCCATGAAGGCAGAGCTGTGTCTGTTGTGCGCACTGTAGTGTCCCTGATACCAAGTCAGGATCTGCTGGTAAGTAGGTGGCACTTGGGACATAGAAATAAATAAATGAATAGATATAAAACACTATAAATATTTTCACATTTGATTATCTTGAGTCTGTAAGACAGGAAATATAGGCATTAATATCCTCATCTTACAGACACAAAAAGAGAGGTTTGGGGAGAGAGAAAGTGACTAGTTCAATAATAATACAGGCTGAATCCAGACTGGGACCTGGGACACTGGCCTTCTTTTTTTTTTTTTTTTTTTTGAGACGGAGTCTTGCTCTGTTGCCAGACTAGAGTGCAGTGGCACGATCTTGGCTCACTGCAACCTCTGCCTCCCGGGTTCAAGCAATTCCCTTTCCTCAGCCTCCTGAGTAGCTGGGACTACAGGTGCGCACCACCACACCTGGCTAATATTTTGTATTTTTGTAGAGACAGGGTTTCACCATGTTGGCCAGGATGGTCTCAATCTCCTGACCTCGTGATCGCACTCGCCTCGGCCTCCCAAAGTGCTGGGATTACAGACATGAGCCACCGCGCACAGCCTTTTGAATGGTGGGCCAGTCCCCTCTCTGCAATCCAGGCTGCTCCTCTATAGCTCTTATATAAGCCCAAGCTGAGGAAGTTTGTTTAAATGTCCCCAGTGTGACACCTATGACCTCAGAAATTAAAAATGCTAACAGTTAGAGCTACCCGATGCCCTGGGGAGAGGCACTTTGCTTGAACAGTGACACCACGATTGCATCCTTTGAGAATAAACAATGGTTCCCCAGGTCACCTCCACATTTTACTTTTTTAACATAAGCAGGGGAGAAAACGTATCTAGATCAATCAGCTAAAAATCACCTCTCAAACCACAGAGGCATGGGGAAACTGAATGACAGTGAGGATGGAAAGCAATTTAAACTCTTTACAAGGAAATCTTTATAATTCCAGGGGCAGAGGTCTGATGGGTGAAGGCTTTAGTCTAGGGAAATGCCAAAAGCTGTGGCTGCTGTGGTTTTATCTGTTTGTAATTTTATGTGCAGAGGGGAAAGGAGGAAGACCCTGAGCTATAATTAAATGATGGTTGTGACTGGACATGTGTGTGTAATGAAGGGTTGACCTGAAAATAGGTCAGTGGTCCTCAATTCTATTAGCCTTAATGACACCTTTTTAATAGCACACATTGCATTATAAATGTGATGGGGCATTCTGCCCATTTCTATGCTGAAATGAAGTTCATAGATAATATAACCAACCCACAAACATTATTCAAGAAAAATCAATATAGTGCACTCACTATAATATGAAGAAGAACTAGAAGGCAATTAATTTATAGTAAAAAATACTCTTTAAGCTGTAAATGCACAAGAATGATATAATGAAATACTCAAACTTGCATCTATGCATAGAGTCACTGAGATCTCAATAGCCATAAACCATAAAGTGTGGGTGTTGGTGATTCAAATACTACTGGACGGGGTTTGTGGTAAAGTGGTTTTGTGAAATGGTAAATGACTCTCGTAAACTTCCAAACTAAACCTAATGCCATCTTTCCTTGATTTTTTTTTTTTTTTTTTGTGACAGAGTTTTGCTTTTGTCACCCAGGCTGGAGTGCGATGGTGTGATCTCAGCTCACTGCAACCTCCACCTCCCAGGTTCAAGCGATTCTCCTGCCTTAGCCTTCTGAGTAGCTGGGATTACAGGTGCCTGCCACCACGCCTGAATAATTTTTATATTTTTGGTAGAGACGGGGTTTCACCATGTTGCCAAGGCTGGTCTTGAACTCCTGACCTCAGGTAATCTGCCCTCCTAGGCCTCCCAAAGTGCTGGGATTACAGGCTTGAGACACCGCGCCCAACCATCTTTCCTTGATTTGTATATTGGTTGCCTTTTCTGAAAAATTCAGCACATATAATTTTTAAAAGTGAAGTATAATCCACATACTATAAAATTCATCCTTTTAAAGTATATATTTCAGTGTTTTTTTAGTACAGTATATTCACAGAATTGTGAAACTATCACACTGATTTAATTTTAGAACATTGTAATTACCCCCTCAAAAATCCCATACCCATGAGCAATTACTCCCCATTGCTCCTCCCCCAACTCCTGGCAACCACTAATCTACTTTCTTTCTTTATGGATTTGCCTATTTTGGACATTTCACATAAATTCAGTAATACAATATGTGGCCTTTTGTATCTGGCTTCTTTCACTTATCATAATGTTGTCAAAGTTCATCCATGTAGTATCACATATCAGAACCTCATTTCTGTTTTATGGCTGAATAATATTCCATTATATGGCTATACCATATTTTGTTCACTCATTCACAGTATTCGGTTGATACCATTTGGATTGTTTCCACTTTTTGGATATTATTAATAATGTTGCTGTGAGCATTTGTGTACAGATTTTTGTGTGGACATTCATTTTCAGATCTCTTGGATACATACTGGGAGTGGAAGTGCTGGGTCATATGGCATCTCAATGTTTAACATTTTCAGGAACTGCCAGACTGTGTTCCAAGACAGCAGCACCACTTTGCATTCCCACCAGCAATGGATGATTTCAATTTCTCTGCATTTTCCTCAACACATGTTATTGTTAATCTTTTTAAAATTACAACCATCCTAAAGGGTGTGAAGTTGTATCTCATCGTGGTTTTACTTTTATTTCCCTAATGACTAAAGATCTTGAGCATCTTTATCGGCCATTTGTACGTACCTTTGAAGAAATAGCTATTCAAATCATTTGCCCATTAAAAATGGGTTATTTCTCTTTTATTGTTGAGTCATAAGATTCTTTATATATTCTGGATTCTAAATCCTTCTCAGATATATGTTTTGCAATATAAACCATACTGTGCTTTTCCTTTTCACTTTCTTAAAGGTTTCATTCTTTTCACTTTCTTAAAGGTTTCATTTGAAGTGCAAAAGTTTTTTGGATTTGAAGTAGTCTAATTTATCTATTTTTCCTTTTACTGTTTATGCTTTTGATATCATATCTAAAAAACATATTGCCTAATCCAAAATTACAAAGATTTATGACTATATTTTCTTCCAAGAATTTTATTGTTTTAGCTCTTACATTTTGGTCTTTAATCCATTCTGAGTTAATTTTTGAATAACAACTGAGGTAAGCGTCCACCTTCATTCTTTTTCATGTGTGTATCTAGTAGACTCAGCACCATTTGTTGAAAATACTGATCTTTTCCCTACTGAATTGTCTTGGTGTCAAGACAATTGGTGTCTTAGTGTCAAGACAATTCAATAGGAAAAATAAGAGTCTAGAAATACACTCTTACATTAATAAATTTAATAAAACTTAAAATAAAACAAAATTAAGAGTCCAGAAATACACCCTCACATTGTTGGGCACTGAGATCAGTTGCCCAACAATGTAAGGATGTATTTGTGGACTCTTAATTTTATTCCATTGATCTACATATCAATCTTTATAGCACATATAAAATTTATACATAGTACTTTATATGCAAAATGGAATTATGTTCTGGGATGCTGAGATCATTATTAACAGGTTTTTGACCTGTGTGATTGTCTGGTTGTGTATTTGAAAGCGAATTCTTCCTCATATGTGACCGTGCTGCCCATTGCAGTACATCTAACACTATTAGCCTCTGACAACTAAATGACACTGTGTCCCCCAACTGTTTTGACAGTCAAGACATCTCAAAAATTCCTAGAACATTGCTTAGGAGGCAATACCACTCCCATTGAGAGCTTCTTTTCTAAAGTTACCTTCTGCATCCTTTTGCCTGTCTTCTTCTCTGCCTTTTCTAGCCCATGTCCCACGTGGTTAAAACAGGAGCCTGTCCAGGTTATTCCTTGCTTGAAAGCTTTCGTTGACTCTTTATGGTCTATAATATGAAGTTCAAACTTCTCAACATGACTTATCAGCTTGATCACCTTCCAAATCCTTTCCCTACATGCCACCTAGCCTGTGAGATTATTGATCTCCATATGCACTGCCCCTCTACCAGGTATACCTACAGCTCTTTGAAAATCACAATCATCCTTTGGAACTAGCTGCATCAGCTCCTACGAAAGCCTTGCTGTTCTTCTCTTCAGCTAGTTGTGCCCTGCCTTGAGCTCCCCAAAGTGCCTTTTGGGGAGTTTCATTCTGGCATTTATCATTCTGAAACGCAAGAGCTGGATTCTCTTTCTGCCACAGGCTGTAAGTGCCCTGTCTTGTTCATCTTGGCATCCCTGGCTCTACCTCAGTCCCAAGCACAGTGCCTAGCATATCAATAAGGTCAGTAAATTTTGATCGAAAGAGTGAATCTTCAGTATTGCCATATGTTCTTACACCTTAGGAAACTAACTGTTCTAGTTCTCCTGAGACATTGATTAGTCTTGCAGCTCATAAAGATGTATTACCATTTGTTTATATACTACATATGCCCTTATCTGAGATGATAGGCAATCTGTATGTGTAATTTTAGGGAGTAAGGGAAACTCCCAGTTCAAAACAGTAACATTGTCATCATCATCATCATCACTGCAACAATAGAAAGCCTGCCAAATAGCAGGAATTCTTTAATGGGGCAAAGCTTTTTTGTCCAAAAGGAAAGAGGCGGTTTAAAACTCAAATATCCCATGTGAGGTGTTCAAGGATGGTGGAAATGTCCGGTGGAGGGTGAGCTGAGGCTATGAACAGATGAAGAAGTCCTAGGACCTAAAAGGAGCCATAGTGCAGGGGCCTCTGAAATGAGAACAGGTGGGAGAATAGGTTTGTCTGGATTGCAGCTGCTATGTTTAAGCGACTTGCTTGCCAATATTGGACCTGGACTCAACCATAAACACCAATGCTCCCATTGCAGCTCTGGTGCCCCAGCCACCGTTAAAAAAACTTTTTTTTTTTTTTTTGCATGTTTTGACATTTTAACATTACCTTTTCTTTCTCTTTCCAAAATTAATACACGTTAATTGGAAAAGTCTTGAGAAACATGGCTAAGTAGAAAGAAGCAATACCCATTACCATGAATTCCACTGCCTACAGATAGCACTATGAATATATCATTGTGCATATTTCCAGTAGCTTTGTTTCTCTCCGTATTTTTAAGACCTCCTTGGTGTGACTCTGATAGTCAGTTGTTAAGGAAAACTGCAAATTCCAGAGCTAAAAAAGAAAAAAAAATGGGCAAGAACAAGAAGAGGATGAAAACAATAAATGTTGAGACATTTGCCAGCTCTTCTTTTCTGTCCGGGAACCATGCTGGGCATGGCTAGGAATGATTAGAGTATTGATTCTATTACATCTTCCACTGCACAGCCATGATGTCAGTAATGCAATTCAGAATGACCAGAATGAAATTAACCATGAGTCAGATGGCAGCTCCTGGCTTCTTAAGCTAAGGAGAAATAGTTCTTGTGGGAGGTTTATTAATTCACATTTTGTCTTCCATGCCTATGTTTCATTTATTCAGTACAAAGTCCCAGGGGCCATGTGGAAATTGCACTGTAACTGACGTTCAGCATTTCCTTTTCCCAGCTGGGTGGCTTCTCCTTCATCTCCACAAACAGCCAGCACTAGGCCTTTGTGATGTCTCTGACACAGTCCCTTTCTCTCTCCCCACAGCATTCACCTGCTTCAGCCTTCATGAGCCACCAGCTGCCCTGACCACTGCAGTCACAGCCTGATTGGCCTCTGCTTTCAGACCCTTCCTCCCCATTCTCTGCCCCGCGGCAGATGTTCCTCCTAAAGCCCAGCTGTGGTTATTATCTCTTTGCTCAGGAGCCTTCAACAACGCCCTGATGCAAAAAGAATGAAGTTTATGTCCTTAGGTTATTTGCCCTCATCTATTTTTCCTTACTTGTAGTCCCTTACTTGAAGATGGTGCCAGTGGAAAGTAATCTGTGAAGAGGTTGCCAAGCACTTAAAAAAAAATATTGCTTGTGGGACGGGCGCGGTGGCTCACGCCTGTAATCCCAGCGCTTTGGGAGGCTGAGGCGGACAGATCATCAGGTCAGGAGTTGAAGACCAGCCTGGCCAGCATGGTGAAACCCCGTCTCTACTAAAAACACAAAAAATTAGCCGGGCATGGTGGTGCACACTTGTAATCCCAGTTACTCGGGAGGCTCAGGCAGGAGAATTGCTTGGACCTGGGAAGTGGAGTTTGCAGTGAGCCAAGATCACACCACTGCACTTCACTGCACTTCAGCCTGGGCAACAGAACAAGACTTTGTCTCAAAAAAAAAAAAATATATATATATATATATATATAAAAAATATATATTGCTTGTTTAGCTAATTATGAAAGTTATACATGCTCATTGTGGACAATTTGGGAAATACAGGGAGAGTGAAGAAGAAAATCATAATCACCCATATTCCACTGCCTAGAATTGGCCACTGTTAACATTTTGGTTGAAAATGGTCTGAAATTATGTTCAAACTGTATATACAATATTGTATCCTGCTGTCTTCACTTATCATTGTATTAACAACATTTGTTCAGATGATTAAAATATTCTTATAAAATATGATTTGAATGGTTGTTCAACATTCCACTATATCCAGTCATGCATTACTTAATGATGGGGCTATGCTTGAGAAAGACTTCCCTAGGCAATTTCATCACTGTGCAAGCATCATAGAGTGTACTCACACAAACCCAGATGGTACAGCTTACTACACACCTAGGCTACATGGTATCGCCTGTTGCTCCTAGGCTACAAACCTGTACAGCATGTGACTGTACTAATACTGGAGGCAATGGGAACAGAGTGGTAAGGATTTGTGTATCTAAATGTAGAAAAGTTACAGTAAAAATATAGTGTTATAATCTTATGGGACCACAGTTGTATATGTAGTTTGTTGACTCAAACGTCATTATATAGCACATGACTATAGTGACATAATTGATGTAATTATCCATGTTGATATTGTTAGACATTTAGTTTTCTATCAAATTTTTCTATTATAAATAATACTACAATGAACTTGTTTGCATGTAAATCTGACAACATCTTTGATGTTTGCTTAGAAGAGATTCCTAGAAGATGGTGCCTTACAACTCTTCTGCTCATTACTTTAACAATTGGCATAGTTTCTTTATCTCCCCTACTAAATGTGCAAACTGGCACAAAGTTCTGCCCATAGTGGGTGTACCACAAATGTTGGTTGTGCTAAAATATGGTTTACCTCTCTGGGCTTCAGTTTCTTCTTTTGTAAAATGAAGGTGTTGAATTATATCATCTTTTTGCAATGAGATGCTGTGGTTTTTGTACTTTCAGACCTTAGCTAACATGTATCTGAGATATGATACTCATAAATAGTTGTGATCACAGCCCATTTCTTATATGGCAAATTCATTTTCTGTGGGGCTTAGAATGGCCTGTAACCTGGATAAGGACTGGGGTCTCGCTGTCCAGAGGCAATATGGCAAAGTGGGAAGTCTTTGGCTTTAGCTTTGGCTTTAATTTCCTCTGTGCAAACTTGGGCAAGTATCTTAGCCTTCCTAAATTTCAGATCTTCTGTAAATACCATTAATCATGTCTACTTTGCAGGTTTTGTGGGAGGACTAAATGGGATGATATGTGTAGGGCTCCTTATAATAATAGTAGGGTTTTTAATGGTCACAGCTATTATCGTAAGGTATATCTCAGTAAATCACTTAGGCCTCATGTGGCCTGGATGACAACAAAAAAGTTGGATGTGCAGGGTTATTCTTTGAGGAGGGCACTAATACTCTTTTTCAACATCAGCACAGAGAACATTGAGTTGCTGTAAAAGCCTGTTTTCTGCATATGTATTTTATTAGCAGAATCTCAACACAGGCCCTATTTAGGCATTCCTCAGAAAATCTAGAGGAACTAGGTATTGATTTTTGCCTACCATAGGCAGACATAGACACACTGAAGGAAGCCATTTCATTGGTTTTCTCATGTGAATTATTTCAAGATCTACATTATTCTCACTGAAATATGGCCTACCAGGCTATCCCCCACTCTCATCACAACCTTTGAAACAGAAGTAATAATAAATGGATGAATGGGAGTCTCATTAAAAAAGTGGTGCTCATGAGGCTTTTTTGGTCCCTCAAAGATTTCCTTTCTCTTGCACCCATTTCTCAGTCCTAATCAGTCAGAGGGCAGATCAGAGTTCTCAGAGTCTGTTCTTTCCCATGGCTTCCAGGAGGGTTATGATGCACAGTTCTCCTACTGAGTGTATTGTGTGGTAGCTTCCTGCCTTATTGATTTACTTATTTTTGGATAAATTGGTTGGTCTTCTTATTGGGTATAGGCCATCCAGGACTTTCTAACAGGTTGCGTTACAGGGATCCACTCGTAAGGCCTTCCTTTGGAATGTGGAGCCCATTTTTTTCCAGAAACCTCACAGTGATGGGCAGTTCTGCTGCCCGGCTGAGCCTGGTCTCCAGAAAGCAAGGTGGGAAATTGGAGTTGTCCAATTTTGTTACCTAGAGAGGTTCAATTCCATTCGTCAAACTCTTAATAAATACTGATTCTGTGTCAGGTGCTGTGCTGGAGCAGGAGATAAAAGGGAAGAGGTTCCTGCCCTTAGGGATCTCACAATCAGTTGCTTTTAGCTTGTGAAGTGAAAATATCTTTGAATTGGAAGAGGTGGACTGAACGGAAGGAAGTTGTATGACCTAGTGTATAACAGTGGAGACCTGGCATCCAAACCTTGGTTCAGATCGCAGCTCTTTCACTGACCAGCTGTGCGATCTTGTTACTTGAGCTCTCCACATCTCAGTTTCATTTTTTCCTTTTGTAAAATGGGGATAATAATAGTATCTCCCCCAAAAGTATTATTGTAAGGATTAAAGGAGATGCTTTTTGGAACGTGCTTAGAAAATGCAGGGTATATAGTAAGCATTAGTAAATAGTGTTTATTATTATTGAGAGGCAAGGAACCCTGAATTCTAGTTCTGTTTCCCACTGAATAGTTTAGTGATCTTGAGCAAGACTTATGACTCCGAATTAAAAGGCAAGGAAAGAGACAGAAAAGGAGTTACTATATTTAGGCTGATTGGTCCTGATTGATTATCAAAGGGGAAATTGGGTTACACTACACGCTGGGGGCAAAAAGTCTGTCTGGGATACAGAGATTTCCCTAGGACATCCCAGTACCTCCATGTCTTTTGGTTAAAGTCAATGGAGGCTGGGGGTGGTGGCTCATGCCTGTAATCCCAGCACTTTGGGAGGCCGAGGTGGGTGGATCACTTCAGGTCAGGAGTTTGAGACCAGCCTGGCCAACGTAGCGAAATTCCATCTCTACTAAAAATACAAAAATTAGCCAGGTGTGGTGGTGCACACCTGTAATCCCAGCTGCTCGGGAGGCTGAGACAGGAGAATCGCTTGAACCTGGGAAGCGGAGGTTGCAGTGAGATGAGATCATGCCACTGCACTCCAGCCTGGGTGACAGAGTGAGACTTCCTTTCAAAAAATAAAATAAAATAAACAAACAAATAAATAAAGTCAATGGATCACCCCAACAACCCAGTTCAGGCAGGACAGCTCTGAACCTTGGTATTCTCAGTTTAGAAAATAGAAGGGCAGGGTGGAAGGGGTTAACTACTTAAACTCCCTTTCAGGAGTATAATTCTCAAGTTCAAAATCTCCATTCTACTTCTGACTTGCTGTGCTTTGTGCACCAAGGTATCTGGGAAAATAGCCAGTTTTATTTTCAGATTACCATGGTAGATGTGAGTAGCTCAGTAATAAGACCGTGCAGCTGAAATTCAAATATAAAACACACCTACTTCATTTAAAAAATGTCAAATGACAGAGTGAAACAAGATGTTTTTCCTACAATGTCATTCTGAATGGAGAATTACAAAGCTGGATTTCAATAACTGGACTCTTTTGCTGGCTATAAATGTTAGGTTATAGTATAAAAATGGCTTAAGCTTCTGCTTACACCTAAGCAGAAGAGGTGGTCATTCCTTCCTGTTATAATAGTGCTTAGTCTGGTATCAATAGTTTTCCTTGTGTGTGGGCCTGCTAAACTGAAGAATGTGAGCTGTAGATTTTCATGCTGGTAACTGCCTGGCCAAGTGCTGTGTTGGGAGGTTGATGTAGGAATCCAACTGCATGAAAATCTGCTTCACAAAACCTACAATACCAGACAGGGCTTTCCAAACTTTTTCCCCACAAAATTATTACTTAATATGTTCTTGTCAATTGCCACCAGTATTAAACTGATAGACGACAAGTTAAACAGCACACGTGTGTTTTCAGAGGGTCGTGCCAACTTTTAGATTTTTTTCAGGGGACAAAATATAAAATGTATTTTTTTCTGTTTCAGAGAGACGAATTGTTATTAAAACTGATTTCTTAAGTGATTGTCTTCTAAATATCAGAAAAGATATTTCTTTCAATCAGAAGAGTTAATTGATTTCAGAAATATAATGCTACCTGTTTTCCTTAAAGATTTTGTTACTATAAAAATAATAATTGACTATCATTATAGAGAAAATTTATTAAGTGGGAGAAAGATCCATAACATCACTTTAACACACTTACTATTATATTAGTTTTAAAATATTTTTATATAAGAGATGTGACAGTCACAATGTGATTTTTTGTTCAGTTTCTGTTTCTCTGGCAAATTTATTTTCACCCTTGAACACTCATTAGTTTGCATTATTCAAGAAAGAGATGTTGATTAATCCATGTTCTAATTAAATGCCATAGTTTTTCTTTTAAAGTTTCTAATTCTGATACTTGGATTAAAAAATAACCCAATAGATCAAGTGACATAATACAGTTTATCTGCCGCTCTCTCTTCCTTTCCCTCTTTTTTATCTTTCACTTTCTCTTGAATTTGGGAAGTTACACTGCAGTTGTCTTCAGTAAGTGGGAACCCAGTCTCACACAATGTGTAGTTAGCAACTAAATAAAACTAAACACTCTCTGTCCACTGGGCTTTCGCAGGTGAGGAGGACTGGCTAGGCTTGGCCACCTCTCTAGCCTGGCTGTCTTTACCAAATGTTTTTGGAAGGACACAGCATTATTGAATAAAGAAAATCCCATAGCTCTTTTATTTTTGGTAAATTTTTTCTTATCAATAACTTTATAAGAAATGAGTGACTTAAAGAATAATCCCAATCAAATTCCCTTTTGAAGCAGACCTTACATTAGCTGTCAGGGGTGGAGAGAAACAGCACAGGAGGTCTAATGCTCAAGTAATTCTATCATTTTAAATTTAAGTTTCTGAAAACCTACCTTCAACAGAAAGAAAAATTTCTTTTCTTAAGTTTAGAATTCTATCAGCAGAGTGGTAAGTGTGTTAGTTGTAAAACTCCTTGATACCATAATAAACTGAACTTAAAAGGTAGGAGGAGGAGAGAAAGAAAGAAAAGCCAGAGACCTAGAGAATAATATTCAAAGCATATGAGATTAGAACAAAAGATTAGTATAAATAATATATATTTTAAAATTCCTACAGATGTATAAGAAAAAAAGCAAACAATATGGCAGAAAATGGGCAATGGTTAGGAGCAAGCAACTCACAGAAAAGGAAGTCCATATGGTCAAAAAACACATAAAAAATCCTCATGAGTCATCAGAGAGGTACAAATTAAACCCATTTGAAGCTACTTCAGACTTATTATTTAAGCAGCAACTTTAAAGTCTGATAACACTAGGCACTAGCAAGGATGCACAGAAAAAATAAGCATTGCCTCTCTATAGATCCCCTCATAATCTGTACATAATGGACCAAGGTTTTGGTTCATGGAAAACAACAATGAGAACAAAATGTGGCCCGGCATTTGCAACTCTTCTCAATAGCAGAAGAAGATCCTGAGCATAGTTGGACAGTGTTTCTCATTTCCAATGAAAAATTATCTCCAATTAATCTTTGACTTATTTTAATTTAGCCTATGAATTGCATTGCTTTGGTCACATATATAACCACTTTAACCACATGTCTTATAGTAACCACTTTAACCACTTTACCATGTACACATGGTTACCCACTTTAACCATGTGTACTTATAGTAAGTAGTAACCACTTTAACCATGTGTACTTACAGTAACACATAGCAGAAAAGACACCCCCTTCCCCACATTAGTGCCCTTTCCAGGGTCTTGTAACTCCTTCTTCCCCTCACCCTGATTGGGAGCAACCTGCCTCCACTTCTTCCTTCTGACTCTTTCCTCATTCTCTGGTTCTAAACTGGTATGACTACTACTTCTGATAATGCATTTTGTGGCCTGAAGTCCCTTCACAGTCTAGGCCCCACCCAGAGTTGTCAGCTCCCTGAGGACATGGCTCATGTTTCAGTCTTTTTCAGGGTTAATATAGAACCTAGCAAGCTTCTTGCAACAAATATTTTTTAATTGATCCACAGACTCCTCAGTCTGGGTAATTGCTGTGTGTGCATCTTCGTACAAAATATACGTGCAGTTTTCCACTTAAACCGCTTTGGTTGGTGGTGCCTTAAGCCTCAGGTCCTATTGGGGTGTCATGAAAAGAGTACTGGACTAGAAGCCACAAGTCCAGGGTTTAGACTAATCTGTCATGGACAAATTGTGTGTCTTTTTTTTTTTTCTTTTTATTATTATTATTATTATTATTATACTTTAGGCTCTATGGTACATGTGCGCAATGTGCAGGTAAGTTACATATGTATACATGTGCCATGCTGGTGCACTGCACCCACCAACTCGTCATCTAGCATTAGGTATATCTCCCAATGCTATCCCTCCCCCCTCCCCCCACCCCACAACAGTCCCCGAAGTGTGATGTTCCCCTTCCTGTGTCCATGTGTTCTCATTGTTCAATTCCCACCTATGAGTGAGAATATGCGGTGTTTGGTTTTTTGTTCTTGCGATAGTTTACTGAGAATGATGATTTCCAATTTCATCCATGTCCCTACAAAGGACATGAACTCATCATTTTTTATGGCTGCATAGTATTCCATGGTGTATATGTGCCACATTTTCTTAATCTAGTCTATCATTGTGGGACATTTGGGTTGGTTCCAAGTCTTTGCTATTGTGAATAATGCTGCAATAAACATACGTGTGCATGTGTCTTTATAGCAGCATGATTTATAGTCCTTTGGGTATATATACCCAGTAATGGGATGGCTGGATCAAATGGAATTTCTAGTTCTAGATCCCTGAGGAATCACCACACTGACTTCCACAAGGGTTGAACTAGTTTACAGTCCCACCAACAGTGTAAAAGTGTTCCTATTTCTCCACATCCTCTCCAGCACCTGTTGTTTCCTGACTTTTTAATGATTGCCATTCTAACTGGTGTGAGATGGTATCTCATTGTGGTTTTGATTTGCATTTCTCTGATGGCCAGTGATGGTGAGCATTTTTTCATGTGTGTTTTGGCTGCATAAATGTCTTCCTTTGAGAAGTGTCTGTTCATGTCCTTCGCCCACTTTTTGATGGGGTTGTTTGTTTTTTTCTTGTAAATTTGTTGGAGTTCATTGTAGGTTCTGGATATTAGCCCTTTGTCAGATGAGTAGGTTGCAAAAATTTTCTCCCATTTTATAGGTTGCCTGTTCACTCTGATGGTAGTTTCCTTTGCTGTGCAGAAGCTCTTTAGTTTAATTAGATCCCATTTGTCAATTTTGGCTTTTGTTGCCATTGCTTTTGGTGTTTTAGACATGAAGTCCTTGCCCATGCCTATGTCCTGAATGGTATTGCCTAGGTTTTCTTCTAGGGTTTTTATGGTTTTAGGTCTAACGTTTAAGTCTTTAATCCATCTTGAATTGATTTTTGTATAAGGTATAAGGAAGGGATCCAGTTTCAGCTTTCTACATATGGCTAGCCAGTTTTCCCAGCACCATTTATTAAATAGGGAATCCTTTCCCCATTTCTTGTTTTTGTCAGGTTTGTCAAAGATCAGATAGTTGTAGATATGTGGCATTATTTCTGACGGCTCTGTTCTGTTCCATTGATCTATATCTCTGTTTTGGTACCAGTACCATGCTGTTTTGGTTACTGTAGCCTTGTAGTATAGTTTGAAGTCAGGTAGCGTGATGCCTCCAGCTTTGTTCTTTTGGCTTAGGATTGACTTGGCGATGCGGGCTCTTTTTTGGTTCCATATGAACTTTAAAGTAGTTTTTTCCAATTCTGTGAAGAAAGTCATTGGTAACTTGATGGGGATGGCATTGAATCTGTAAATTACCTTGGGAAGGATGGCCATTTTCATGATATTGATTCTTCCTACCCATGAGCATGGAATGTTCTTCCATTTGTTTGTATCCTCTTTTATTTCATTGAGCAGTGGTTTGTAGTTCTCCTTGAAGAGGTCCTTCACATCCCTTGTAAGTTGGATTCCTAGGTATTTTATTCTCTTTGAAGCAATTGTGAATGGGAGTTCACTCATGATTTGGCTCTCTGTTTGTCTGTTATTGATGTATAAGAATGCTTGTGATTTTTGTACATTGATTTTGTATCCTGAGACTTTGCTGAAGTTGCTTATCAGCTTAAGGAGATTTTGGGCTGAGACAATGGGGTTTTCTAGATATACTATCATGTCATCTGCAAACAGGGACAATTTGACTTCCTCTTTTCCTAATTGAATACCCTTGATTTCCTTCTCTTGCCTAATTGCCCTGGCCAGAACTTCCAATACTATGTTGAATAGAAGTGGTGAGAGAGGGCATCCCTGTCTTGTGCCAGTTTTCAAAGGGAATGCTTCCAGTTTTTGCCCATTCAGTATGATATTGGCTGTAGGTTTGTCATAAATAGCTCTTATTATTTTGAGATACGACCCATCAATACCTAATTTATTGAGAGTTTTTAGCATGAAGGGTTGTTGAATTTTGTCAAAGGCCTTTTCTGCATCTATTGAGATAATCATGTGGTTTTTGTCTTTGGTTCTGTTTATATGCTGGATTACATTTATTGATTTGCGTATATTGAACCAGCCTTGCATCCCAGGGATGAAGCCCACTTGATCATGGTGGATAAGCTTTTTGATGTGCTGCTGGATTCTGTTTGCCAGTATTTTATTGAGGATTTTTGCATCAATGTTCATCAAGGATATTGGTCTAAAATTCTCTTTTTTTGTTGTGTCTCTGCCAGGCTTTGGTATCAGGATGATGCTGGCCTCATAAAATGAGTTAGGGAGGATTCCCTGTTTTTCTATTGATTGGAATAGTTTCAGAAGGAATGGTACCAGCTCCTCCTTGTACCTCTGGTAGAATTCGGCTGTGAACCCATCTGGTCCTGGACTTTTTTTGGTAGGTAAGCTATTGATTATTGCCACAATTTCAGCTCCTGTTATTGGTCTATTCAGAGATTCAACTTCTTCCTGGTTTAGTCTTGGGAGGGTGTATGTGTTGAGGAATTTATCCATTTCTTCTAGATTTTCTAGTTTATTTGTGTAGAGGTGTTTGTAATATTCTCTGATGGTAGTTTGTATTTCTGTGGGATCGGTGGTGATATCCCCTTTATCATTTTTTATTGCATCTATTTGATTCTTCTCTCTTTTTTTCTTTATTAATCTTGCTAGCGGTCTATCAATTTTGTTGATCCTTTCAAAAAACCAGCTCCTGGATTCATTTATTTTTTGAAGAGTTTTTTGTGTCTCTATTTCCTTCAGTTCTGCTCTGATTTTAGTTATTTCTTGCCTTCTGCTAGCTTTTGAATGTGTTTGCTCTTGCTTTTCTAGTTCTTTTAGTTGTGATGTTAGGGTGTCAATTTTGGATCTTTCCTGCTTTCTCTTGTGGGCATTTAGTGCTATAAATTTCCCTCTACACACTGCTTTGAATGCATCCCAGAGATTCTGGTATGTTGTGTCTTGGTTCTCGTTGGTTTCAAAGAACATCTTTATTTCTGCCTTCATTTCGTGATGTACCCAGTAGTCATTCAGGAGCAGGTTGTTCAGTTTCCACGTAGTTGAGCGGTTTTGAGTGAGATTCTTAATCCTGAGTTCTAGCTTGATTGCACTGTGATCTGAGAGATAGTTTGTTATAATTTCTGTTCTTTTACATTTATTGAGGAGAGCTTTACTTCCAAGTATATGGTCAGTTTTGGAATAGGTGTGGTGTGGTGCTGAAAAAAATGTATATTCTGTTGATTTGGGGTGGAGAGTTCTGTAGATGTCTATTAGGTCTGCTTGGTGCAGAGCTGAGTTCAATTCCTGGGTATCCTTGTTGATTTTCTGTTTCGTTGATCTGTCTAATGTTGACAGTGGGGTGTTAAAGTCTCCCATTATTAATGTGTGGGAGTCTAAGTCTCTTTGTAGGTCACTCAGGACTTGCTTTATGAATCTGGGTGCTCCTGTATTGGGTGCATATATATTTAGGATAGTTAGCTCTTCTTGTTGAATTAATCCCTTTACCATTATGTAATGGCCTTTTTTGTCTCTTTTGATCTTTGTTGGTTTAAAGTCTGTTTTATCAGAGACTAGGATTGCAACCCCTGCCTTTTTTTGTTTTCCATTTACTTGGTAGATCTTCCTCCATCCTTTTATTTTGAGCCTATGTGTGTCTCTGCACATGAGATGGGTTTCCTGAATACAGCACACTGATGGGTCTTGAGTCTTTATCCAATTTGCCAGTCTGTGTCTTTTAATTGAAGCATTTAGTCCATTTACATTTAAAGTTAATATTGTTATGTGTGAATCTGATCCTGTCATTATGATGTTAGCTGGTTATTTTGCTCGTTAGTTGATGCAGTCTCTTCCTAGTCTTGATGGTCTTTACATTTCGGTATGATTTTGCAGTGGCTGGTACCGGTTGTGCCTTTCCATGTTTAGCACTTCCTTCAGGAGCTCTTTTAGGGCAGGCCTGGTGGTGACAAAATCTCTCAGCATTTGCTTGTCTGTAAAGTATTTTATTTCTCCTTCACTTATGAAGCTTAGTTTGGCAGGATATGAAATTATGGGTTGAAAATTCTTTTCTTTAAGAATGTTGAATATTGGCCCCCACTCTCTTCTGGCTTGTAGGGTTTCTGCCGAGAGATCCGCTGTTAGTCTGATGGGCTTCCCTTTGATGGTAACCCGACCTTTCTCTCTGGCTGCCCTTAACATTTTTTCCTTCATTTCAACTTTGGTGAATCTGACAATTATGTGTCTTGGAGTTGCTCTTCTCGAGGAGTATCTTTGTGGCGTTCTCTGTATTTCCTGAATCTGAATGTTGGCCTGCCTTGCTAGATTGGGGAAGTTCTCCTGGATAATATCCTGCAGAGTGTTTTCCAACTTGCTTCCATTCTCCCTGTCACTTTCAGGTACACCAATCAGACGTAGATTTGGTCTTTTCACATAGTCCCACATTTCTTGGAGGCTTTGCTCGTTTCTTTTTATTCTTTTTTCTCTAAACTTCCCTTCTCGCTTCATTTCATTCATTTCATCTTCCAGGTCTGATACCCTTTCTTCCATTTGATCGCATCGGCTCCTGAGGCTTCTGCATTCTTCACGTAGTTCTCGAGCCTTGGTTTTCAGCTCCATCAGCTCCTTTAAGCACTTCTCTGTATTGGTTATTCTAGCTATACATTCTTCTAAATTTTTTTTCAAAGTTTTCAACTTCTTTGCCTTTGGTTTGAATATCCTCCTGTAGCTCGGAGTAATTTGATCATCTGAAGCCTTCTTCTCTCAGCTTGTTGAAGTCATTCTCCGTCCAGCTTTGTTCCGTTGCTGGTGAGGAACTGCGTTCCTTTGGAGGAGGAGAGGTACTCTGCTTTTTAGAGTTTCCGGTTTTTCTGCTCTGTTTTTTCCCCATCTTTGTGGTTTTATCTACTTTTGGTCTTTGATGATGGTGATGTACAGATGGGTTTTTGGTGTGGATGTCCTTTCTGTTAGTTTTGCTTCTAACAGACAGGACCCTCAGCTGCAGGTCTGTTGGAGTACCTGGCCGGCCGTGTGAGGTGTCAGTCTGCCCCTGCTGGGGGGTGCCTCCCAGTTAGGCTGCTCGGGGGTCAGGGGTCAGGGACCCACTTGAGGAGGCAGTCAGCCCGTTCTCAGATCTCCAGTTGCGTGCTGGGAGAACCACTGCTCTCCTCAAAGCTGTCAGACAGGGACATTTAAGTCTGCAGAGGTTACTGCTGTCTTTTTGTTTGTCTGTGCCCTGCCCCCAGAGGTGGAGCCTACAGAGGCAGGCAGGCCTCCTTGAGCTGTGGTGGGCTCCACCCAGTTCAAGCTTCCCGGCTGCTTTGTTTACCTAAGCGAGCCTGGGCAATGGCGGGCGCCCCTCCCCCAGCCTCGCTGCCGACTTGCTGTTTGATCTCAGACTACTGTGCTAGCAATCAGCGAGACTCCGTGGGCGTAGGACCCTCTGAGCGAAGTGCGGGCTATACTCTCCTGGGGCACCGTTTCCTAAGCCCGTCGGAAAAACACAGTATTCGGGTGGGAGTGGCCCGACTTTCCAGGTGCCGTCTGTCACCCCTGGAAAGGGAACTCCCTGACCCCTTGTGCTTCCCGAGTGAGGCAATGCCTCGCCCTTGCTTCGGCTGGCGCACAGTGCGCTCACCCACTGACCTGCGCCCACTGTCTGGCACTCCCTAGTGAGATGAACACGATACCTCAGATGGAAATGCAGAAATCACCCGTCTTCTGCGTCGCTCGCGCTGGGAGCTGTAGACCGGAGCTGTTCCTATTCGGCCATCTTCAATTGTGTGTCTTTAGACATATCATTCTACCTTTTGGAACCTCAGTTTCTTTGTCTACAAAATGAGGCTAGAATATCTGCTCTGCTTACCCCACAGGGTTATGACAAGGATTAAATGAAAAATGTTACATGGAAAAGTGGTAAAAACTTTAAAAGGCTATCCATGGGGTATTGTTGATAATGTGTTGTTTGTAGATCAGGACATGGCTGCCAAGTAAACAGACAACGCACAGAGTGGGAGAAAATCTTCACAATCTATACATCTGGCAAAGGACTAATATCCAGAATCTACAACAAACTCAAACAAATTAACAAGAAAAAAAACAATCCCTTCAAAAAGTGGACTAAGGACATGAATAGAAAATTCTCAAGAAAAGATATACAAATGGCCAACAAACATATGAAAAAATGCTCAACATCACTAATGATCAGGGAAATGCAAATAAAACCACAATGTGATACCATCTCACTCCTGCAAGAATGGCCGTAATAAAAAAATAAAAAGTAATAGATGTTGGCATGGATGTGGTGAAAAGGAAACACTTTTACACTGCTGGTGGAAATGTAAACTAGTACAGCCACCATGGAAAACAGTGCGGAGATTCCTTAAATAACTAAAAGTAGATCTACCATTTGATCCAGCAATCCACTACTCGGTATCTACCCAGAGGAAGAAAAGTCATTACAGGAAACAGATACTTGCACACGCATATCTAGAGCAGCACAATTTGCCAATTGCAAAAATGTGGAACCAGCCCAAATACCCATCAATCAACAAGTGCATAAAGAAACTGTGGTATCTATACACAATGGAATACTACTCAGCCATAAAGAAGAATGAATTCATGGCATTCGCAGCAACCTGGATGGGACTGGAGACTATTATTCTAAGTGAAGTAACTCAGGAATGGAAAATGAAACATCGTATGTTCTCACTCATAAGTGAGACCTGAGCTATGGGGATGCAAAGGCATAAAAATGATTTCATGGACTTTGGGAACTCAGTGGGGAGGGTGGGAAGGGGGTGAGGGATAAAAGACTACAAATTGGGTTCAGTGTATACTGCTCGGGTGATGGGTGCACCAAAATCTCACAAATCACCACTAAAGAACTTACTCATGTACTCATACCACCTGTTCCCCAAAAACCTATGGAAATAAAAAATTAAAAAATATAAATCAGGATATGGTAAACCACAGAAGCAGCAATGAGATTTCCCAATGCTTCTGTCATTGTTTAGCTGCAGCCTTGCTACAAGAAATATTATTATTATTATCCCTTCTTTTTTTTGAGACAGAGCCATGCTCTGTCGCCCAGGCTGGAGTACAGTGGCACGATCACAGCTCACTGTGACCTCTGCCTTCTGGGTTTAAGCAAGTCTCATGACTCAGCCTCCTGAGTAGCTGGGATTGCAGGTGCACACCACCATGCCTGTCTAATTTTTGTATTTTTTACTAGAGATGGGGTTTTGCCATGTTGGCCAGGCTGGTCTCAAACTGCTGGCCTCAAGTCGACTGACCACCTGGGCTTCCCAAAGTGCTGGGATTACAGGTGTGCACCACTGTTCCTGGCCAAGAAATATTATTTTCACCTGTAAAACTCCCTTTAATGGTTAATGTGCTGACCAAAGGAACCCTACTGATATTCTAGATGGTTTAGGTGAAGCTTCTTTTTGGTCATTTAACTTGAAGAATGGCATCTCATCCTCTCTTCTATCAACACCCTTCCATTTTTATTTTATTTTATTTTATTTTTTTTGAGATGGAGTCTTGCTCTGTCGCCCAGGCTGGAGTGCAGTGGCTCAATCTCGGCTCACTGCCAGCTCCGCCTCCCGGGTTCACGCCGTTCTCCTGCCTCAGCCTCCCGAGTAGCTGGGATTACAGGTGCCTGCCACTACGCCCAGCTAATTTTTTGTATTTTTAGTAGAGACGGGGTTTCACCGTGTTAGCCAGGATGGTCTTGATCTCCTGACCTTGTGATCCGCTTGCCTCAGCCTCCCAAAGTGCTGGGATTACAGGCGTGAGCCACCATGCCCGGCTTACACCCTTCCATTTTTAAAAAAAAGTCATTACAATATTTGCCACCATGATGCCTTTCTAAGCACACATCTGCTCTCTCATATCTCACCTTCACCTCCCTCCCCTTCTCTTACCAGTGTGCACCCCGCCCATTTGCAAAGATTTATATTGCTGGGCCTCCTGCTGCAAAAAAAGTGCACTCATATCAGTTCAACAAACACTGATTTTGTTTTTTTTTTTTGAGATGGAGTCTTACTCTGTCGCCCAGGCTGGAGCTCAATGGTGTGATCTCGGCTCACTGCAACCTCTGCCTCCTGGGTTCAAGCAATTCTCCTGCCTCAGCCTCCCGAGTAGCTGGGATTACAGGCACCCGCCACCAAGCCCGGCTAATTTTTGTATTTTTTAGTAGAGACGGGGTTTCACCATGTTGATCAGGCTGGTCTCGAACTCCTGCTCTCAGGTGATCCACCCACCTCAGCCTCCCAAAGTGTTGAGATTACAGGCGTGAGCCACCGTGCCCGGCCCAACAAACATTGGTCTTAAAGGTTGTGTGTAAAGCAAATTTTTGCAGAGTATCCCATTTTCACATTAAATAACACATGCACCCTCTTTGGTTTTCATCTGCATTTGGCTAGCTTTGATTCATAGTACATTAAATTTAGTATTTATCTCTCTACCACATTTAGCCTTTAATGAACTGTGAACACACTACTGATAGGAATCCTGGTGATTTCTTTTATTAAATAACGAATCCTTATCAGTAAATAATTCCAGCCTTACTATTATGTTCTAGTGATGGATTTTCATATAAGAACTATGTGTGGGTGTGTAATATTTATCTTTTCTCCCCATTTCACTTTTGAGTCACTACCCCTTTAAACCCATGTGTGACAAGTGTGGAGGGCAGATCCTCTCTCCAATGTCGTCAGAGAGTGTCGTGGAGTGGCGGGGTAATAAACAGCCGTGAATGCTACCTAAGCCACCCCTGAGCAGTGGGGAATTGCAGTCATAGAAATTATAGGTCCTCACTGGAGAACAGAAACTAATTCTGAATAATTTCCAGAGCCTCTGAAGAGGCACTTCCTGTTGTTAGAGATCTGTTGTGCTGAGGTTAGATTGTAGCTGCTGGTCCCTTGCTTGCTGAGGAGGCATGCAGGACTAGAATGCACACTCTCCAGTGCTGGAGCTGGAAGAAATAATTGGATCTGACACTGTCATTTCATAGATAAAGAAACTGAAACCCAAAAGATGTGCCCAGGGTCATGCTGCTAGTTAGAGGCAACAGTCCCAGGACCCAGGGGTCTCCCTCCAGTTTACTGATTTTGGTTTTATTTCATGAGGTTTATGTTTTAGCAGTTTATCCTTTTGCAGAGGCAAGGTAGCTTTCTACGAAGCCTCTAGTCTCTGAAGCCAGACAAGTCTGTATTACAGTCCTTGCCCTACCTGTTACAAGTGTGTATTTTTTCTAAGCACTGGTTTCTTCATCTAAAAAATGAGGATAATGTCCACCTTGTAGGACTGTTGCCCTAATTTGTGTTAATGTATATGAAATGCCTGGTGCCTACAAATTAAAACGCAGTGTTGTCAGTACTCTAGGTGATGGGGGTGGACCAACTGCTACCTCTAATTTTAATGTAACTTGCACTTTCTATAGCACTTGTTTGGCAACTAAGTCTTTCCTGTCTTTCCTGCTTTGGGCTTTATGTAGATTCAGGCCCTGTAGGCCTATTTTGAGAAGTGAGTGGGTTTTTGTTTTGTTTTGTTTTGTTTTAGGACTTCTAGAAATTCAATAATCTGGTTCTTGCTACAGAAGCCTTGATTGTTAGAAGGAAATCTCTAGTCCCTTTAGGCTCTGAAGACCAGGATAGATTCTGTGTTCTGCCCTTACTATTTCAAGGCAACTTCAGTTGTTTCACAAGAAAGAGAACCAAGTTGGCATAGGAGGTGAAACATACAAGCAGTAAGTAGGAATCCATGGCCTGGCAGGAGTGGGGTAGAGTAGAGTAGCATGGTAGAGGAGACCCTGCCTGGGCTCTTCGCTAGCTGAGATGAGCAATGCAAGGAGGTGATGGCTCTCGACTGCAGTAGTAGCTAAGAGGACTAGGAAATAAGTGACTAGTCACGGTCTAGTCCTTTCCTTGGGAGTGGGGCTGCCATGGTTCTGCTGCTCTGCTGGATTTGAGCAGGCTAAAGTTAAATAGAGGCAGTTGCAGATAAAAGACTGGGGGCTGCATGTGTTCATGTGCATGTGTCCATGGTGGTTATTTTCAAGCTAAGCTAGAACAAGATTTGTGCAAATTGTCTCCCTCTTTGATACTTTTCCTAGGAAAAATGAGTGACATCAGCCACCTTGATGGGTCTGTAGACAGCAAGGAGGAGAGTTGTCTACAACATCCAGAACCCTGCAGCTTGGTGAAGAAAGGAGTGCAAAAAAAGTCAGAAGGAGGCTGAGCTTGACTTCCTCGTCTTGCTGGTGTAGGGTTGAGGGTCACCAGCAGAAGAGTGTGGGAAAGAGCTGGCTGGCTGGGCCTTGGTTCCTCCTTGTCCTGTGGATAAACAGATGATCTCATCTTCTTGTCCTATTGAATGACCCCTTCCCTACTATTACTAGAAAATGAAGAAACAAGTGGAAGAGGGGAAAAATACTGCACCAGAAGAGTAATGGAAAAAAACAAGAAATGGAAGGTAGAAAAAAAAAGTGAGGAAAGCATGCCCTTAGGAGCTTTGGCATTTTGTGGAGTGGTTCATACTGGAATGGGATTGAATTGAATATGATTCATGCAATGCATGTTTAAATTAATAATATGCTGCTGCTATTATAAATTTTCCAGCCTGAAGGAACCATGGCAATCATCTGTGGTTGCCCTTCTGTTTTGTAGAAGAGGAATTTAAGGCCCAGAGAAGCAAAGGGACCTGTGTGAGGTGAGGCTAACACAGTGAGGGAGGGCTGTGCTGAAACCACTGCCCAGCTCCACCCCTCTGGGTGCGTGCTTCCTCGGCATTGTTTTGGTTCCAAGCAGGCGCGGCTCATCTGGTTTTTCTCCCTCTCTGTACCTCTGCTCATTTCTGCTAACCCTTTTACCATAAGTGGAGGAATCCTTCCAGCTGAGAGTAGAAGGTGGGAGACTGGAGTCAGGTATAGAGCCAAGGAGAGGAAAGGTCATCTTTCTCCTTAGTGTTTGAAGTTGGAGCTAAGTTCTTCTCAAACAAGATTTCAGTGACATGGTTAAACATTAGCCAACAAATAGCAAAAATGGGCCCTGATTCTATAGCAATGAAATGTTCTTTTTCTTGCACAATTTTCAGTTTAATCTCCTGACTTGACTTTCTATTTCCAGCTTCTCTCCTGTCTCTTGTTTCTCTCCTGCCACATCCATCCCACTCACTGTTGTCAGAACCTTCCATCACTGTCCCTGTCACAACCACCTTTGGTGGCTCCCACTGCCTGTGGCTTAAGGTCTAATCTCCTTAGTTCAGCCGTCAAGGCCCGGAAGAGATGAGTTTCACTCATCCTACAGCCATTGAGCTTGTAATAAAATCCTTCTTTAAAAAAACTGCAAGCAGCTGAGCACCCAAAAAAATCTGGTGAGGATCACCTTATAGTTCAGTAAAAAAAAAAAAAAAAAAAAAAAAAAAAGAAAAGGAAGACAAAACAAAACAAAACAAACCCCAAAGCCAAGACTTGTGCTTTAACATTTAAAGCAAAGTTGAAATAGACCACTCTGAGAGATATGATGCAGTCATGCTACAAGTTACACCTTAAACATTCATTTACAACTGATATTGTCCTACTTTTAAACTTAGAAGTTGGCCCCTGCATACAAGCTGAGATTAAGCTGGTAAATTTATTTTATTTTCTAGTGACTGATTTCCTCTTGATTTTTTGGTTTGTTTTTGGTCTTATGCTATGAAAGGCTCGATGTTCCTTGCCTAAAGAGGAGAAAATCACCTTAAAAGTCCAAATAGTAGGCCAGACACAGTGGCTCATGCCAGCACTCTGGGAGGCCAAGGCAGATGACTGCTTGAGCCTAGGAGTTTGAGATCAGCCTGGGCAACATGGCAAAACCTGTCTCTACAAAAAAAAACACAAAAATTAGCCAGGTGTGGTGGCGCATGCCTGTAGTTCCAGCTACTCCGGAGGCTGAGGTGGGAGGATCAGTTGAGCCCTGCTAGGTCAAGTTTGCAGTAAGCCATAATTGCACCACCATACTCTAGCCTGGGCAACAGAGTGAGACCCTGTCTCAAAAAATAAAATAAAATAAAATAAAATAAAATAAATAAATAAAATAGAGTCCAAATAGTTTCCTGTATATAAACTAGGCTTCTAGGCTTGGTGCGGTTGGGATCCATTACTTAATGGCTTAACGATGATATCTCTTGTAAGTGATTTCTGAAAATTGGAAACAGAATGATTCAAAACTGAGAAAGAGGCAACTATTTATTTATATTTACTTCTTACTCCAAAGCCTGGACACTGGTAAAGTCTTTCATTGTGGGGAATGAGATGCATTTTCACTTTGTACTGCTCAGCAGATGCCCCTATGCCTTCTATCCTAACTTTCCCAAGGAGAAAAAGTACCTAAAAATTAATGTCATTTCTTTTCTCTTTTTCCCATACTTTTTTCCAAACCTCCCCCCACCCACCCCAATAGCTTTAGGAGTACAAGTGGTTTTGGTTACATGGATAAATTGTGTAGTGGTGAGGTCTGGGCTTTTAGTGCACCCATCACCCAAATAGTGTGCGTTGTACCCAACAGGTGATTTTTTTATTCCTCACCCCTTCTTTTATTGTTGACCTAATTTTCTTTTTAATTCTCTCACTCAACATTTCCTTAATATACTCCAGTCCATCATCCAGATTAAACTTTAGAACTCTCTTAAACTAAACAAAATGGCCTTTCAAATTACTTGTCTTCCTTTCAAAACCCCCATTCTGTTTTGCTTAATAAATATCCCTTCTGCCATCGGTTCTCCCATTACAGCTTATTAGTCTTTCTGTACTATGCTCTTGCTTTGGGGTAATCAAACAATCTGAGCCTTCACTGAAAGAAATGAGTTCCTGGCACATGTAGATACATCTTGAACTTCTAGAATATTAATTTAAGTCTAGAGATGTAGTGTGTATTGCTGACAGTTTAGGGCAAATCTGTCTTTCACAAACCACTCACAGGAGCCTTGAGGATCTAGGCCTTTGTTTTTGTAAGCAGTAAGTTATATTATGTTGGTCATTAGGGCCTGTAATTTTGTTTCCTTGACAGTTACATGAGACTAATTCAAGTCACTTCACTGATGAAGAAAACTAAAATCAAAACAATAAATCTTGAACATAATCTTCCACATACCTGAGGCAATTGGGACTTCATATTGTTTTTATTTTAGCAACAATACTCAAGACAATGGTTCTTATCTTTATTAATGCTTCCTAGTCTGTTTTTCTCCCATTATAGCTTCAGTGTTTAGTATATTTGTTGAATGAATGAATAACTAAATGAATAAAAAGCTATTATTTCTTTCTTAGATGTAGTGACAGTCCTAGAAAAAGTAAGACTTGGCCAGGCGTGTTGGCTCATGCCTGTAATCCCAGTACTTTGGGAGGCCAAGGCAGGCAGATCACAAGGTCATGGGTTTGAGACCAGCCTGGCCAGTATGGTGAAACCCCGTCTCTACTAAAAATACAAAAAAACTAGCTGGGCATGGTGGTGCACGCCTGTAGTCCCAACTACTCAGGAGGCTGAGGCAGGAGAATCGCTTGAACCCAGGAGATGGAGGTTTCAGTGAGCCGAGACTGTGCCACTGCACTTCAGCCTGGGCAATAGAGGGAGACTCTGTCTCAAAAAAAAAAAAAAAAAAAAAAAGAAAAAGTAAGACTTGTCCAAAGTCCCATACCAAATCTTTGAACTCCTGGGCCTAATTCTCTGCTAAGGCAATGAAGATAGACCTGCAAAGTCATTCTTATTATCCATGCACTTGTATAAGATTCATTAGGATTAATCAGCTTCTGAGAGAATTTTTAAATTGCAGATGGGGTGTATAGATGGTGAGGATCATGGTGTCAGATGGCATGGTCTTTGAATCTTGACTGTAACCTTCACTGGCTGTGAGAACTTGGGCCAGTCATTCAAATTTTATAATCCTCATCTGTAAAGTGAGGATATTAATATCTACTTTATATGATTAAATGAGTAAATGTGATTGCTACTATTATTATAAGTATTATGATATAGCTGCCTAATTATTTTTGACTTTAAGAAGAGCACTCAATAAGTTGCTATATTGGAATCATATGTGTAAAGAGATGATATCTTAGTACTCAAATGACAAGTTTTCTCTAGATTCTTAATGTGCTGTAATGGGATCAGAGTGTTTATTTATAACTGTAGGTTGAAATAGACTTGGGGGCAGAAAGGAAGAACAGAGGCTATTCACTAAGATAGTATTGAAACAGGGAATTCTTTGTTTTTGTTTTGATAGTTAAATTCTCTACTGGCATATTTCAGTTGTCTATATTAGGAATTTATTTCTGGCACGACAGTCTCTACTCATTCAGATATTTTCTTCCTCTGCATTGTGATGCTGGAATAGAAAGTGTGTCAAAAGTCTTTGTGACTAGGACAGACTCTAAAATGAATCCCAAACTGTCTGTGTAGTTTGTTCCTACTTGGAATCAGGATAACCAGTCAGCTCAAGGGGAAAATAAAAATAGTCAAAATGGTTGTTTGGCCTCTTTTAGAGGTAGCAATGTTGCGTGATTTTTAAAAAAAACCTCTTGGGAGTCTATTCCTTCAGCATTTTGTAGATGAGTCATAGTCGCCACATGACTGTTTTCTGTAGTGAGAGTGACTAACAGATTCAGTTTCAAATGTCAGGATCCACACATGGAGATTACTGACAGGGATAAACCAGACTCAGGTGCACTCAGAGCAAGGCCAGATCATAGTGCCCTCTGAAATGACACAAACAGAATTAGCACAAAATACAAGAGATGTGTCCCTTACAGAAATAACCGAACCACTTGGATGGTTTATTTATTATTGATGGTTAATCAGTGGCATCTACCAGAACTCTCCAAAGGAGACCAATAAAAGATTGTCACTAATATAAGATTCAAGTGCCATGCCACCTGAGACCATGATTCTCACCATCTGTACAGCTCATCCACAATTAAAAAACTTTCTCAGAAGCAGACTAATCGTAATGGATCTTATACAAGTACATGAATAATAATAATGATTTTGCTGATCTATCTTCATTGCGTTAGCAGAGAATTAGGCCCAGGAGTTCAAAGATTTGGTAAGGGGCTTTGGACAAGATGTCACTGACATAAGTAAGATAGGCTATGAGTTGAGTATTATAACATATCTAGAATAATACCCTAAGGAAGATGGGGGCTGCATAGAGACTAGATAAAGTCTCCATCTTTTCCCAAAATAATTTGCCAGTTTATTCACCACTAGCGAAACAGAGAGAACAAGACCCTCTTTTTGAAGGACACAACTATTCTGGTAACCTGAAAAGTGTTCTTGGGTGGAGTTTGGAAGCATTCTCTTGCCTCTGTTGCAGCCTGAATGGCACATTTCACGAGACTGTCTGTCCCACTCCATTAATCCTGACGCTGTGCCCACAGGTTATCTTTGACCACTCATTTGGTTTTCTCACGGTCCCACTATTAGGAAGGAAATAGCCTGGGCCACACTTAGAAGCATCTTCTATTGTATGTGGCTATATTGGCATCTAGCTAACAAATCAGTCTCTTGAGACCTAAGGAGCATGGCTGGATTCTTCAGAGCTGGATCACTCTTGATAAAACTGATAAAATTAAGTTTCTGTACCTAATTAGCCCGATCAGCCTGTGAGACAATCGTGACCCTACAAAGCCCTACCTGAGAAGCTAGTTCTGGGGTTTCTTTCACCTCTTACTTGCTTCTCTTTTCAATATAATCTTTACTGAAATACCATCTGGTTTTGTCTTAAAACGATTCCTGAGAAGTTCTATATAAATGGAAAATTTTAGTTCAATTGATTTAAAAAAGTCTTTTATCAATGTGATCTTTGTCTACAGTAATGAAATGCATCATAGTGATCAATCCAGGCAAAACACCCTGCCCCTGAAGCAGAAGTGGTTTGGGAGTTGTCTTTTTTCACTTTCTTGGCCACTCCCAATCTTGCTTAAATCCATCTAATTGCCCAATTACCTGGTCTCTGGGATTATGAATCTAATATCCTGCCACTTACAGTAAACTCTGGGTGAGCTATGCCTCATTCTCAAATGATGAGAGCCATGAACTCTGCACTCTTTCTTCCTGAGCACACTGTTTTCTATGGTGATCACTACTTGAGTGGTGGCATTGATCATAAATATCCTCTAGACCAGAAAGTATGTCAAACTCTTCCCTAACCAGCTTCTTAATGTTAGATGGGCCAATACAGCATGAAGGATAACAAGCTGTGGGAATTCTAGAAAAGGTCCTGGAATGAACCTCAGAGCACATGCAATCAGTCATTTCTATCCATCCTGTGGGGTGTGCAAGGAGTGAGGGAGCCTGAGAGTGGGAAATACCATGTTATTTATCTTTGGAAAATAGCAGTATAGTGTGAAGGGCAAAGCACTGGACTGGGAGTCAGGGAATCTAGTCACCGTACTGCTTTTAACTGAGCAAACCTGGGCAAGTGGCTTCACCTCTCTGGGTCTCAGTTTCTATTCTCATCAACTGAATGGATTAGCTTAGGTGATTTCTATTAAATGCTTATTGAATGAAGGGTGGAGGAAAAGTGGTTAGAGAGAAAGGGAAGTAAGAAATAACTGATTTTAGAAACCTAAATATACAGAGACTAGATTAACTTGGCTATAAGGTGAAATTTAAGACCATAAGCCTGGATAAATTATTAGGAGCATGTAGACGAGGGAAAAATTCAACCCTGTTACAAAGAGGGCTGAAACTCTGGAGTCTGAAATCCTATCTCTTATGTGCTCTGTGTGCAGGCAGCTTCATCTTTCTGAAGCCTCCCTCATCTAGAAAATAGAGAGACTGTGATAATTTATATGCAAGCATGAACAGCATATTATTTACAGAACCACCAGAGATTAAGATGCCTTCTGTTCAGGCTGTGACTCCATAATCTCTGGCAGTTTGAAATGAGGAGGCAGGGGAGGATGTGTGTGGCAGGCAAAGGATGTCATCCTCATGTGTTGGTGTACTGTCTGTCTGTGTTTCTGAAGAGACTGCTCTATGTAGAAGCAGCTCGGAATGTAGAAGCAGGGTCTTATCTATCACCTGCTTGTAATTAAGGAACAATGGTATAGCTTCATAGTGAACAATGGAAAACTTGAGCTTCATGAATATTTAACAGTCACTTTGTGTGTTACATTGGGTTATGCTCAAATGATGGCTAAAATTCCCAAAGGCAGCACAGAGCAGGACAAAATGCTATGAACTGAGAGGAGGGACTAGGTTCTAGCTCTTATACTGCCACAAATTTGCTAGCTGACTTTGGGCAAGTCACTCAACATCTCTGGGTTTTAACTACTTCAACTGTAAAACATAGGGAAAAGAGCATGCTAGGGTGATTTCTGAGATTTCTTCTAGTTGCAAGATTGGACTCCATGAGCCCTGAATTCAAATGATATTCCTAAGATAATCATAAAATCCCTGTTCGAAGGATAAGCCCCTGGCTGACACCTATCTGTACATCCACCTAGGTATACATCCACCTATCTGTATTCAAGTTTCTTCAGTCCTTCCAATATGACCTCCCACCAGCCAGGTAAGTTCAGCCTGCACTTTTGTCATTTCTTTTCACACCTTCAGCATTTGCTTATGCTGGTCCCATTCCTACAATAGCTTTCTCTCTCGTTTATCCACCTGAAAAAATATTATATACCATTCAAGATACTGTTCAATTATAATTTCCTCTGTGGAAGTGAATTGTTTCCTGATCTTTCCTTGGAGGCTTCCTCATAATATGTTACAGCATGTGTCATGTTGCATACATAATTAGTGGGGATTACATCTGTGGAACTTTCAGATTACTGGTGACTTGAGGCAGGGATTATGTCTCATATCCACTGCCTAGCTAGGCCCATGCTTGTCATAAAACAAGTGCATATTACAATGTTTCTTCAATAAATTGCAAATATAGTCATTTTAGAATCATGATTTACTGATTTTGCAGCCCTAAATGCCAACCTTTAGGCCAGCTCTCACATTATAGGCATATTAACCTGCTGGGAATCTTTGCCCCTGCAGAGGTTGGAGGAGGCTTTTTGTAGAAGCTTCTGGGGGCTAATTTTAAAACCACTGATCTCTGACCCCATTGTTTTACTTATTGGTAAACTTACTGGAAGTCCGGTCATGCTTCTGAACAATAACTACTACAGACCTCACATGAGCATGGCTGGATTTCATCTGTGGGTGGAGATGAAAAGCAAACTCTCTCTGTCTGCATCAGTTGGAGAATTAGGGACCAGGAACAGCACATTACTTAGAGCGGTATTTTTCAGTGGGGGTGGAGTGCTATTGGCATTTTGGACAGGACATTTTTTATTCTGCAGGATTTTTCTGTCTAGTGCAAGATATTTAACATTCTAGATCCCAGTCCACCAAAAGTCAGTAGTAACACCCCTCTCCTCCAGTGTCTGTGACAATATAAAATACCCCTTATTGAGGTGACATTGCCTCAGGTTGAGGACCATTAATTTGGAAGAAACCAGGAGGCCTCTCCTATTGTGCCATTTTCTAGATTTACAAATTTAAATCCAAGCTCTTCTTAACCTTAAAGACATTGATTTAGCTGTCAACCCTGGTTCAGAATTGGGTATCAACAACTTGAGAGTAATTTCTGGCTGGGAAAGACTGAAAGGATGGAAAACCCATCTCTTTCCTCTGGACTAACTCTATGGTTAACAAGGAGCTTTAATGAATGCCATCTCATTGGCCCTATTTGTAATGTGAGGGGCAAGATCTATTACCCCTATTTTAAAGGTAAGGAAGTTCAGTCTTGAAGTAGTGAATGGTGCTGGCCCAAATGTCACAGGTAGTACATTTCAAAGCTGAGTCTGGAAACCAGATCTTCTGACTCCTAGGCCATCCCGCTCCCCACAGAGTATCTAGAAAACCACAGAGGAAGAAGTAGAGTTATGTATTCTGTAATTGGCCTTCGTGTTGATGGGATATGTAGCTAGTTTAACAAGCCAGAAACTAGAGCTAAAGAATAAACATGTGTATTTGACTACTGTCAGAGCATTCTTAGCTGGTTTGATATAACATATTAAGAGCTAAATGCCCATTTGTATATTCAGTACATTGAAATCTGCAGTGAAATAGATGGGTACTGTGGTGTACTGTATTTATGACTAATTTGTTAACATAGGATTAATGAGAAGAAAATGATTTTCACAACATGATTTTGAAAGCTTTAGTCTTAGCCTTGACCCAAGCCTACCTCCAGGAAATGACACTCTGGGAGCTCTCCCTCTCTACCGTAAAAGCTGTCTAGATTGTTACACTGAGTCAAAAACCTAAAGGCAGAAGCTAGAAGACTCTACTGAACAGTAAAGATGTGGTGGGCTGAACTTTATAGCATTAGAAGGTGCTGGATTGATCCTGCACCAACATCCATCTATTTCTGGTGGTGTGGCTGGCCACACATTCTGGGAAGAGGCAGCAGAGTGGTCCTCACCACATGCAGCCGCCTGCAGAGCACCAACATTCAATGCTGAATGACGTAAACCATTGGTCAATGACATCAATTGCAAAAGCACAAGAGTCATCTTACAGAAAGACAATGTAGATTCCCATACACAGGACTGAAGTTCTATTCACCATCTTGATTGCTCTTCTAGTGAAAAATTGAGCTAAAATAGAAATTCTCCAGAGAATTGGCTGTTGTGTCAAGTGGCTATAAATGGCACACATCAGCTGTCTATCTGTCAGATTTGTAGTTTTTATAGAGGCGCTGTAGCATGGTAGTACAAACTTGTTACCTGTGTGAAATTGGGCAGGTAATTTAACTACTTTAGTATCCAGGTTTCTCATCTGTAAAATGGCAATGATAGCATTACCAGCCTTATAAGGTCATAGTAATTGTATATAAGTATTAGCTATCATTATCATTATTGTTTCCAGGTAAGGTACTAGCATGAAATTCAGAGCTTTTGATAAATAATGGTGTAAAAATAAGAATCTTGATTTTTGTTTAATTCTTTGGGCTTAAGGAGGCAAATAATGGATTATTCAAGCTCTTGGCCCTATTTCATCGAACCATAGAATGTTATGGCTTGCAGGATGTTGTACACTATTTAATCCAAATATCTTCTTTTAGGGATGAAGATTAAAAAGGTAAGAAGAGTTAAATCCTTGCCTAAGTTCTTGCAACATGGATGATGCTGAGGTTTTGAATCTTTTTCTATGGCTCATAGTTCCACCCCTGAAATTTCTACCTGCTGACCATCCTTGACCAGTAGTTCTTTCACCTGGAGGTACAAAGGGAAATCATCGGAAATCCAAACACATACTCTTTCCTACTCCCTGAATCTTTGAGAAAAGATAAACCTGAATCTTTGATAAACTCATAGACTAAACAAGTTTTCATGTCTAATGAAATGATGCATGATGTTAAAAAATGCAGAGTGGGTTCTATAATTGGCTGAGAGAGAGAAGACTCAAGTCATATTCCTCTGACATCAACTCAGGTGAGTGTTCCCAGCATCAATTTTTCTCTAAAGTGAGAGAGTTCAGTTATGTGATTGTTATAAAATATTGGCATATAATATGTTGTATAATCTCTAACAAACAATTAAGCCTTTCCATTTCTGAAGGCCATTTTGTCATCAGAATGTTTAAACACCTGGGTGCAATTGTTTTTTATTTACTGATTATTTTTCAAAAACATGGAAAAAATTTAAAAAAATGAAGAGACAATGAGAACCAGCTTGATTATTTGTTGTTCATTGGGTTGGAATATTTTGCCTTGGCAAATAAGAATCAGTTAATTCTAGGCATTTCCTTATTGACTTGCTAGAATAGAATGAGCTGTTTTTCTTTCATTTTTGTCGGTAATCACCATTTAAAACTGTTAAAGGGAAGCCTTATTATTCCTGGAAAAGGATAATATTCTGTAAACCATCAGACTGTGATGTCGCTAGTTCTCCTCTAATTAATATATGTGCTTTCATTCTAAGCTAAGCTTCTTCTGAATTTAGGAACAATAGCAATTGCCTGCTGCTATCATGAAGGCCAGCCAAATACTTTCTGAAGGAAATGACAGGTATCTCTTCAAGATAAGAGTGGAAAAGAACACACAACTCCATTTAAGCTCTGAGTTTCTGAAGTTGCCTCATCACAGTGAAATGCAAGGCCCTTAGGCTGATGTGTGCTTTGTTTTCTGGGTGAAGCAGCAAGACACGGTTCTCAGGAGTAGTCTGTCTTGGCCATCACTATTTATGCCCCGAGAAGGGCTAGAAGTGTGGTTATTAGGGTAAGATTTAATATACTGTGTTTGCCTCCTGTTTTATTTGCTAAAGGAAAATGCCATAGGGAATACTGAATTCTTGGTAGAGAGGGTTGGCTAGACGAGTGTATGGCATGAATTAACCTGGAACAATGGTCTGAATTCACCAAATATTTATTGATCATCCATGTGTTCCAAACATCCTTAGCCACAACATTTTTGTGTCAAAATAGGACATTCTTCAACTATGTTATTGATTAAATGGATGTTTGTATGCTATTAGGATTGGTTTCAAAGCTACATTGTCAGTTCTCTTTATCTCTTGGGATATACAATTAGAGAAATCCTTTAAGCTACAGACAGAGAAAAACTTTTCAGCTCCAAGGTAATGGCGTTTTCCCCTTTCCAAAATCCAGGTCCTTCCAAGAGGTAAACAAGTCCAATGAAGTGAATAAATCATGACGCCCAGCAACATATGTTTATTGTTAAAGCTAGCATCATCTACTAGAGGCCAGAGTTAACAGCTTCGCTTATTTTTCCTTCAGTAATTTAGTCCCATATGCAACAAAGGCTTGAGGACAGCAGGCTTGACCAGAAACAGTGGCTAAGTGTATGTCTCAACTATTTACCTGGCAGAGCATCTTATAAGGTAGCATCTATACCTTTGTTAACTCTAAACAAAGGTACTAGATCTCTGGAACTGGAGATGAAACCTCATGCCCTTGGTCATACTCAGCTTGATTCTCAGGTGCTTTGTTAATGAATGAATGAATAAATAAAGTGACTTCGTTGAGTTTTCAAGATGATAACAACCTAATAAATACAGTGAAGAATGATCTGATGGAATAGCTTTGTTTCCAGGCTTATTTTCTACAATATCTCAGCACTGTGTTAATCTTTGTGTTATAAGAGAAAAATATTTAAGTATCAAAATGGTGAGCCATTATAGAAGGTATGGCTGCATCTGAAAAGCAGTTTTACTTGACGCATAAATAGCATACACAGATCAAAGTGCAGGAGTAGGTCATAGATGCCAGGTTTGAGAGTAAATGTTAGCCAGATGCATAAGGTTCTCCTAATGACCCCAACAGATTTCAACTTAGAGAATGAATAAAGACTTGTTATTTAAGGTTAGAATCCCTAATGCAAACTCAATAATTCAGTCAAGTTAATGACCTTCACTTTTATTTTGGTTTAATCAATGCATGAAATAGAATTATTCTTGTTCTGATTGATCTATGAGAATGGATAGAAGCTCATTTCAATTTGTAATTAGTAAAAATATATTTTGAAAATTATCCCTCTCATGCACTCACACTGAGGAATATCCACAATGCTTGTATTTTGTTATTTCTGAACCGCTATTACCATGATGGGATCATTATTGATAATTACTTAAAAACTATTAGTTAAAAGGTAAAAGCTGTTCCAAACAACTTAGACTTCCTAGTTATTATTATTTTTTAATCCTGAGAAGAAAATGTTCAGGACCAAATAAACTAAACAACAAACAATGCATGGTATTTCAATTAATAGAATCTAACCAATCAGAAATTTCAATAACTAAATTTTTTCTTCACCATTCCACTTTTCAGTGAAGTAAATGACCACAAAGGCAAAAATACAGCCATATAAGGATTAAAATCATTCAGAAATGCATTCAGCCTGAACTACCCTATTTGTACATTGTACCGTATCTATATAAAATAATAAACCATTGCAGATTCAATCATGCCTTACAAAGTACTTTCATGTACACACACTTTGAGTTTTACAATAGTCCTTTGAGATAGTTATGGCAATTCCTTTGAGATTGTTATGGCAATTCTCATCAACATCTTAGAGATGGAGAAATGGAGCTCTAGAGGGCCTCATAATGTCACCAAGTAGTAAGTGGCACCTGTACTACTGACTCCAAGTCTTATATTCTTTCCATGTCTATCATACTATGATTACTAAGACAAGATAAACACACACACATGTTATTACATATACATGTAATCTATAAACTTGGATTTTGAATTGGAACTTTCAGATTATATCTAAGTCAAAATTCATGAAACCAGCAAACCTCATTCATGGAATATTTTACTTTATAGTAACATAGAATTCATATGAAGCAAACTCCAGAGGCTACCAGCTCCTTAAGTAAGACATGCACACTCCTTCATAGCCTAATTGTCCTAGGTATCTTTGGACTACTGGTGATGTATTAGGCATAAGTGGCTTTTTCTGCCTTTCTTGGCAGAAGATTGAAAGAAGAGTAGGTCCTTACTTCTTCCCAGTTCCTAGTTCTTGGTTGCTGTGAGGGTGTGTTTAGTATTGTCTAAAGCAGCATTTTTCAACACAACTTTCTTAAATGATAAAAATTTTCTGATCTCTGCCCTGTCCAATACAGTAGTCATTAGCCATATAGAGTTATTGAGCACTTGAAATATGACTAGTGTGACTGGGGGGCTAAATTTTTAATTTTTAAAAGTTTAATTAAAATTTAATTATAAATAGTTACATGTGGCTGGGAACTACCATGTTGGACAGAGTAGTTCTAGACAGTTTAAGGTTCTGGTTCACAGGGCCCAGAGCACCTCAGCAACAGCATTCTTGACAGATCACCTAGTGAAGGTACAATAGAAGTTATGTATTTAATTACAAATTATACCTTAATTGGCTCTAGAGAAGGTTTGAAGCAGAATGTTGGCATTATCAATAAGAAGGCATATGGGAATTTTTAAATAAGAGATAACAAATGGGGAGAATATGTTTGGTAAATATTAAGAGATGAGAGAGCAAAACAGTGCCATTCGAATTGAATTTGAATTTCTAAATGCTATGTTTTGGAGCAGGATGGAACTATCAATTAAATACAAAAATCCAATTGATGAAGATGAGACTTTATTATGAGCTGGAAAGAGAAGAAAGAGGAAATGAACAGAACATCAGATTCTGTTGTATGTTAGAGCGAACTAGAATCCTAGGACCATCTTTAATGGAGCTACCTACTTGACAGAATTGTGATAATTCAGTAAAATGATTGATGAAATAACTTTGCATAGTGCCTCACATATGATAAGCATTTCATAGATATTAGCACTTATAATGATCTTTATTTATAAAAATCCTTAGGTCTTATTAGGGCCTTTTCCCAGTCCCTGTGAGAACATGGGCAGTTGCTTAGGGTAACCAATTTTGGGAAAATTTTTTTTTGGGGAATAGGTCATAGAAGAGGAGATATAGACAAGATAGGGCAAGTAAAGAAACGACACTCTACCATTCTCATTTGTGAATTGCTGCTACAGAGAAAACTGTTACTGAGGAAGATGGGTCATATCTCCCAGGTATGTTGGGTTAGACAACACTGGAATAGTAGGACCAGAGGGGAAACAGCTGGAAGACAAAGGAGTTGGAAGAAAGGTAAGAGGAATGCTTGTATGTTAAGTGTTTGTATTTTTGGTATGTTGTTTAATTTAGTTCACTGATGCTGACGTTTAGTCAAAGATAATCAAAGAAGGCAGTATGGAAGAGTGTTTCAGACACCATGAAATAGTGGGAAAGGCCCTGGGCCTGGAATCAAGTTAACTGGGTTCTAATTTTTCAATCATGTGACTTAGACTAATGACCATCTTTTGGTTTCCAAGTTTTCTTTCTTGTAAAACAATGGTGCTAAATGATATTCAAAGCTATTCTAGTTCTAAAATTCAACAGTATAATTCTAAATATGAAAGTACATGTGGACTCTAGTTCTCCAGACTTCCTGAAGCCCTGCTACTCTTTTAGAAAAGGCTGCTGGTTTAGTTCTCTAACTTGTTTCCATAGTATTGGAGCTGAAGTTGTGTGAACGGTGGTATCTCAAGCAGCATGCAAAAGCATTTGGGAGGGTGGGAGTGCGTGACAGTGAGTGGGTGAACGGATTAAAGAGAAAAGGGTTGGAAGAGAGGAGAGTGTGTGAAAGAGAAGAGCAGGCCTCCCTCCTTTGTCATTCTCCTGCTATAATCTCCAATAACAGCTATTCAGAGCCAAATACCAAAATGAAGTCATGAAAATGGCTTGGACTTTGAGTTAAATAGATCTGATTTTGAATCCAATCTCTGGAATCAAGTTTCTGTTTCCTTCTCACTGTGATACTTATGGTTGGCAGCTGTTGTGAAGTTTAAATGAAATATTATTACCCAGCAGATAGAGGTGTTCAGTACAAACTAGGCCTCCCCAAGTTGGCTCAATCCTTTCCCCATCTTGCCCATAATATAAAAGACTAGCTAAAGAAACAAACATACAGGGCTGCTTAGCTATCTTTATCTAGAGCGTGTAAATAACATGCGGTGGGGAAAGAAGGGTTCTAAGAAGAGGAAAAAGCTACAACCATGAAGCCCCTCCTTTGTGTAGCCTAACAATTCTCTGATTCCTGAAAGCCACAGAAATGTTTATTATCAAAACAGCATCCCTAACTGCCTTTCAACACTTTACCGACAGGAAGTCTCACTGCTCAGGTATAGGAAGTAGAACGAGGAAGCTCCCGAAGTTAGCAAAGCTGTATCCTGAAGTGACACCCGCTTCCTGCTCTTCCACTCAGGAAAGCCGGAAACCTTTTCCCAAGCGGAGTCCCGGGGAAGCAGAAAACCGGGAAAGGCAAAGCCCCTTCTTCGCCTGCTTCTCTAGGTCGCTTGCTTAGAACCCTTTAGGGTTCTAATGCAGTTTCTGCTCGCAGGGAATGTGGGCCCTGGCGGTATTAGCACCTAGCCTCCGAGAACTTTCAGCACCGCGGACAGCGCCATTCCCTGCACTCAGTCGGAGGAGGAGAGCTACCTTGCCCCCAGCGCTCTCCTAGACCCTATACCTAGGAGGAGGCAGGTTGTCATCCTGCGGCCCTTGGGCAACTCGGGCCAGTGACGTTCACCGACACTCAGGCGGGGATCCCTTCGCCAGAGCCAGTTCCTTTGAGTGTCTCCGCTCAAAATCTCAAGGAAACGAGCTTCACACAGGTGGGGGGACGAGGAGTGCCAGGAACAGGCGCGAGCCCCGCTGCTCTAGCCTTCCTGCATCTCTTCTCGCCTTTGCTTTGCTCACTCTTCAATCGCAATATAAAATACTCATTTGGGGAGGGGGCGGGGTGACACAGGAGAGAGAAGGAGGGTGGGGGCTGCATCCCGCGTGGCCACGCAGCCCTAGCCTGGCCCTCTTGGATTAGAGGGGAGCTGATGTGCTTTGGAATGAGGGAAGAGAGGAGACTGAGGGTTGAAGCAGTGCAGGAGAGCTCCCCTTGCTGGGGCTGCCGGCTCTGGGCAGGGAGCTTCCCTGGACACCGCTCCCGTCACGTCCTCTTCGCCGCTCCCGGGCGAGTCACCACTCTCCGGGGACAGACGCCCCTCGGGGCGCCACCAGCCTGGTCGGGGTGCTGGGCTCGGCGGGAGTCCCTTTGAGGAGTTTGCTCCCAGGTAAAAGGGCAGACGTTGCTCCCGACCTCCCTGGAGCCTGCAGCCGGAAAAGCGTCTCCGTTTCATGGGCTCGGTCCGAGGCGGAGAACGGAGCTGCCCGTGCGGGGTGCGCGCCAAGGCGGGGGACAGGACGGGCCCGGCGTCTGCCGAGACCTAGGCTGCCCTCACGCCGCTCGCGGTTCCCCTTCTGCCTCCCGCTCTAGCGGCTCCGGAGCCGCGCTGGCCCCCGCCCCGCCCGGCAGCTCCCGCGAGTCAGAGCCCGGTGCCCCCAGACCGCGGGCAGTCCGGGCCTCATTCCGGGCCAGAGCAGGAAAGAGCCCGACCCAGCTCCTCTGTTCTTCCAGGGAACCCCTTCCCGGAGGGCGCCCTCGGCCTCCGCGCCATATTCCTGGTCCCCCGCTCCCGGTGACTCCGGCTCCCAGGGTCATTCCGGGAGAGGCGGCCATCCCAGTTGCAGGGGTCCCGCTGGGGCGCGGGGGTCGCGGAGAGGGACAAACTGCAGCGAAGGGGGCCGTTTACTTACCGGGGTCGGGGCTGGAGGCGACGGGCTGGCTGCCGAGGCTGGTGGCTGGCAGTCCGCACTTACTGCGCGGAGCTGTCTCTCTAGCTGGGATGGGAAGTGGTGGTGGCGGCAAAGGAAGGCAGGAGGCAGCCGCTGCTGCTGAACAGCTCCTCAATTATTCAGATTGCGCCCCCACTCCCCGAACCCCTCCCCGTGCCTGCTCGTCCTCCCTCCAGCTCGCCTGTCTCCGCCTCCTTGGAGTCACATGGCCTGCCCAACCCCTTACATACTGAGCCCAAGCCTGGCACCAGACCACCTCCCACCTGGCCGCCCCCCCCCCCCCCCCCCCCCCGCCTTCCCCTCTGTCTGCCGCTCACAACTCCTCGCTGGCCTTCTGAGCCTCCAGTCGTGACCTCCAGTGTCTTATCTCAGGCTGCAGGGAAGTTGAAGGGGCCGTGGATGGGGGCAGTTCTCTGCCCTGGGAAAGCAGGGACCAGCAGGACTCTGCAGTGTCTGTGCGTTGGGAAGGCATCCGCAGCAGCTCTGCCCCTGCTAGACTGGGCTGTCCAGACCTCCTTCCTGCCCTCTGGAAGCTTCCCTCATCCTCTGCGGAGCCTTCGTTGCTCTTAAACTTCCACATCCCTGCGCCCTACAGGAAAGAAAAAATGAGAGAGGTTGAGTTCTCGTCTCCTCCTAAAGAAGACAAGACCCACCTCCTTCTTCAAAGCTCAAGTTTATCTTTGAGTTCACAACATCTTATGAGTGCAAAGATCATGGACTTGAGATTTGAAGAGCCATTAGGATTCCAATCTGTATGACCTTGGAGCATTTAACTTTCTAGCTTTTCTTCTCTCGTCTGTGAAATAACCACCTTGCAGTATTGTCATGAGATTGAGAAATCATCATGTTCTTAGAATTGCCTAGCCTAGAGTTGGACACATATTTGGAGCTCAATAAAGGAGACTTCTTTTCCCCCCACCTTTGCTAAAATAAATTTCACAAGGCAAGAAGGATGTGATGTGTGCTAATACAGTGAAAGCATCTTTTAAACATGGAAGGAGGCATCTGTGAGGTCAGGCTAGACAAGTACCAGTCTAAGCAGAGACAAGAGAGAGATAAGGCTTCTATTTTGTATTGGCTCCTGTAAGATGAGTGTCCTAGAGCCAGGTTATGTCCCAAAAGGATTGGGACTAGATGGGACCAACCCAGGCATGCTTGGCCACATCACTGAATGAATTATTTAACAAGCATTGAGTAGATTGATTTGGATGAAAGTTATCTACATAAATTCTTGCACTTTGGCCCAAGCCCTCAAAACACATGGGAGGCAACAAAATGTAACTCCCCTACCCTTGGAAATAAATTCACTGGGCTTGTGTTTGGGGAGAATACTGGCTGACTGATACTCCTCTAGGGTGGAGCAGTTCAAATCTAGCTCTACGTTGTGGGTCTGCCCTGGGCTCTTCCCAGAAAGTTGCTAGATCATTGCCAGGACAATCTTGGTTAGTCCACCTACCTCAAGCTCGTTACTGCCTTCGATGAGCATCTAAGCCTGATAATATCCGAGTATTTTAAGCTTTGAGTAGTTCTGCAGGATATGTTAGACCTCCTGGGATCACCAAGAAGCTGTGAGACATCGTAGGAAAAGTGCAAAGTTAAAAAATCAGAAATTTGGAATCTTAGTGCAGGTTCTGCCAGCTACTTATCATATGATTTTTCACAAATCACTTAAATTCTCAGACTCTCATCTTCAGAATGGGAAAGGAATGTCTACCTGCCTTCTATATAAGATAGTTGTAATGTTTAGATGGGATAGTGCATGAGAAGTCACTGTAAAAGGTAAAGAGTATTAATATTATGGGCTGAAGAAAACCCTGAGTCTATTCTAGTCCAAATGAATTATGAGGGTGATGAGATGGGAAGGTGGGATTTGTCATGGAATACGCAGCTACTAAAATGTTGGTGTGTTGCTCTAAGTCTGCATGTATGCCTGTAGCTCAGGGGATGTGATTATTGGAGAACTGCCTTCTTTGTTTCACCTTTTTCTGTGATAAATTTCTGATTTAAATCTCCATATTTCCCTGGCCTTTTATTTTTAGAACACCAGCCACAATCACAATAGTTATGAATATTTACTATCTGAGAGAAGTTTGTGCCTACATTTCAAGACAGCAGGGTTTAGACTTTTCTGCCTTTGCTAGGTAAAATTGACTTGGGTTGGTAATTCAAAATGGCTTTGATTTCAAAGAAAAAAACATTTGGATTCTAGGAGCAAACTCTAGACATTCATCAGCAACTTGAATGATGATATGTGTTTCTAGTCCACTGCCAATAAACTCAATGAAATCCTCACACAAACCAGGAACTCCTGGAACCCTCCAACCTTAAGCAGATTCCAATCCTATCTCCTGGTGTACTTCCCCTTAATATTCTTTGGAAATTGCCAATCTGGACCTCTTTGTATTTAGGGAGACTAAAGACCAGAAAGTGTCAACCATGCTCCTATATATACCACTGAAAAAATTGTCTGGGCTAGGTAAAATGCTGCTTCTGACTCCTGCCTACCTCTCCACTGACATCAAGAAACATGAGAAAGGGAAAAATAAGCATGAAATCATTTAATTTGGCCATGATGCCTTTATGAGCAGTTACCTGGACAAGCATAAATTTCAGAAAATTTTGAACAATTTCACCAGAAATTGCTCAAGGACTCTGAATATATATTTTTTCAAAGCAGTTTTAAATGTCCAAGGCAACTTTACCCAGTGAAGAGCAGAAAAGGAAGCTTAGAGAACAGATCTTGCATAGATTGCAGTAGAAAGTTATACCTTAGCAATGATTTCTTGTAAAGGTTTCCCTTGGGTCCTCCCTTACTTATAAGCTCTTGTCTTTTGCATGATGATTGTTGACTTTATCATAAGCCACTGCAAACACTTTCCAGCTGTAAGTAGAGCATTAATGAACAAAGAAATAAAAATGCAGCAGACAAAAATTTAATTAAGTATTTAGAGCCATGTACAGCTGCAACAATTGGTGAAGTTCCAGAGTTCAACAATGATCTTACGAAGTGACTACTAACTAGATCTTTAAAGTACACATCCTCGTTTTCTTGTTCCTACAATTGAAATGTGGAAGTGTTGATTCATGTATTCAACATATTCTAGACACTTAGGATACAGCCATGAACAATACAGAAATGGTTCTGCTCTCCTTGAGCTTACAGTCTAGAGCAGGGAGTCAGACCACAAACAAGTAAACAAAGCAGCGGAGATAAGTATCATGATGGAAATACAACAGAACAATATAATGAAGAGTAAAGGGGCACCACTTAAGTGATAGAGAACTAACATAAGCAAATGTGGGGCTCAGAGACAAAAGCGATTACTCTCCAGGGAAGCAGCAGAGCACTCTTATCTAGGGCCTTTTGCCAAAATAGGGTCATTAAAAGGGTGATGACTAAAATCCCTCATGCCTGACCTGCTTGAATGGATGGTGGTTAAGCCATGAGGGAATTGGCCAGATGTCTTACAAACAATTCTCCATTTTTGTCTCATGATTCATGAAAACGAGTACCTGATGCTTTCTTCTAGAAGGACCCCAAGCTCATCAGTGTCCCTGACTCTTGCCTCTGAGCAGATTCAAAACCTGAGAAACCAAAGACACTGTGATAGCCTGGCTAGAGGCTCGTCTGGAACTTTCCAAAGGGAGCAGTACCTTTGAGCGGCAGGAAGACAGAAAATAAGACACACAACCAGAACCTAGCATTACCATAGGCACACCATAAAGATCTATTAAACAAAGAACCTGCTGCTAGGATCCTACCAATTGGACTGGAAATTTATAAGCAAATTATCTATGAGTAAATTATCCTCTAGGTATTTAAATTTCAAAAGGAAGAAGGAGTCTGCTGACCTAAGCATGCTCATTTTATTCCTAAATTTACAACAGAATATAGCACTTTCCCCACCCCTACCCCATGCAGAGTAAATAAAGTTGCCTAATCAGTGAAACTATGGAGTCAAGACAGAGGTCAGTACTGTCAAACCAATGGAGTTCCTTGACATGGAAGGAATCATTAAAGCAAACAGTTCTTCCCATTTATTATGTGTTTCCTTCCTTTAATAACATTCACTTTTCTAAATTAATTTATTTTAAAGAGGTTTTCATCACTATCTTAAATAGAAAACTGATATCAGTTGCCGTAAATACAAGGCAACCATTTAAACAAACACAATGAGAATAAAACAATGCTATTATAGTCAAGATAAATACTTTTGCCTGCCCAGGAACCTAAGGCTTGCTTTCTCCTTGTTAAAAAGGAAATTAGCAGCTGTTAGTGAGGTGTTAAAGACATTGACATCAAACTGTCTTTCTCCATAAAGTAACCAAAAAGATTGAATGATAAGTGGAAAAGGGATAACCTTCCCACTATGTGATTACAGGCCATTTAATGTTGAGTCCTAGTGCCATCTAAATCAATATTTTTCTAACTCTAATGTGCATAGAAATCATCTAGGGAACCTTGTTAAAAATGCATAATTAGATTCAGTAGGACTGAGGTGGGACTCAAGAGCTCGCATTTCCAGCACAATCCCAGAGACACTGATGCTCCTGATTCTTGGACTACTCTTTGAGTAGCAAGGATCTTTGAATAGCAAGTGCCTTTGATGATATATTTTCCATATTTTTGGAGATACTAGCTCTTATTTTAAAGATGAGAAAAGTTAGGACTCAGAGGGTTTGACTAACCTCGGTTAGTTTTCTTGTTCTAACAATTGGAATGTGGGAGTGTTGATTCATTTATTCAACATATTCTAGACACTTGGGATACAGCCATGAACAATACAGAAATCGCTCTGTATTAGAACTATTTAGTTGGTAGATGAGCCAGAGCTAAAACTCACATTTCACAGATCTGTCTCCCAGTCTGGGTGCTCCTTCCCAAAAGATCTGTAAAATATCTTGCTTACTAGGGCCAAAAACCCACCCCTTTTCAAGGGGCCACAACATGAAGGCCAAGGCTTAGACTGCTATATTCTATAGGTTATTCTGTGTAAATACAACATGAAAGCCAATACTTGGACTGTTATAGTCAATATGTTATTCTGTGGTAATGTACATGCTCAAACTTTCAGTAGTTTGAAATAACAAAAGTTTATTTACTGTTCACATTATGCACCCACTGTCGGTCACTGTGGGCTCTGCTCCATGTAGTCACTCAATACTGTCTTATGATGTCCTGTCTCAACATAACACTTCAGAGTTCACCCTGGGTGGCAAGACCAGGGCTGAGGGACCTTGCACCAGCAACTAAATGCTCTGTGCTGGAAGTGTTGCACATCGCCATGGCCCACAACTCATAGTCCAGGATGGCTCACATGACCCCACTGCAATCACAAGGTGAGTAGGGAGGAATAATACTTTCTTCTAAATTGGAATGAGAGTAGAATCAGATAGAGGAAACGGTACAAGTCTCTACCTTATAGGTTTTTTTTTTTTCCATCACTGACAGTCCTTGATTCTGTCCTCTCAATTATTCTTCTCTTAATCTTTCCTAACTAAGTTTCCCAGAACAATGGGCCACCATTAGTCCATTTTCCCCCGAGTTCTCATCATACATAGGGAAAAGGCAGGCAAATGGCAGCGGGAATGCAGAATGTCACTTTGGTGACAGCAGGGGCATCAAAAGAGGTAGGTCAGTCAGGGAAAGTGGTCGGGGTGATTGCAGGGGAGAGGGGGCAAAGAAAAAGGGAAGGAAAGAAAACTATCACTTCTTGAGGGCCTACTAAGTGTTAGGCACTGTATTAAGACATTTAAATAATTTCGTACTCATAATATTCTTGTCAGGTTGTTATTATCCTGCTTTACACACAAGGAAACAGAGGCTCAGCAGGCTTATATAATTTGTTAAGGTCAAAATAGAGAATAAATCAGGATCAATGCCAGACTGCAAATTTAGAGTCTCTCCCAGGAAGTCTAAGAAAGGGAGCCAGGCAGCACTGGCTCTGGAGAATGGGCCACTTGTTCACATTGACATTGGAATTCCTGAGATTTGGCTTTGCTGTATTAGGCATGTGCAGACAAACAGCTGAAACATCCAAATTCTATAGTGGCTACTACATGAGATGCCACAGTCTTCCACTGAGGAGAGATGTATACATGAGTTCCCATCATGCTACAAGTTGATTCCACTCCCCATTCTTTTTCACCACATGAAAACATCTCTTATGTCAGTATATCTGACATAATAGCAATGGTTGCAGTAAATAATCTAAGGATATGATCAAGCAGGCATTCCAAACCTACAATTAAAAATCTATAATAAACATTAGGAAAAACTTTGCAATATATTAAGAGACCTATCTCACAGTATAGAAGGGGATAGATGCTTGGAAGTTTACCCTGTCTGGGCTGTAGGAGGATATGATAGTCACAGCTAGCATGGGTGTTGGGGAGTTGTTCTCTGGAACCTGAGAGTGATGGGGTCTAGAATTGTCCCATATACTGCTGAGATCATGGTGGGAAGGAGCAGGGAGTCAAACTGACCTAGGTTTGTATCCAAACTCAACTATGAATTAATGATGTGTTATTTGGCAAATCATTCCAGTTTTCTGAGGCTCAGTGTACCAACCTCTGAGAGGGCATAATAATGCCTGACTGTAGAATTGTGAAGTTTGGAAATAATATGCATAAAGTGCCTGGCGGTTATCACTGTTCAATATTGATGACTATTCTTTGTGTTGTTAACAATAAGAAGATGGATATGAAGGGGACTAAAGAGGCTCAGCCACTATCTACTTGAGTGAGCTCAGCCATGGCAGCTCCCCATGCTGAGTCCCATTTATTCTTCACAAAAATGAGGGAATGGGAACAGGTTTTTTCAAACAGCTCTTCCATTGACTCAACACTACAAGCCAAGAGTTGTGTGGTTTTCCCGGGGCAGGGTGGGGAGTAGTTCTGGTGAGCAGCCACACTGAGTGCAGCAATGAAAAAAGTGCCAGCTCATTCTGAATAAAGGAGACCCTGGGCCCACTGGCAGAGTTCCCGAGTCTCAGGTGTAGCAAACTTCATTTTTTGGCCATTGCCACCAGCCAATGACTCATTACAACAAGAGACAATGAGCAAATGACCACAGGTCAAGAAGTAGCCTTTTAAGCCAACTTTGCATGTATGAAAGGTCACATTGTTGAGGCAGCATTCACAGCAACAGCTTTGAATACAAAACAAAAATGTCAACAAGCACAGAGAGAATTGGAGGGAAAGAAATGATGCTCACTCTAATGGGATTGTTAGCTTTCTCTAGTCTTGGCAGTCCATGTGATTGCCACCAAGTGCATAATGGATTATACTGGTAGTGGGCCAATTATGTCCACAGCAAATTCCCTTTATGAGATGGATAAGCAAATCGCTACGCTCTGAGTAAGCATCCATCATGTAAAACAGTGATTATTTTATTGTCAGCCTTTTAAAGATATGTATTCACCTACTGTCTATAAGCTTTCTCCTATTTAATTCAATGACTTTTAGAAAATGAGAGTATTTTATTTTATTTACTCATTTCTTAAAGCTCTTAAGAAGACCAAAGACTCTGCAAAGTGTTCCAGTACATTAGGTGAAAATGATGAGACAATTTAGAAACAGGAATTAAGTTCCAGTCTTTATCTCCTTCAGGTCCCAGCTGGGGAAGACCTAAATCATCAACCAGGATGTCTCCTTCCAGAATCCTCAGGGAGGGAGAGTTCACAGCTTGGCTGCCCTACTCCCCCTCCTTCCACAAAATGTTGTAGTGTTTAATCATCCTTGCGTTAAGGTTTCCTAAGTCTTATTGTTTCAGGTACCAAGAGTGCCTTTAAGATGACTGAGGGCGAAAACCAGTGTGTTCTGCTATGAGGATTCAGTCATTCCGCCTGAGTAGCTGCTCCCTGCAGCCATCTGTCTTCAGATTGGCCAATCATTCTGGACTCTGGCCCCTAGCTCTGTGGTCAGCTTGGTCCAGGCCATCTTCCCCATGTGGCTTGGAGGAGTTTCTAGCAAACTCCTGGATTTTGAAACATGATTTGGCCTCTTTGACCAAGTCCTGAACCAGACACCAGCTCACTGCCTTCCAGGTCTGAACCTGTAGATTCCACATTTAATCATCCAGCCAAGCCCTGTGTTATTGTAGAGCAGGCACACTAATTTTTTTCTTATTTCAATCTGTGTTTATATATTGGTATTCAATCGAGGCTTTATCTATTAAAATGGTGATCAAATAGGAGGCACTTATTTCATGGATTATGCCATTATAAGAAATAAGAATGGCTTCACTTACACTTACCGTCCCATAATCATCATTGCAATGGCTTGCTTTATCCACAAGGTCTGTTTCCAGTGTTGTGCTTCTCTGCGTCTTCTTTGGGATCTCCATCTTCTGATTTGAAGATATGGTGAGGATGATGATGATGACAGTGCAATAACAATGTCTATGGCTTCCTTCTCACTCTCCATTCCCTAATCCCCATACCCTGGCTTTATTGGCTGCTGCTGTGTTCACTATGTTTAATGTTGGGAACATTTGTATCAATTAAAGTATCATCGGAAGTACTTTAAACTATAATGGGAAATGAGGCAAACTTAATCCTATCTTACAATAGCTTAAAGGCTGTCATTGTTTTGTCCAGAACAGGTGCTGACTATGGCTGGTTTAACAAGCAAATGCCCATCTCCTTTGAATTCTATAAGTAAGATTTGCCATCCCTGATTCTTTATTAAATGAACTCTGCATAAAACTTGGGTCATCTCTCACATGCTAATGCTTTCAGCTGATTGGGAATCCTCATCAAACAAGAGAAATTGGGTCAGTGTGAAAGAGAGCAATGATAGAATGTTTGCCTTACTCAGAAAGGTGACATAACCTCTGGCTTTGAAAAGGCAGTGTGTCTATCAAGGGAGTAGCATTGAATATATTTTGAGAATTAGGCCTTTTTTCATAACTGGTAAGTGAATTGCAAGATAAAGGAATCTCAAATTATATATATTGTGTATATGTTGGTCTAGGTTGGAGGAGTGATGGCAAAATAACCATCAATGATGTGAAAAATGGAAATAACTGCTGTGGCCAGAGGTCTCCCCTGATTAGGCTAGGGCTAGTTTAGGATCTTTGTGGAGGAAATGCTTATGTGGACAAACAGAAAAAGATGCAAATTAAAAAGCATTTCATTTTTTTGGTGCATATTATTTCAGCCTCAATAGGAAGGCTAGAAGACTTAATTTTAAAACAATTTTATTGTAGTAAAATATATATAACACAAAGTTTACCATTTTTAATCATATTTAAGGATACAATTTAGTGGCATTAACTATAGTCACATTGTTGTGAAACCATCACCACTATCCATCTCTAGAACTTCATCCCAAACTGAAATTCTGTACCCATTAAGCAAAAACTTTCCATACCCTTCTCTCCCAGTCCCTGGTAACTAGCATTTTACTTTCTGTCTCTATGAATTTGACTACGTTAGGCCCTTCATATTAGTGTAATCATACAGTATTTGTCCTTTTGTGATGGGCTTGCTTTACTTACCATAATGTTTTCAAGGTTCATCTATGTTTGCAGCATGTGTCAGAATTTTCTTCCTTTTAAAACTAAATAATATTCCATTGTGTGCAAATAGCACATTTTGTTTATCCATTTATCTGTTGTTGGGCACTTGACTTGCTTTCACACTTTAGCTATTGTGAATGGTACTGCTATGCACATAGGGGTACAAATACCTCTTTGAGATCCTGCTTTCAATTCTTTTGGGTATATACCAAAAAGTGGGATGACTGAATCATATGATTATTCTACGGTTAATATTTTGAGAAACTGTCCTATTATTTTCCACACTGGCTGCGCCATTTTACGATTCTCCCAGCAATGCCCAAGCATTCCAATGTCTTCTTATCATTGCCAACACGTATTTTTTTTAATAGCCATCCTAAATGGTGTGAAGCCAAAGACTTTAAAAACAAAAATTATATGGCTAACACTTATTGGGTGCTGACTAGGTGGCAAATGCTCTTCAGGAAGGTCATAGATCTCAGTCACTTGTTGACTAACTTAGCCAAAATAAACTTTGAATGACAAAATTAAAGGTAGAATCTGACCTATACATTCTCCAGAGAGAACTTCTCAACAGTTGCCCTGTGGCCATTTGTTCAACAGACATCAAACAAACATTTCCTGAGAGCTTACTATGTGTGTGTTGGCCAGGCTGAGCCTTTGCAATAAAAGAAAAAAGAGGAGGAGTAGAACTACCTAAAACCCTGAGTTGTTTAGTAGAACTGAGAAATTCTTCCGTGGTGTAGGCCCTGGGGTTTTGTGTATGAATGAAGGGTACACAGAGCTAGGAGGATGGTTGTTGTCCAGCAGTTTGCCAGTCTTAATGTGGCCTATAATTGAGTGGGCAGTGAGGGGAATGTGGCTGTGACCTGGACTTTTTAGTCTTCCCTGGAAATGGTCCTCTAAATTGGAGGCACATGTAATGGAAAGGTCAGGGACTTCAGGCACAGCTGGGTCCAGGTGCTGAAAGAGCATGATTAGGTATCTGCTTTTATCTCTCAGCTGTGTTTGTTTCTGAGTTAGCTTCATCCTTAGTCAAACTCTCCTCTAAGGTGGCAAATGGCTCTGGGCTCACTTAAAAAAAAACAAAAAAACCAGATTAACACCTCCAGTGGAAGGAGAGTACCTCTTTTCCAACAGTTCTAGCACAAGTCCAGAGCTGACTCTCATTGGACTGACTGGGGTCATTTGCCCATTCCTTAAGCAATCACTAAGTTCAGGGAAATGGAATATGATAATTGTCTGGTTTATATCCTGTGCCCACCAAAGTACTGGGAGGTCAGTGTCCCATCAATTACATGGAGTGGGAGTGGGGTTGGGACATGTTACTAGAAGAAGGAGAAAAAGATCCTAATCAGGTGAAAACATTCTCCAAGCTTTATTGACCATGGAATCCTTTTTCTTGAAGTTACTATCCAACATAATGCAGTCCTAAGTTATCCAATTCCCAAATCATTTTGCATAATAATCATGGTCTTGTGCTTAGAGATTCTTACCTGACCCATTAATGTCATATGTAAATAAGGACAAAAAGTGTATTGCCTGATTTTTGACACCCCTAAGAACTGCCATATTGATAGTAATAATGAATGAATTTTTTTCTTATAGCACCACTCTGCATTTCTTCAGTGCTTTATACTTTATCGAGGTTTTCTTCTGCATACGATGTTATTAGCTCTTAGATGACATCAACTGGAGTCAATTATACAATAACCTTAACTAACAGACATCAGTTTTCTTGCCATTAGTTGGCAAAATATCATACCTGATTCCCAATTCCCCTTAGCTCAACTTGCCACCTCGCTGGAGTACAAAACTCTTAATGAAGATGTTAAGTGTCCTAATTAATTTTGTCTTTGTGAAGATGTTTTTATTTTAGTGCCATAAAAAAAGAAAAAGAAGAAAAAAAGAGTTCCCAGCAAACATCTTCTCCACTCTCTTTGGCCTGGATTAGGTTATATACCCCCTCCTAACCAAAAGCTCTAACCAGATGTTTGACTTATGCTGATTAATAGTCTACCTACCCCTGAAGGCAGACTTGGGATTAGTTTCCTCTAAAACATATGAGTAGTGAGTAAAATGGGGTAGTTACCAACGAATGGGAGCTGGATATGGAGGAGGCAACTTCAAGCAAAGCCCACCAGAGTAGGTTTGTATCACTGTATTCTCCTTCTTTTTTTTTTATCTTCTTTGAGATATTAATTATCTATTTATCTTCATTCTACAAGAGATTTCAGGCAGGCATGGGCCATCAGTAGGAGGATGTTAGGGATAACAGAAAGATTATTGGATTTGGAATTCAGTGTTTAAGGCATGGGTCTGCCATATCCCATCTCTGTGACCTTGGGTAAGTTCCACATCTCATATCTAAAACTCAGTGTCCCTCATCAGATAAATGGAAATAATATTTACCCTATCTACCTCACAAGGTTTTTATGATCAAAGAAAAGAACATAAGTTTAGTAGCATTTTCTAGTTTATAATAAAAATGTAAGTTATTACTATTTTTTTCATGGCCAGCATAATTTAATGAGAAATAGAGATTTCAGAGCAATCACTCAGAACAGTAGATTTGCTTAGGAAAAACCTCCAGTTGCAGAAAAAAGGAGCAGCAGTGGCTTTTAGATATATGGTGCTGAGTACAAGAAACAATGACTTTGGAATAGCTGGAGAAAAACCAGATGGATGCCTCTGTGATCAAAGGAGTTATTTTTAGAAACATTTTCAGTATCCCAGGACAGTGTCATGTGGGGAGAGATTATGCTCTGCAGTGTAATGCACTGCACTAGTTATTCCGCTTGGAATATCCAGAAGTAAAAAGTGTGGGCTTTGGAACAGACAGATACCAATTTGCCATGCAACCTTGAGCTAATCATTAACCTCTTTGATCCCCAGGTTTCTCACATGACAAACAGGATAATAACACTGATCTCATAATATCTGGGGGATGGTTATATAAGTTGGTATCTACACAGTGCTCAGTGATGCCTGGCACACAGCGTCTGCTTACTAAATGGTAACTTGCTTGGCTACCTGCAGTAACTAGTAAAACAAGTGGACAATGACAGGAACACCTTATCTCGGAAGGTTTCTTTATGCTTCATATATCCATAAACACTTTGAATAGAGTTCTTTATATGTTTAAAGAAAATTTGGAGATGGCATTAAGATATTTAAAACCAGACAGTGATTTCTGAACCTCTGTAAGTATCAGCATGCTTGGCTTTATGATTTAAAATTGATTCCTATTACCAGAATAATTTGGATATAAAATACAAACAAGTAGCCATCCATTTAGCTATCAATATGTTAATTTATCAATGTAGTCTTTACCTCTTAAGATTTTATAAGGCCTCTTTTTAGAAATACAGCTATGCTTTATTTTTAAAATCCAAAAAATTTAATGGTTCTTAGAAATTTGGAAAATCAATTTTGGTCTTTATATGCCAATTTTTGTTTTTATTTGTACTTGCCAGTGAATTCATAAATTAATACTTCAGTGTTAGCATCTGTTATGATGATTTTTCAAGACAGAGCAAGTGTCTCTGAATCATTGGACCTAGGCTGAGTAACATTCACCTTACATTCATACATAGCTTTAGTACTAAATATATTTTGTTCTATTTGAATTCTTTGAAATCTGTATTCACGGCATAAAGTCTATCTTACAATTAGACATTTTTATAGGTTGAAATTGAGAACTTTGTTTCTGGACCTGGAAATATTATAAAAATGTCAATCCACTTGGGAATTCCAAGTAGACTTTGTACTCTAATAAAAGCTGCAGTTATTGTGCAAACGAATGAAATTTTACGATGATTGTAATCATTTATAAACAGTGGTAATTACCCAACCCTGTGGTTTAGTATAATAGAAAGATCACAGGCCAAGAGTTAGGTGTAGGTTCTAAATGCTAAGTATCTTCATTACCTTGGGCAAATCACTGAACCTTCCTGCCTTCAACTTCTTTTTCTGTGAAATAAGGGAGTTGTATCTGATGATTATTGAGTTGCCATTAAGTTTTAACATTTTATGTTTCTACCCTCATATGTAACATGTTGTGTGTGTTTTGAATAAAGAATCAAATCAGGTTGCAGTTGGAAAACAGAATAGCTTGTAGCAAATTTATTAACATTTACTGCCCAAATGTTATTTTTAAGTTTAGATAAGACATTCTTCCTTTATAAAAAATAGTCATTGTTTAAAACTATTGAGTAAGGACAGACTCCAGAGAACAAACTCCAAACATGTAACTTATGATTTTGTCTGAGGTTAAAGTACATTGTTTTATATAGGTAGTTATGACTATAGCAAACTATATTGATAATTGAGATGTAAAGAGGTTCGTTTTGAGTAAATGTGATAATGTTCTTTACTTTTATAAATATTACACCGAATGCTTTCTTCCTTCTTGAAGTAAATGAATAACTTTAATTATAGACATTATTATCTATTTATGCATGTTCTGTTACAGCAAATGACCATCAACTGGATAAAATTCATTAATAATCCCATCAGTATTTGTCCATTTGTTGACACATGTGCTTACGTTCTCTAATGGCCTGTTCTTTACTTAACTATCCATCACAAAAATACTTAGCACAGCCAAAAAAAAAAAAAAAAAAAAAAGCTTTAAAAGTTCAATAATGATAAGCATTGGTATCAACAAACGTTGTTGGATGTGTAAACAGCCATCAGTAAAGACAGCTTGTGTACAATTCTGAAAAGGCAGTCATTGATGGATGTTAACCTGTTGGTGGACTTTGGCCAAGGCATGTTTACTCAAGCTGCAATAGTATTTATGATACAAACTCCCCTTAAATGTAGCAGCATCAATTTCAACCGATTAGATTGCTTCCATAAATATGCACAAGAAAGTAACAATTTAAGGAGACAACTGACATGCTGCGGGAGCCAGAGATCAGTCACAGTGAGAAATATATTCAGGCTTAAGCAATGGGACGTCAAAAGATGCCTGATCTCTGTCAAGCAACAAGGCTGACATGATTGTTGAGGTAAAGAAGACATGCTGTGACCATTACTATGATACCAGGCTTTGGTAGAGAAAGAAAACATGGCTTTTTGTGAAAACAGAGAAAAAGAGGGAACTTTAGTTATAGTTACTGTGGTGAATAGCTAAATATGGAAGTATCCTTAAGGTTAGCCTAAATTTAAACAAGAACTTGTTGTTACTTACATGGCCTTTTTAATGATACTTCCAAGTGCTGTCAGGCCCTAGGATGTTAGTAAAATGGCTTCCACTATAGAAAGAATGTGGATGCAGGATGTTGGAGGCAACCAATCAGGAACCAGTGTCAAACCAGGTGTGTCTGAAACACCGACAACAACAAGAGCCACCAAACCGAAATCATCTTAAACAATAGGAAAATTTACCTGGACTCCAGAGGTAAGGTAGACCACTATGTTAATTTATTTTATTTATTTATTTATTTTATTTTTTAAGATGGAGCCTTGCTCTGTCGCCCAGGCTGGAGTGCAGTGGCATGATCTCGGCTCACTGCAAGCTCCGCCTCCATGGTTCAGGCCATTCTCCTGCCTCAGCCTCCCGAGTAGCTGGGACTACAGGCCCCCGTCACCATGCCCGGATAATTTTTTGTATTTTTAGTAGAGACGGGGTTTCACCGTGTTAGCTGGGATGGTCTTGATCTCCTGACCTTGTGATCAGCCCGCCTCGACCTCCCAAAGTGCTGGGATTACAGGCATGAACCACCATGCCCGGCTCACTGTGTTAATTTAATCCATTTACTCCAATTTCGTTTTCTTGCCATTTTCCTTTTTTTTTTTTTTTTGAGACAGAGTCTCGCTTTGTAGCCAGGCTGGAGTGCAGTGGCGCGATCTCAGCTCACTGCAACCTCCACCTCCCAGGTTCAAGTGATTCTCCTGCCTCAGCCTCCCAAGTAGCTGGGATTACAGGTGCGCACCACCACACCCAGCTAATTTTTGTATTTTCAGTAGAGACGGGGTTTCACCATGTTGGCCTCGATCTCCTGACCTTGTGATCCACTCGCCTTGGCCTCCCAAAGTGTTGGGATTACAGGCGTGAGCCACCACACGCAGCCACCATTTTCTTAGTTCTTCTCTCCTTCCTGTATGTTGTTTACATGGGTGATATTGAAGGGTTGCCCTAGAATGAGACCTCATATCTACTAATAAGATAATTGAGGGAGTTAAAGTATTGCTTTTGGGGATTTCTTCTGAAAAGATCAAAGAATAACTTCCAGAAGCCATGGAAAAACCCCTTCTGTGTCTAATTGACTCATTTGACTTCATGTGACTGGTGTGGAGCTCATTATAGCAAGGGAGATGGGATGGCCTTTAAATGAATCAAGCCCATCTCTAGGGGTAGATGTATGAATAGCTTTGACTCTGTGTGTAGGAGGAGTGAATACCTGAAGAAAATCAAAGTTCTTTTAGGAGGACAGAAGAGAGAAAGGAATGGATGCCTATGACACTTTTCTGGAATCTATCCTTACCAGTTTTTTGAGGTTGGGCAAGACAGTCAGACACTTTGAGCTTTATTTTCCTTGTCCATATAATGGGGGCTACTCAGGTACTTGATATTAATTTTCTCTTTCCTTAGTAACAATACTGCCTTTTTGTTCTGTTTGGAAAAGTGCCAGCTAAAGTCTACACTTCTTAGTCTACTTGGCCTCTAGGGCTTTTGGGAAATCTGCTTAAAAGATGAACTGACAGCTGTGTGACTTTTTGGTCTTTACCTGTTTTATGTTGAATTTGGATATGATCATTAGAGCCCAGTCAGCCATTTTGGGTGGGAAGGTGATTTGGGAATGGAGACCATGAGCCAAGGATGTTGGAGCAGAAAGATAGAAGGGCTCTGGGTCCTTCATGAGTCTAGGGTTGCCAGTTCAGCCCTGGACTTTTTACCTGGAGCCTTCCTTTATGCATGAGAAAAATTAACTTATAAATTCCTTAAGCCACTCTTAAGTATGTTTTACTAGCAGCAGAATACTCAAATGGTCCTCTCCAATCATCAGTGTTTATTTGTTAGTAAAGTTGACATTATCATGGTGAGTCATGGCCACTTAGATGGATGACCTGTCAAAGCTTTCATATGGCCATACAGTAAATTGTTCTCTTTCAATGCAGATATTTAATGAAATAAAATAAAAATTTGATCCAATTAAATTATGCTTTTTATTCATTCCACAGATGAGTAGTTGAAAAGTAAGAGCATGCATGAGAAACTGACTTTCCAAAAAATGAGTGGAATTTCTTTTCCATATTGCTTCACTCTGCAATAGTATGCATCAGAGCTTATGAATCAGATACTTCAGCATCAACTTTTTTCATGGGAAAGTGCATCATTTTGGAACAGAGCACTTCTGTGTTGTTGTAAAACCAAGTGAACAGTTCTTAAAATATCTTACGTCATATTAAATTTCAACTGCTGTTAAATTATGTCTGGAGCTACTCAGTGATGGCAGAAATGACTAAGTGCTTGGATTAGAAATTGTCTATGTTTATGCTAGGTGTTATTTGTGAATTTTATTCTGGAAAATTACACTAAGAGAGATTCGTATTCACTTTATCTTAAACTATCTTGTTATATAGCATCCCCAAAGGGTGCATGACTTGCTCTCTCCTTCATGTCTTCATGTTAAAAGGTAATGACTTCCTCTTATGCTTGCTCTTGCTTTCATCTTACCCACTTTAAATCTACTCTGTACTCTGACTTCATTGCCTGCTTGTGGCCCCTTTGGCTTTGGATGATCTCCTGGCATTTTTCACTGAGCACTCTTGCATGCTTTTGTTTCTTTCTCTGATTTTTCTTTTGACTTTGGGAGTTGATATTACCTTGAGTGAGATCATCCCACTTAACTCCTGGCCCATAGAGCTTCCTTTCCCATCCCTCCAGCCACAGTTAGCTCCTAGATAATATTTTTGGATGCATAAAAATAGTTTTATTCTTCTTCTTTTGATTTAAGATGGTAACCTGAGTGAATGGGATGGGAAAGGCTTGGAGTTGGTGAGGAAGCCAAGGGAGGAATGAAGAAGTGATAGTATAATTTAGCCCTTGATTTTAGTTTTGAAGCTTAATACATCCTCTAGGTTTTTATTTAGACTTATCATCAGCCTCTACCTGTCACTTATTTAAGCAACTATTTATACAGCCTTTATGTGCCCAGTGCGATGCAAGTTGCCAGGAATAACCAAGTAGAAGTTGCAGTCTCTGCCTTCCAGGAGCTTATTATCTAATGGAGGATGCAGAGAAGTTATAAAAAAAAATTACAGTTCATGGTGGTAGGTGCTACTGGAACACTCTAAGAGAATTGGGGATTGCTTAAAACAACCATTAGTGTTTATGGCTTTCATTTCATGAGCTGGCCTGAAAATAGTGCAGGGGTTGATCAATTTGGCAGGAATAATCAGACAATATTTATAAGACCCTTTTTACCAGCTGAAGACATTTTCCTTAAACGTGGTACAGTTCTTAGAATGGTATGTTTTCCCACTCATGCAACCGAGAAATGTAGGGTTTCTGTCCTTGGTGCTGAAACAGATATTTTCGGGTAGGAAGAGTGGATTTTGTAAACAGCACTGGTTTCTAAAATTGGTGATGAGGGGCAGAGAAGAAATCATTTATCTAGAGGACAGATTGGACAGAGGGTGAGCAGGCTCCATTTTGACAAATGGAAATGGCAATGCTGATGAGCAGTCAGCACAGAGACAGAGCACCAGTCCTTCTTAGTCTAATTCATCTTATAATTAATTGGCTCCAAAGAAGGCTCCCCACACAAGTGTGGGGGCAGCACAGTGAGTAGAGGTGCTCTCCATCCCCATGTCCTGATGCAGCAGATGCCATGGCTGTGTGTAGGCAGTAAGGGGTGGGTGTCTGAAAACATGCAGTATAGCAGCTGCTTGTGGCCCCACTTTCCTAGTGGCTGCTGGCGGGGTTGTGGCCAAGACCATCTTCATAAATGCATCAATTCTGGGGACAGACTGAAAAAAATATTGCTTAAACATGGGCTTCTTTGCATCCCATAGCCATATGATGTCAACACTTTTCTGTTGACAAAGAACTTGTATCTGTTTCTTTTTCTAAGACAAGTGTGGAGTTAGCATAGTGTAGCAGAAAGCTAGACAGACCTGGAAGCTCAGTTTATTTATTTGCTAGCTGTATGGTTTGGGGAGAAATTAATTAATTCTCTGAGCATTTGTTTGCTAATTGATAAAATGGGTAAAAAACTTACCTTTGAAATTGTAGTGAGGATTTACTGGCAGAACACATGTGAAGTGCCAGCACAGTTTCTGACAAACAGTAGGTGCCCCATAAATGGTAGTTATTAAATTTAAATATTACTATTTCCAGAAAGGGTTTTTTCCTCTTGAAGATGGGTATGTGGGCAGAGAATCAGAAAGCATTATATTTTGATAGAAGCCAGTACAGTCTCATTGCAGGTGAGGCCAGTGCACCTTTGTTTTCTCTTATGCTTGATGGGAGAGAAGCTGACTGATAGACAAACCATGAGGGCTGGGGCTGTAAGGTAATGAGTTCTTAAGGGCTTTGAAGCTAGGTTTCTTATCCATGGTAGTCTATAAATGGATGATTCTCTTTTTGGATTTCCTTTTCTTCTTTTGCACTCTGAGACACAGAATTAATTTCATCATATCTACTCCTAAATTCATGCCTCACTATCATTGGGTCATAGAAAAATTTCCTTTGTTTATGTTTTATTTCATTACTTTCTCTCTTCTTTATCTCATATCACCAGGCTCCCATCAGTCACTTAAGGGCACCCAGTTTTGCTTGTCTTATGAATGCCTATTTCACTATTCTTATGTTTATTTACACATATGTGTAAGTGAAAGTACATGATATTTTTGCATGTGCATTTTAAATGTACAGAAATGGTATTTGGTCAGAAATCTTGCTTTGTTACTTATTTTGAAGGTAAGAATTATTTGAGTTTCATTTTCATTGCAGTATGTAGATTTGGTTTATTTCTCAGATATCTGCATAAATTTCAATTTTATGTGTATACTGAATTTTACTTATGAATTCCCCTGGTGGTTGCTTCTTACTCTTTACTCTTTCAAATGATGCTCAATTAATATTCATTTACATGTTTCCTTGTGCACTTATATGAGAGTTTCTGTGGATCTATATCCAGGAAGGAAATGATAGAGTTCTAGAGTACAAGCTCTGTAGGCTTGATTACTTTCCAAAAAGGCTGCACTAGCTTGCATTTCTACTAGCAGTGCAAGAATATTTTTGTTTTTGCACATCCTCATCAGCACTTGAGATTGTTTGGTTTTCTATTTTTTGCCAGTTGGATGTGTGTAAAGTGGTATCTGTTGTTTTATTTGAGTTTCTCTGGGACTGGTGGTGTTAAACATGTCTTTATGTAGTTATTAACTAACTGTATTTTCTTTACTCTAAAATTGCTTTATTATTATTTTACTACTTTCCTATGTCCTTGCCTTTTTTTGTATTACAGAACTCTTTGTACATTTTAGATATTAACCTATTGTCAGTCTTGGAAATGATAAAATATCTTCTAGAAAGTCACTGGTCTGTTAATTTTGTCTTTAGTGTCTCTTTCTTTCTTGCTAGCTTTCTTGCTTTCTTTCTCTTTTTTTCTTTCCTTTCTTCCTGTCTCTCTCTCTGTCTCTTCCTCTCTCTTCCTTCCTTCTTCTTCTTCTTTTTTTTTTTTTTGAGACAGGGTCTCAGTCTGTTGCTTAGGATGTAGTGCAGTGGCTTACTGCAGCCTTTACCTCCCCAGGCTTAGACGACTGTCCTACCTCAGCCTCCCGAGTAACTGGGACTACAGGCGCATGCCACCACGCCTGGCTAATTTTTGCTATTTTTTGCAGAGATGGGTTTTTGCCGTGTTGCCTAGGCTGGTCTTGAACTCCTGGTCTCAAGTGATCTACCTACCTATAGCCTCTCATAGCTAGGATTACAGGTGTGAGCCATCATGTCTGGCCTAGTATCTTTCTGACGAACAGAAACATTTTGTCTGTCGTAGTTGAATTTAGCAAAACTTTCAGGTTGGGTTAGTATTGAAATATAGATATATAATTTTGCACAAATTCTAAGTCTACAGCTTGGTTATTTATCACAAAATGAACATGCCTATGTTCTTCTCCACTGACAAGAAATAGGACATTACAAATATATGTCTCTCTTTTGCTCCCTTTCCTTTACTAACTCCCCTTTCTTCTCTAAAGTTAACAACCATATAAGTTATCCATTTCTGCATAACAAATTACCTTAAATGTAGTGACTTAAAATAATAAACATTTATTATCTCACAGTTTCTGAGTGTCAGGGATCTAGGAACACCTTAGCTAGTTGGTTCAAGCTGAGGTCTCTCATGAGATTGCAGTGAAGTTGTTGGCCAGGGCTGTAGTCATCCCAAGGCTTTGTTAAAACTGGAAAATCTGCTTCTAAGAAGTCTTACTCATAGGGCTGTCGGCTGGAGTCCTCAGCTCCTCACTCACTGTTGTAGAAGACCTCAGTCCCTCACCATGTGGGCCTTTCCCTAGGGCTGCTCACAACATGGTAGCTAACTTCCCCAGGGTGAGGTAGGAGAGGGATAAATAGATAGGTAGCTAGGTAGATGGATGGATAGAGAGATAGATAGGCGCTGTAGTGCCTTTTCATGACCTGGACTCTGAAATTGCACTTTCACTTCATTCTATTTATTAGAAGCTATTCTTTAAGTATAGTCTACACTCAAGAGGAGGAGAATTAGTTGCTACTTCATAAAGAAAGAAATACAAAAAATTTGTGAATATGTTTTAAAAACCATCACTGCAACTGTTTTTACTTTTAACATCTTTTAATTTTGCTTTGTGAACTTTATGTAAATAGAATTATATAGTTTATTCTTTTAATTTTTTTTTTTTTTTGAGACAGAGTCTCGCTCTGTCGCCCAGGCTGGAGTGCAGTGGCGTGATCTGGGCTCACTGCAAGCTCTGCCTCCCGAGTTCATGCCATTCTCCTGCCTCAGCCTCCTGAGTAGCTGGGACTACAGTTGCCCGCCACCACTCCCGGCTAATTTTTTGTATTTTTAGTAGAGATGGGGTTTCACCGTGTTAGCCAAGATGGTCTCGATCTCCTGACTTTGTGATCTGTCCACCTCGGCCTCCCAAAGTGCTGGGATTACAGGCATGAGCCACCATGCCCGGCCTCTTTTAATTTTTTAAATATGGTAAGAAGTGAAAAGTCCACTTAATTTTCTCAATATACTGACTTCTCACCCCAATACCATTTTCTAAATAGTACATTCTTTCACTATTGATTTGGTTGGTCACTTTGATTATATGCCAAATAAGAAATGATAGTCGCTTATATCAGTGTGGGAGTGATGCATTTGGTAAGAAATGGCCAGCTTCTGGGTATTTTTTTGGAAGGCCCTTTTAAAATGTAATTTTCAATACAACTCTATGACTTAGGTACAGAAAAGAATGTACACACTCTGGACATCCCATGAGAGTGACAAAGGTTCCTAATTCTTTTGCTTGGCCTACGAGTACATCATTTTTATCATAGATAGTCTTTTTTAAGGAAGGGCAGCAATCTGTTATAAGTTTTCTTGACACTAGGCCAGACCTGGTGGCTCACACCTGTAATCCCAGCTTTGAGAGGCCTAGGTAGGTAGATCACTTGAGACCAGGAGCTCAAGACCAGCCTGGGCAACATGGCAAAAACTCATCTCTGCAAAAAATACAAAAATTAGCCAGGCGTGGTGGCATATGCTTGTAGTTCCAGCTACTTGAGAGGCTAAGGTGGGATAGTCATCTAAGCCTGGGAAGGATCAAGGCAATGATGGGTAGCTTCTTGACATTATCATGTAAAGCTGCTTACACGTTGGCAAATAAGGGTAAGGGAAATGTATATCTATGCATGTAAGCTGTTCCAAAAGCAAGTTAAGTTCTCTCTTCTTTTCCTAAAAACTTAAAAAAATCATAAATAGGTGTTGAATTTATAAATAACTTTTCGATGTCTGCTGAGGTAATTACTTACATGTAGTGCTATAATGTGGTATAAACACATTATAATATTACAGATTTTTAAATGTTCACTGCATTTCTGTGTTAAATCTACTTGAGCATTATAACATTCTATTTAATATGCTAGTTAGTTAGCTAAAGTAGTAGATGCTTTTGTGCCCTGCTCATGCAGACTTCGTATGGACCATTTCTGTGCGTGACAAGCTGACAAACAGCATCTGTGATTCTTGGCCTCAGAGTTTTCTGTGGTCACTGGGCCTCCCCTGCCTGTGTGCATGTCAGACTGTAAGCACCAGACCAGTAACACTTCTTCTATCTCAGGAGTAGCCATCAATGAATGACTGATATATTGGGAGAGTAAAGGACCCAGTTTCCATGTCCTTCAGGAGGAATAACACTGAGGCGTGTGTTCTACACTGGCTTTCAGTTTAACTCAATAGATTAAAGTCAAGTTACTCACAGTGGTAACTTGTTTGAAAATGCATTTGCTTCCTTCCTCTTACTCTCTCACCTCTTCACTCACTCACTGCTGTTTCTTTGCATCACCTTCCAAATAAAATCATTGCCCGTGAATCCTTATAATAGGATCTGCTTTGAGGGATCTCAAAGTAAGACAGTTAGCATTTTTTTTTTGGCTTTTGTATTTTTGTTCAAAAGTGAAATTGGCCTGTAAATTTTCAAGTCTTATGGTGCCCTTTCTGAGTTTAATTACCAAGATTATACAATCTGAATAAAGCCAGTTGGACAGCTTTTCCTTTTTACTTGTTAAACAACTTATATCAGAGAGTAATTATCTCACTCAAAGTTTGATAGAACTCATAATATGAAATCATCTGGGTGTGATTCTTTTTTTGGAGGAAAGAGGGAGCTTTGATTGCAATTATAACTTCTTGGATGGTAATTGGCTTATACAAGTTTTTTATTTCTCCTTGTGTTGATTTTGTTATTTTAAAATATATTGTAAGAAAATTATTCATTTAAACTATGATTTAAAATTTTGTGGTTTATAGCTGTTCATAATAGTCATATAAGTGGTGTGGTAGAGCTGGTTAATATTGGCTCATGAGGGCTGATGATTGTTAAAGTTTTAAGAAATTCATGAGTAGTTGATTCCACACTGGTAACTTAACATTGGCCATAGTTGAATTATTTACATCATGGAAATTTGCAAGCTCTATATATCGGGATTTTTTTTTCTGATAAACTGGATGTTATAAAGTTACCGGCAAACCACTGACTATTCTTATACCTCACTAATCCCTCCCCCATCGCCTTTGTTGATTTCTTCTCTTTTTCCTAACCTCTTAACATTTCAGTGTCCCATTGCACTGTTCTTGATTCCTTTTTCTGTCTACACTGACTCTCCACCCTTAACCCTGGTAATCTAATGTTTTCTCAGGGCTTTAAAAACCATCCATATGCCTGTGAGTTCCCAATTTTTATCTCCAGACTGAACCTTTCTCCTGAGTGCTACTCACATATCCAGCTGCTAACTCAAAATCCTTTCCTGAGTGTCTCAAATTTAACATGATCAAAACTGACCTCTTGATACAGTCTGTAAAGCCTGCTTCTTTGCAGTCTTCCCTACCCACATTGATGACCACTTCATATTCCAGTTGCACAGACTAAAAAGTCGTATACATCATGATATCTGTCTTTCTCTCATACCCCATATCCAATCCATTAGAAAACTGCACTGGCTTGGCCGGGTGCAGTGGCTCACTCCTGTAATCCCAGCATTTTGGGAGGCTGAGGTGGGTGGATCACGAGGTCAGGAGATCAAGGCCATCCTGGCTAACACGGTGAAACCCCGTCTCTACTAAAAATACAAAAACAAAATTTGCCGGGCGTGGTGGCGGGCGCCTGTAGTCCCAGCTACTCGGGAGGCTGAGGTGGGAGAATGGCGTGAACCTGGGAGGCGGAGCTTGCAGTGAGCTGAGATCGCACCACTGCACTCCAGCCTGAGCTACAGAGTGAGACTCCATCTCAAAAAAAATAAAATAAATAAATAAATAAATAAAAAAGAAAAAAGAAAAGAAAAACTGCACTGGCTCTACATTAAAAAAAATGCGTATCTGGCAATTTCTCCCTATTCCAGCCCAAGTTTCCATAATCTCTTAGCTGAATCATTTCTGTAGCCTCCCACTGAGTTTCTTCACATTCGCCCTTGCCTTCCCTAGAGTTTCTCTTCAAGTTTTTCAAGTACTGAGAATGATTTTTTTTTCTCACAGTCTCACTCTGTCATCTGGGCTGGAGTGCAGTGTTGTGATCACGGCTCACTGCAGCTTTGACATCCTGGGCTCAGGTGATCCTCCCACCTCAGCCTCTTGAGTAGCTGGGACTATGGGCAAGCGCCACTATGCCTGGCCAGTTTATTTTTTATTTTTTTATTTTTTGTATTATTTTGTAGAGATGGGATTTTGTCATGTTACCCAGAATGATCTCCAACTACTGGGCTCAAGTGATCCACACGCCTTGGCCTCCCAAAGTGCTGGGATTACAGATGTAAGCCACCACACCCAGCCAGGTCCTTTTAATTTTTAATTTATTTTTTAATTTTAATTTTTTAACTTTAATTTTTTTTTTTCTTTTGAGACAGAGTCTTGCTCTGTTGCCCAGGCTGGAGTGCAGTGGCATGATCTCGGCTCACTGCAACCTCTGCCTCCCAGGTTCAAGTGATTCTCCTGCCTCAGCCTTCTGAGTAGTTGGGATTACGAGTGTGCGCCACAAACCTGGCTAACTTTTGTATTTTTAGTAGAGACCGGGTTTCACCATGTTGTTCAGGCTAATCTTGAACTCCTGACCTCAGGTGATCTGCCCGCCTTGGCCTCCCAAAATGCTGGGATTACAAGCATAAGCCACCAGACCTGACCGCAGATCCTTTCTGGGGATGTAATTCAGATCATGTTACTCCTTTGCTTAGAACCCTCTGATGGCTCTCAATTTCACGCAGAGCACAAGCCAGAGTCCTCAAGATGACCCCAACTTACCTCTCTGACCACATCTCCTGCTGCATATCCCTCCACTCAAAATCTGCTCCAGTCACCCTGGCGTCCTCATTGTTCCTCAAAAAATCCAGGCAAGCTCCTGCCTCAGAGCCTCTGTCTGGAATGCTCATCCGCAAGATAACTGCACAGTCTGCTCACTCACTTCATTAAAAAGATATACGACATTTTCATTGTTGATTCTTTCTCTCCCCTACCACAATGTGAGCTCTACTTAGGTAGGAATTTTCTGTTTTTTCACTGATGTATCCCAACAGTGAAGCAGAGAATGCCTGACATGCTGTGATGTTCAGTATCTGCCAAATAGATCATAAATCAGTGAATACGTGGCCTTGCCTTCTTGTTAAGATTCAGGGCTATAACCACTGTCTCCAGGATAGCCTAAGGTAATGGAACGCATTAGTCCATGCTGTTGTGGTGCACCTTCTGAAACCTATGCCAGTACTGTCTTTTCCCCTGATGGGAGGAAGAAGACCTAGTTTTCTTAGGAAGTCACAGTTGGAACAATTCCATTTCCTCTTCACCATCTGTGGGGATGAAATCCTGCTTGGAATGAGAAGAAACTTTATTCTTCTGTTGGCTGGGAGCCCCATCTTCTTTTGGGGCCCTTTTGGGGCAAGGGAGATTGGAAGGCAAAATTAAAGCTTGGTTGGGTTTTACCTATGGTTACCAGACCATCTTCCCTAAATTAATGCCCACATTTTAAAGAAAAAACAGCCTGCATTTAACCCCACTCCTGAAATTAGAAAGTTAGTTCTTAATCAGGAAAATACATGCAGGTAATGGCTCAGGAATAGGTTTAACAATGAATGTATTGAGAATACATTCATTGTATTCTCAGTGGAGTATAACAGTTTTATTTTCCCAATTACCACTTTAAGCTATGCTCTGATAAGTCCCCTATTTCCTGTTTCTTAACACCATATTCAGCTGATTTCATAACTTTCTCGTCACCTTTGTTTAATTATGAGTCCAGTTCAATTTCTAAGTCTATTTAAAACTCATCCCCCCACCCTGTCCTTGCAGCACAGACCTGAGCAGTGACCTTTAAATGTTGGAAGTAGAGGAGGATGAAGATGCACACACCCCTATCTTTCCTCCTCTTTCAGGTACTCATCCTCTGGGGTTCTAGGAGTCAGGAAGGAGAGATGGTGCAGGCAGGGGTCATCTTACATAACTGGCCACATATGTGTGGTAGGGAGATATCTCTGACCAAGCTCTGTTTTGATCTGGTTCTGTTAGATGCTGGTGGCTCAAACAGATGGGGTAGTTGATGGGGTAGTTTCGCCTAGGTAGTCTTCAAGGTTTCCTTGAGGGTGGTGTCAAATTCTGTCTGTTTCCCGGCCCACGACCAACCTTGGTACTGAGATCCCCTCAGAGAGAGACAATTGGATCTCTTTTTCAGCCTGGCTAGCAGTCCAGGTTCCTACCCTCCTCTCCCAATAGGGTATTACCTCACTTGGCTCATAGCTGCCCTGACAACCTTACCTCTCCTCTCTCCTGCTGCAGCTTCTGTGTTCCTTTGCATGATGCTGTAAAAATCATTGAGGTGTGTTCCATACATTCTGAGAGTCATGGGGGACTGGGATGAGGCTGTCCCAGTTTCATAATTTTCTTACATGATATGGTATATTATTGATATTTCTCACTCTGCTAGCTCCTTTTTTAGAAATATCCAGACAAAAAGCAAGCACTAGGCTCTGGGTTCAGAAGCATCTCTTCTGCCCCATCAGTGGACATATGTCTAGATATCCTAACAATTCTGTTACCACTCTCTGCGATTCCAGAAGAAGATTGAGATTGTGTGGCTTTGTAAGCATCCATCCAGAGGTGGAGTGATAGCCTCCACTTCTTACAGGGAACTTCAGTCTCTGCAGGTGATGCCCGTGAAGCCTTCTCTCCTTCACTTGATGCTACTAGGTAATGTGGTAGTTGTAGGTAGATATCCACTAGGATTTGTGCTCCCCTCTCTTCCCCATGTCTCTCAGAAGGAGCTTTCCAATCAGGGCCTACAATTCCCAGCCCCTTTGCCTCCAGGTGTGCCCACATGACTGGTTCTCACCAATGGGTTGTGAGCAGAAGTGATGTGGGGCACCTCCAGGTCAAAGCATTTAGGAGGCAGATGTGTTCACTTCAGGCAGTCTTACCACTTCCAACGGCTGGTTGCAGATGATGAGGACCCAGGAAATGATGGCAAAACCACATGATGGAAAAACTCAGAATCCCTGAATCACTTACAGAGGAAAGCCCTTGGTGGAACTACAACACCTGCTTTGAACTGTTATGTGAGAAAGAAACTATTGTGTTTGAGCCATAATGGAATTTTGGGTTCACCGATTAGAGCAGCTAATGTTACACTAAATATTACATGTGAGAAGAAAGTACCTGTCCTCCCTGCTGGTAAACAGAGGAAAAGCCTCTCACCATGAACACAGAACTCCCTGCAACAGGACATGTCATATGTGCTTTCCCAACTTCCAGCCTTCTTGTGTAAACTGGGCTGGTGTGATGCTTGGGAGTAGTAGGGATGTTTTGTTAGCTCTTAGTATGTTCTGGGGGCAGTGCATGGTGCAACCATAGATGGCACTGTTAGAAAGTAAAGATACCTGGCCACCAATTCTAGTACAATAGAAAGCATTTCAGGAATTTTTGAAAACACGAAAACATGTTTAGAGATCCTTAGTACCATCACCACAAAGCCTTGAGGGAGTTAGAACCCCACAGATATGGACCTCTGCTTCTGTTGTTTAGAGTTGCCTGTGTTCCCTGCCACTGGCATGATAGTGTTGACACTTTATGAGGGGCAGCTGTGATGACTTCAGTGACAGAACAAATGTCTTATGCTTTGATGCCTGGAGGAACTATTTATGGGATATCAGCCAGGCCTGGCTTTGGTGCCAGTGATTTAACAACTCTGCAAAATGCCTCTCTCCTTTCTGCTACTGAACTAGAGTGTGGTTGGTGCCAGGACCAACAGAATGTGATTCACTGAGCCCAAGACATCAGTAGGGACATAAGAGGTACCGTCAGCTGGCAACAGGTGGTGGTCCAGATGGGTGGACAGTGGGTATCAGGGAGGTTCTGTGGGAGGCAAAGGGTGAGTGTCCCAGCAGGTGGGAGGACTGTGACATTGTTTAATTTATATAAGAAGCTTGTAAAATAAGAAATTGCAGGCTGAGGGTCAGCAGGACGTCTCTGAATTCTAGGAGGTGGGGATAAGTGGGATAGCAAGGCAGGCTTTAGAAGAAACTGGTACAGGTTCAGGAACAAAGATGAGGACTCAGCCATTGGAACCTATATGAAGCACAGGAAAAGACTGCATGAAACTATTTTTGAAGTTGTGTTGGGACTGAGTCACCAAGTGACTGTGCTAGGGTTACGTAATCCTTTCTAGTGAGAGAGAGAAATAGTGCCAGGCCCTGTCCCAGGGCTGAATCCACACATCAAGGTTAAATGGTCCAAATTGAAAAGCTTAGAGGGCCACAGGTGCAGGGAGGCAAGCAGTCAAGTAGATTAACCCCTTACCGTGTCTGAAATTCCCACTATCAGAGTTAAGCCTTTAGGTTAAAACAGCATGCAAGGCTATTATTAAAATGCAAGTATTTCCCAAGAGAAGTAATTAACCTTGCCACATCTGCATATTATTAGAGTATCATTGTAGCTAGTTCTGAAGGATTGAGAATTTCTTTGACCGATAAATCTAGTATATAATGTGTCGGTGAGAATTAACTTATTTAGGTCTTAATATGTAATACTCTATTTTTTATTTTTTATTTTAATAAAAAAGACATGTTTATTATCAGAATGTAGTTACTGTCATGCCTCCCTAACCTTACATTTTTTTGTTTGATTTTGTTTTTATCATACTTTAAGTTCTGGGATGCATGTGCAAAACGTGCAGGTTTGTTACATAGGTAAACATATGCCATGGTGGTTTGCTGCACCCATCAACCTGTCTTCTACATTAGGTACTTCTCCTAATGCTATCCCTCCCCTTGCCCTCAACCCCCTGACAGACCGTGGTGTGTGATGTTCCCCTCCCTGTGTCCATGTGTTCTCATTGTTCAATTCCCTCTTATGAGTGAGAACATGCAGTGTTTGATTTTCTGTTCCTGTGTTAGTTTGTTGACAATAATGGTTTCCAGCTTCATCCATGTTCCTGCAAAGGACATGAACTCATTTTTTACGGCTGCATAGTATTCCATGGTGAATATGTGCCACATTTTCTTTTTCTTTATCCGGTCTATGATTGATGGGCATTTGGGTTGGTTCCAAGTCTTTGCTATTGTGAATAGTTCTGCAATAAACATATGTGTGCATGTGTCTTTATACTACAATGATTTATAATCCTTTGGGTATATACCCAGTAATGGGATTGCTGGGTCGAATGGCATTTCTGGTTCTAGATCCTTGAGGAATTGTCACACTGTCTTCCACAATGGTTGAATGAATTTACACTCCCACCAACAGTGTAAAAGCATTCCTATTTCTTCACTTCCTCTCCAGCATCTATTGTTTCCTGACTTTTTAATGATCACCATTCTAACTGGCATGACATGGTATCTCATTGTGGTTTTTATTTGCATTTCTCTAATGACCAGTGATGATGAGATTTTTTTCATGTTTGTTGGCTGTTTAAATGTCTTCTTTTGAGGACTGTCTCTTCATATACTTTTTCCACTTTTTGATGGGGTTGTTTTTTTCTTGTAAATTTGTTTAAGTTCCTTGTATATTCTAGATATTAGCCCTTTATCAGATGGATAGATCGCAAAATTTTTTTCTTATTCTGTAGGTTGCCTGTTCACTCTGATGGTAGTTTCTTTTGCTGTGCAGAAGCTCTTTAGTTTAATTAGATCCCATTTGTCAATTTTGGCTTTTGTTGCGATTGCTTTTGGAGTTTCAGTCATGAAGTCTTTGTGCATATCTATGTCCTGAATGGCATTACCTAGGTTTTCTTCTAGGGTTTTTATGGTTTTATGTCTTACATTTAAGTCTTTAATTCATCTTGAGTTAATTTTTGTGTAAGGTGTAAGAAAGGTGGCTGGGCGCGGTGGCTCACGCCTGTAATCCCATCACTTTGGGAGGCCGAGGCGGGTGGATCATGAGGCCAGGAGATCGAGACCATCCTGACTAACACAGTGAAACCCCGTCTCTACTAAAAATACAAAAAAAAAAAAAAATTAGCCAGGGATGGTGGTGGGCGCCTGTAGTCCCAGCTACTCGGGAGGCTGAGGCAGGAGAATGGCATGAACCCAGGAGGCGGAGTTTGCAGTGAGCTGAGATCGCGCCACTGCACTCCAGCCTGGGCAATAGAGTAAGACTCCGTCTCAAAAAAAAAAAAAAAAAAAAAGAAAGAAAGGGGTCCAGTTTCAGTTTTCTACATATGGCTAGCCAGTTTTCCCAACACTATTTATTAAATATGGAATCCTTACCCATTGCTTGTTTTTGTCAGATTTGTCAAAGTTCTGATGGTTGCAGATGTGTGGTGTTATTTCTGAGGCCTCTGTTCTGTTCCATTGGTCTATATATCTGTCTTGGTACCAGTACCATGCTGTTTTGATTACTGTAGCCTTGTAGTATAGTTTGAAGTCAGGTAGCACGATGCCTCCAGCTTTGTTCTTTTTGCTTAGGATTGCCTTGGCTATACGGGTTCTTTTTTGGTTCCATATGAAATTTAAAGTAGTTTTTTCTAATTCTGTGAAGAAAGTCAATGGTAGCTTGATGGGATTCCCTATGGTGGGAATAGCATTGAATCTATAAATTACTTTGGGCAGTATGGCCATTTTCAAGATTCTTCAAATGGAATGTTTTTCCATTTGTGTCTTCTCTTATTTCCTTGAATAATGGTTTGTAGTCCTCCTTGAAGAGGTCCTTCACGACCCTTGTAAGTTGTATTCCTAGGTATTTTATTCTCTTTGCAGCAATTGTGAATGGGAGTTCATTCATGATTTGGCTCTCTGTTTGTCTGTTGTTGGTGTATAGAAATTCTTGTAATTTTTGCACTTGATTTTGTATCCTGAGACTGAAGTTGTATCCTGAGACTGATGCTGAAGTTGCTTATCAGCCTAAAGAGTTTTTGGGCTGAGACAGTGGGGTTTTCTAAATATACAATCATGTCATCTGCAAATAGAGACAATTTGACTTCCTCCCTTTTTATCTGAATATCCTTTATTTCTTTCTTTTGCCTGACTGTCTTGGCCAGAACTTCCAACACTATGTTGAATAGGAGTGGTGAGAGAGGGCATCCTTGTCTTGTGCCAGTTTTCAAAGGGAATGCTTCCAGCTTTTGCCCATTCAGTATGATATTGGCTATGGGTTTGTCATAAATAGCTCTTATTATTTTGAGATACATTTCATCAATACCTAGTTTATTGAGTGTTTTTAGCATGAAAGGGTGTTGAATTTTATCAAAGGCTTTCTGAATCTATTGAAATAATCGTGTGGCTTTTGTCATTGGTTCTGTTTATGTGATGGATTATGTTTATTGATTTGCATATGTTGAAAATGGATCCCCTTGGATCCCAGGGGTGAAGCCGACTTGATCATGGTGGATAAGCTTTTTAATGTGCTGCTGGATTCGGTTTGCCAGCATTTTATTGAGGATTTTTGCATCGATGTTAATCAGAGATATTGGCCTGAAATTTTCTTTTTGTGTTGTGTCTCTGCCAGGTTTTGGTATCAGGATGATGCTGGCCTCATAAAATGAGTTAGGGAGGAGTCCCTCTTTTTCTATTGTTTGGAATAGTTTCAGAAGGAATGATACCAGCTCCTCTTTGTACCTCTGGTAGAATTTGGCTGTGAATCCGTCTAGTCCCGAGTTTTTTTTTGCTTGGTGGGCTATTAATTACTTCCTCAATTTCAGAACTTGTTATTGGTCTCTTCAGGGATTCAACTTCCTGATTTACTCTTTGGAGGGTGTATGTCTCCAGGAGTTTATCCATTTCTTCTAGATTTTCTAGTTTATTTGTGTAGAGGTGTTTATAGTACACTCTGTAGTTTGTATTTCTGTGGGATCAGTGGTAATATCCCCATTATCATTTTTATTTGTCTATTTGATTCTTCTCTCTTTTCTCCTTTATTAGGCTGGCTAGCAGTCTATCTATTTTGTTAATCTTTTCAAAAAAACAGCTCCTGGATTCTTTGATTTTTTTGAAGGGTTTTTCATGTCTCTATCTTCTTCAGTTCTGCTCTGATCTTAGTTATTTCTTGTCTTCTGGTAGCTTTTGAATTTGTTTGCTCTTGTTTCTCTAGTTCTTTTAATTGTGATGTTAGGGTGTCGATTTTAGATCTTTCCTGCTTTTTCCTGTGGGAATGTAGTGCTATAAATTTCCCTCTAGCACTGCTTTAGCTGTGTCCCAGAGATTCTGGTACGTTGTGTCTTTGTTCTCATTGGTTTCAAAGGACTTATTTATTTCTGCCTTAATTTCATTATTTACCCAGTCATCATTCAGGAGCAGGTTGTTCAATTTCCATGTAGTTGTGCAGTTTTGAGTGAATTTCTTAATCCCGAGTCTAATTTGATTGCACTGTGGCCTGAGAGACTGTTATGATTTCCGTTTTTTCACATTTGCTGAGGAATGTTTTACTTCCAATTATGTGGTCTATTTTAGAATAAGTGCGATGTGGTGCTGAGAAGAATATTTATTCTGTTGATTTGGGGTGGAGAGTTCTGCAGATGTTTATTAGGTCTGCTTGGTTCAGAGCTGAGTTCAAGTCCTGAATATCCTTGTTTATTTTCTCTCCTGTTGATCTCTCTAATATTGACAGTGGGGTGTTAAAGTCTCCTACTATTATTGTGTGGGAGCCTAAATCTCTTTCTAGATCTCTAAGAACTTGCTTTATGAATCTGGGTGCTCTTGTATTGGGTGCATACATATTTAGGATAGTTAGCTCTTCTTGCTGCACTGATCCCTTTACCATTATGTAATTCCCTTGTCTTTTTTTTTTTTTAATCTTTGTTGGTTTAAAGTCTGTTTTATCAGAGACTAGGATGGCAATCCCTGCTTTTTTTTGCTTTCCATTTGCTTAGTAAATATTCCTTCATCCCTTTATTTTGAGCCTATGTGTATCTTTGCATGTGAGATGGGTCTCCTGAATTTTCGGTGGACCTGCCCTGATAATCACGTAGGTTCTTTTCTAGGTTCCCTAAGCGTTGGCTGGCTTGAGAAATAAAGGGACAGAGTACAAAAGAGAGAAATTTTAAAGCTGGGCATCCGGGGGAGACATCACACGTTGGTAGGATATGTGATGCCCCAAAAGCCACAAAAACCAGCAAGTTTTTATGAGGGCGTTTCAAAAGGGGAGGGAGTATACGAATGAGTGTGGGTGACAGACATCAAGTAGTTAACAGGGTAATAGAATATCACAAGGCCAGTGGAGGCAGGGAGAGATCACAGGACCATAGCTCCGAGGCGAAATTAAAATTGCTAATGAAGTTTTGGGCACCATTGTCATTGATAACATCTTATCAGGAGACAGGGTTTTGAGATCAACCGGTCTGACCAAAATTTATTAGGTGGGGATTTCCTCTTCCTAATAAGCCTGGGAGCACTATGGGAGACTGGAATTTATTTCATCTCTGCAGATTCGACCATAAGAGACAGGCCACGCCCGGGGGGCTGTTTATAAACTGATACCAGGTGCGTATTCTCTTTCTCAGGGACATTCCATGCTGAGAAAAAGAATTCAGCGATATTTCTCCCATTTGCTTTTGAAAGAAGAGAAATATGACTCCCTTCTGCCCAGCTCACTGGCAGTCAGAGTTTAAGGTTATCTCTCTTATTCCATGAACAGTTGCTGTTATCCTGTTCTTTTTTCAAGGTGCTCAGATTTCATATTGCTCAAACACACATGCTGTACAATTTGTGCAGTTAACACAATTATCACATGGTCCTGAAGCGACATACATCCTCCTCAGATGACAGGATTGAGATTAAAGTAAAGACAGGCATAGGAAAGCACAAGGGTATTGATTGGGGAAGTGATAAGTGTCCATGAAATCTTTACAATTTACGTTTAGAGATTGCAGTAAAGACAGGCATAAGAAATTATAAAAGTATTAATTTGGGGAACTAATAAATGTCCATAAAATCTTCACAATCCACATTCTTCTGCCATGGCTTCAGCCAGTCCCTCTGTTTGGGGTCCCTGACTTCCTGCAACACTGAATACAGCACACTGATGGGTCTTAACTCTTTATCCAATTTGCCAGTCTGTGTCTTTTAACTGGGGCACTTAGCACATTTACATTTAAGGTTAATATTGTTATGTGTGAATTTTATCCTGTCATTATGATGCTAGTTGGTTATTTTACCCATTAGTTGATGCAGTTTCTTTATAGTGTTGATGGTCTTTACATTTTGGTATGTTTTTGCAGTGGCTGGTACTGGTTTTTCCTTTCCATATTTAGTGCTTCCTTCAGTAGCTCTTGTAAGGCTGGCCTGGTAGTGACAAAATCCCTCAGCATTTGCTTGTCTGTAAAGGATTTTATTTCTCCTTTGCTTACGAAGCTTAGTTTGGCTGCATATGAAATTCTGGGTTGAAAATTCTTTTCTTTAAGAATGTTAAATATTGACCCCCACTCTCTTCTGGCTTGTAGAGTTCTTCAGAGAGATCCACTGTTAGTCTGATGGGCTTCCCTTTGTGGGTAACCCAACCTTTTTCTCTGGCTGCCCTTAACATTTTTTCCTTCATTTCAACCTTGGTAAATCTGACGATTATGTGTTTTGGGGTTGCTCTTGTCGAGGAATATCTTTGTGGTGTTCTCTGTATTTCCTGAATTTGAATGTTAGCCTGTCTTGCTAGGTTGGGGAAGTTCTGCTGGATAATATCTTGAAGTGTGTTTTCCAACTTGGTTTCATTCTCCCTGTCACATTCAGGAACACCAATCAAACGTAGGTTTGGTCTTTTCACATAGTCCCATATTTCTTGGAGGCTTTGTTCATTCCTTTTCATTCTTCTTTTTCTCTAATCTTGTCTTTATTTCATTAAGTTGATCTGTATTTCATTAAGTTGATCTTCTCTGATATCCTTTCTTCTGCTTGATTGATTTGGCTATTGATACTTGTGTATGCTTCATGAAGTTCTTGTGCTGTGTTTTTCAGCTCCATCAGGTCATTTATGTTCTTCTCTAAACTGGTTATTCTATTTAGCAGTTCTTGTAACCTTTTATCAAGGTTCTTAGCTTCTTTGCATTGGGTTAGAACATGCTCCTTAGGTTGGAGGAGTTTGTTATTACCCACCTTCGGAAGCCTACTTCTGTCATTTCATCAAGCTCATTCTCCATCCAGTTTTGTTCCCTTGCTGGTGAGGAGTTGTGATCCTTTGGAGGAGAAGAGGCATTCTGGTTTTAGGAATTTTCAGCCTTTTTGTGCTAGTTTTGCCTCATCTTTGTGGATTATCTACCTATAGTCTTTGATTTTGGTGACCTTCAGATGGGGTTTTTGCATGGGCATGCAAATTTTGTTGATGTTGATGCTAATGCTCTCTGTTTGTTAGTTTTCCTTGTAAGTTTTCCTTGTAACAGTCAGGTCCCTCTTCTGCAGGTCTGCTGGAGTTTGCTGGAGGTCCACTCCAGACCCTGTTTGCCTGGGTATCACCAGCAGAGGCTGCAGAACAGCAAAGATTGCTGCCTGCTCCTTCCTCTGGAAGCTTTGTCCCAGAGGGGCACCTGCCAGATGCCAGCTGGAGCTCTCTTGTATGAAGTGTCTGTCAACTCCTGCTGGGAGGTGTCTCCCAGTGAGGAAGCATGGGGATCAGGGACCCACTTGAGGAGGCAGTCTGTCCCTTAGCAGAGCTTGATCACTGTGCTGGGAGATCCGCTGCTCTCTTCAGAACTGGCAGGCAGGAACCTTTAAGCCTGCTGAAGCTGTTCTCACAGCCGCCTCTTTCCCCAGGTGCTCTGTCCCAGGGAGATGGGAGATTTATCTATATGTCCCTGACTGTGGCTACTGCCTTCCTTTCAGAGATGCCCTTCCTAGAGAGGAGGAATCTAGTGAGGCAGTCTGGCTACAGCAGCTTTGTCATGCTGTGGTGGGTTCCACTCCCAGTCTTAACTTCCTGGTGGCTTTGTTTACACTGTGAGGGGAAAGCCACCTACTCAAGCCTCCATAATGGTGGATGCTCCTTCCTCCACCAAGCTCCAGCATCTCAGTTTGACTTCAGATTACTGTGCTGGCAGTGAGCATTTCAAGCCAGTTGATCTTAGCTTGCTGGACTCCATGGTGGTGGGATCCACTGAGCAAGATCACTCGGCTCCCTGGCTTCAGCCCCCTTTCCAGGGAAGTGAACAGTTCTGTCTCACTGGCATTCCCGGCACCACTGGGGTATGAAAAAAGAACTCCTGCAGCTAGCTTGGTGTCTGCCCAAACGGCTGCCCAGTTTTGTGCTTGAAACCCAGGGCCCTGGTGGTGTAGGTGCCTGAGAGAATCTCCTGGTCTACAGGTTGAGAAGACTGTGGGAAAAGCATAGTATCTGGGCCAGATAGCACCATCCCTCATGGCACAGTCCCTCACTGCTTCCCCTGGCTAGGGGAACATAATACTCTATTTTAAACCTGTGTTTTATTTAATCAGCCTATCATCATCTCCAGGTGTACATCATCATTTTTACATCACAGTAATTTGCCACAGGACACAGAGTAAGTGGCTGTAGTAAGTTGTATTATTGCTCAATCTATTTGCTATTTGGGAGTGCATTAAATATCTCTGCTTTGGGCCGGGCACGGTGGCTCATGCCTGTAATCCCAGCACTTTGGGAGGCTGAGGCAGGTGGATCACGAGGTCACGAGATCCAGACCAGCCTGACCAACATGGTGAAACCCCATCTCTACTAAAAATAGAAAAATTAGCTGGGTGTGGTGGCACATGCCTGTAATCCCAGCTACTTGGGAGGCTGAGGCAAGAGAATTGCTTGAACCTGGGAAGCAGAGTTTGCAGAGCCGAGGTCACGTCACTGCACTCCAGCCTGGTGACAGAACAAGACTCCGTCTCAAAAAAAAAATTCCCTGCTTTGTTGGGGTCAGGCTTGGCCATGTGATTTGTTTGGTCCATAAAATATAAATGGAAGTGATGTGAGCAGAAACTTTAAAAGCCAACATATGATTCCATTGTCTTTTTTTCTATTGCACAAGATCAATTTCCCAGATACTGGCTGCTCCTTTAATCTGGGTCTGGAGATAATGACCACAAGGAAGAAGACAGATGCAGCTGATCTACAACTGATATGTAGCCTGAGTGAGAAATAAACCTTTGCTATTCCAAGCCACTGAGATTTGGGGTTGTTTGTTACCACATCGTGCCATAGCCTAAGCTGATTAATACAGTGGCAAAGACGGGATTCTAACTCCAAAGCCCATGACTTTTCCTTTATAACACACTAGCTTCCAGTGGGAAAGACACAGAAACTTAAACACTGTTCGTGCAGCATGTGGCATCTCCTCCCTCCTTTTACATATGTTAGTGAGAGCTTGAGAAAGTGTCAGGAGAGTACAGTAAGCCCAGAGGAGTTCTGTCTAACCATGAATGCTGGGTTCATGTAAACTGCACAGCAGATCTGACTCCCCAGGGTTCATGTCAATCTCTCCCTTCTTAGAAGCACTGAAGTATGGGAGGGAGGGGCACAGTGATGACAGTGATGAGTTCCATATGTCTCAAGTGCTTTCCAGATGCGCCCTCTGGCTCAGCTTAGCGGGAGCTGGTGCCATCTGGTAGACAAGCACAGAGACTGTGAGTAGTGGGCCAGCCTTCCAGATCCAGTGTCCTCCCCACCTTGGGAGTAACTGGGAAGTCCCTGATCCCAGATGGGAAGTGGATACTTCCCTGTAGGAAGAGGAAAGGTCCAAGAGCCCCTCGTTCAAAACCAGATAGGTGTTCTTTGAGTGAAAAGCAAGATGGACCTTGAGGCCAAATAAAATTTTGCTATTTAGAATGACTGGTTAAGTTGGAAAAACAAACAAGCAAATAAACCTGTGCAAGAAGGTAAATTAATCTAAAAAGTGGTCTAGTGTTTCTTTTGTTAAAAAAAAAAAAAAAAAAAAGATAGCCAGGCATGGTGGCAGGTGCCTGTAATCTCAGCTACTCAGGAGACTGAAGCAGGAAAATCGCTTGAACCTGGGAGGTGGAGGTTGCAGTGAGCTGAGATCACACCACTGCACTCCAGCCTGGGCTACAGAGCAAAACTCTGTGAAAAAAAAAAAAAAAGTCTATGGTGTTTTTCCTCTGTGGATTTAAACTGAGAAAATGGAGCTGACAATCCCTTTCTTTATTTAGATTTTCCCCTAGGATTTTGTGTTGCAGGGGAATATACCAGTCTAGGTCAATGACCTGGGGAATTGGTTTGGAGCCACTCCTGGTATTTGTTGCAGGGCCTAGGCAATCATGGAGCAACTACAGCTGCCTCTGGCAGAGAGCCGTATGGATTGACTCTGCAGCTGTAATGTGACTGGAACCCCATTTGAGGAAAGGGGACTTGTTGTAGTCAACCTGCAGGTCACTAGGTCCATACTTTGCTTAGCTTTTAAACTGTCTTTGTACCATGACTTCAGTAGCTGATTGGCACTTGAGTTTCTTGGGTCTCTTTCTTGTGTTCTGGAATTCAGTGTACCATCTTGTTCTGTTTTATGATTAATCTTTTTGAGAGGCCTACAAAACAGATACATCACAAGTAGGAAAATTAAAAGCAAACACTGATTTATAAACAGTTCACAAAAAATCAAGAGGATACAGAAATTCCCTTTGTTCCATGATATATATTTGTTTCCCTCATGACGTGGCTCCTCATTTTACCATCACAGGGTAGAAAAGCATCTTCTTAACTCCAAGATACCTAACAGTTACAGTATACTTGACCAATTGACCAGCTTCAATGGACCGTATTTTCCTTTGAGTTCTTTACTTTGTTTAGTTCTCCATTGTAGTAATAGCCAACATTTAAAGAGGCCTTTACTGCTTGAAAATGCTTTTACATACATTGACAATGAAGCCCTCACAATGCCTTTGGAGCCGGTTGAACAGAATATTATTAGGTGCCCCTGTAAAGAGTGGGTCATAGAATGGTTTCACCACCATTTTTGTAGATCTGGGAGATTAGGGACCATGTCAGTTTGTTGTGGTTGTTGATCATGTGTTCTTTTACCACTAAAATGAAGAACAGAAAGGGACAAAAATGAGGAAAGAAATAAGAGGAGGAGAAATTGGGAAAGAAGACAGGTCTTTGTGTTAAAATAACAAGTAAAACATTTAACAGCTGGAAGCTCCAATTGGCTGGACTGAGTGCTGCAGGAGGCTGACAAGGTGGTTCCTTTTTTTTTTTTTTTTTTTTTTTTGATCTATCTCAAGCCCACAAATGGCCCAAGTACATAATTGGAGCTATCAATTCAAAATTTGCTGCATGAACTGATCAATAGAGATGACTTAACAATGCTTCCTTCTGGATGGAGGAATTTTAGCATTTTTATATGTATAGGTCCCACTCACCTGTCCTTTTCAAAAAATAATTGGTAACAAAACATTCAAACAAACAATCTAATTTTCTCCTGCCTAGACAATTTCAAACAGCATTAGGAATAATATTTTTCACCAAATTGATTAAATTAATGGATTGCTTTAGTGTCATGTCTATGATATTATAATTTGCTGAACAAATTCTTTTTCCAAATCAAAAGCAGACAGGCCCCTTGCCCTATGCACAGTAACTATGGCAAAAACTAACTAGTGGTTTTGTCCTCATGTATTCCTGACTTTTATTTTTTAAATAGGAGATTGTGCTTGGGAAATTGCCACTGCCCTAGAAAATCTCAGCTCTTTACTTTCTGTATTATTATTCACTTTGACATTTGTTTGCTACCTTTAATGTTGCTGGTTTTTTTTTTTTTTGACTCAAGAATGTATGGCTTAGCTCACCACTAAACTGAAAATTCCTCAAGAATAATATGGATTGAATTATGTCCCCCCAATGTCCCCCCAAAAATTCATATGTTGAAGCTTAATATGGTTTGGATTTGTGTCCCCACCCAAATCTCATGTCAAATAGTAATCTCCAATGTTGGAGGAGGGGCCTGGTAGAAGGAGATTGGATCATGGGAGCAGATTTCCTCATTGCTGTTCTCATGATAGTGAATGAGTTCTCATGAGATTTGGTTGTTTAAAAGTGTGTAGCACCTCCCCCTTCTCTCTCTTTCTTCTGCTTTTGCCATGTAGGATGTGCCTGCTTCCCCTTCATCTTCCGCCATGATTGTAAGTTTCCTGAGAACTCCCCAGCCATGCTGCCTGTACAGGCTGTGGAAGTGTGAGACAATTACTACACCTCTTTTCTTTATAAAGTACCCAGTCTCAGGTATTTCTTTATAGCAGTGCTAGAAGGGACTAATACAAAGCTCTAACCTCTGGTTCTTCAGAATATGACTGTATTTGGAGATTGGGCCTTTGGAGGCAATTGAGTTAAAATGAGGCCATTGGGGTTGGCCATAATCCAATCTGACTGGTGTCTTCATAAGAAGACGAAATCTGCACACACAGAGAAACACCAGGGATGCACACACACAGAGGAAAGACCATGTGAGGACACAGCAAGAAGGGTAGCCATCGGCCAGATGTGGTGTCTCACACCTGTAATCCCAGCACTTTGGGAGGCCATGGGGGGCAGATCATTTGAGTTCAGGAGATCGAGACCAGCCTGACCAACATGGTGAACCCCCATCTCTACTAAAAATACAAAAAACTTAGCTGAGTGTGGTGGCGCATGCCTCTAGTCCCAGGCAGGAAAATTGCTTGAACCCAGGAGGTGGAGGTTGCAGTGAGCTGAGATTGCGCCATTGTACTCCAGCCTGGGAGACAGAGCAAGACCCTGTCTCAAAAAAAAAAAAAAAAAAAAAGAAAAAAAAAAAAAAAAAAAAAGGCAGCCATCCACAAGCCAAGGAGAAAGCCCTCAGGAGAAGTCAAACCTGTGACACCTTGATCTTGGACTTCTAGCTTTCAGAACAGTGATTGTTTAAGCCACCCAGTCTGTGGTATTTTTTGTTACAGCAGCCCTAGCAAATGAATATAGATAATGACATTTTATACTTCTCCAACATATCCTTGACCCATCATGCTTTATAAAATGCTCAATGCACAACTTAGACAACACTCGATACCAGTTGCATTTATTTTTTATCTTTTATGTATTTAAAAAAATCTATTAATGAGACAATAGTTAATGTAACCGACTTCTTCTTTTTTAATTTTTTTCGTGGCAGAGTCTCGCTCTGTCACCCAGGCTGGAGTGCAGTGGCTTGATCAGCTCACTGCAACCTCTGCCTCCTGGGTTCAAGTGATTCTCGTGCCTCAGTCTCCTGAGTAGCTGTGATTATAGGTACACACCACCATGCCCAGCTTATTTTTGTATTCTTAGTAGAGATGGGGTCTCACCATGTTGGCCAGGCTGATCTCAAACTCCTGACCTCAAGAGATCCACTTGCCTCGGGCTCCCAAAGTGCTGGGATTACAGGTGTGAGCCACCATGCCCGGCCGCAATTCATTTCATTGTTTATTTTGGTTAGTTGGTAAATAGCTCTCTGTCTTTATTATGATTTAAACATTTGTTTGAATAGTAATACATGTCCATGGTAAATATTTTAGACAGTATGAAAGATTATATGATGAAAGGTAAGTGCTCCGCCTCCCTCAGTTCCCTCTTTCCTTCCCTAGAGGTAACCATTATTACGGGTGTATTGTCTATCTTTCCAGATACATATTTGCTTAAAAACAGATGTGTGTGTGTACATGTGTCTAGTATATGCATCTATATTATAGATATAGAACATATTTTGGCTGGGCGCCGTGGCTCATATCTGTAATCCCAGTCCTTTGAGAGGCCCAGGCAGGCGGATCACTTAAGGCCAGGAGTTCGAGACCAGCCTGGCCAACATGACAAAACCCTTCCTCTACTAAAAATACAAAACTTAGCCAGGTGTGGTGGCGTGTGCCTGTAATTCCAGCTACTTGGTAGGCCGAGGCGCAAGAATCGCTTGAATCTGGGAGGTGGAGGTTGCAGTGAGCTGAGATCATGCCACTGCACTCCAGCCTGGGTGACAGAGTGACACTCTGTCTCAAAAAAAAAAAAAAAAAAAAAGAAAAAGAAAAAGAACATATTTTAATGCAAATATATAGCTTATGTAAATCTCTCTATAAATGCATATATAAATATGCATCCCCTTCTTGATTTTCTTTTTTGTTTTATTCTGTTTTTAAATTATGACAGCATAATATGCATGTTTCTACTTTTTAAAGAGAGCTAACAGTATATCTTGGGAATTTTTCCATATGGGACATACAAACACATATTGTTCTTTGTAATTTTGGGGTTGCATTTATTTTAAGTGCATGGTCCTCCCTGCTTCCTCTACCCTAACACACACACATGGAGAACATGGAGAACAAGCAGGAAGTACAAATACAAATAAAGAGGTTTATTCTCGCTGCTACTTCTTGATAGAAGTATTTGAGTGACAAATTTAACCAGATGATCAAGCTGGAAGCATTAAACAAGAGGGCACAACTTTTAGACAGTCCAAATGAGCAGGAATATTGCAGCGAGACTTTCTCTGACTGACCCCACATGTTTCTAGTCACTATACTAACTGCAGGCACACCAGCAATCATATTTACAGCCTAGTTCAGCCCTAAATTTATTGTGCAATTACTATTGTACCAAGAAAATGGAAATAACTAAAAAAGAAACAGACATAAATCTACCACACTAGAAAACCAAGGTGTTTTTTCTTGTTCCCTATTAGTTATTGCTTGCTTTTATACATACTTTGATCATTTTAATTACAAATCAGAACAATTATGTATTCTGCTTTTGTCTCTTAAACTGAATCATAAACATTGCCATTTGTTACTATATTTACTTAATAACTTTATGTGCTTGTGTAATAGTCCATGTAGTCACTGGATTGTTTCCTCTAATTTTTAAAAAGAAAAACTGTACTATCTGAGCTATAGTTAAAAATTATAACTTACAAGAAGCTGGGCGCAGTGGCTCATGCCTATAATCCCAGCACTTTGGGAGGCTGAGGTGGGCGGATCACCTGATGTCAGGAGTTCGAGACCAACCTGGCCAACATGGTGAAACCCCGTCTCTACTAAAAATGTAAAAATTAGCCAGGTGTGGTGGCATGCACCTGTAGTCCCAGCTACTTGAGAGGCTGAGGCAGGAGAATTACTTGAACCTGGGAGGCAGAGACTGCAGTGAGCCGAGATTGTGCCACTGCACTCCAGCCTGGGCGACAGAGCGAAATTACGTCTCAAAAAAAAAAAAATTACAAGAAAATTAATCTGACATATATTTAATAATACACATGTTATTGAGCTACATGGTAATTAACTATAAAATGGAGAGCATTGCCTATAAAAAATTATAACTAACATTGTCTATACTCTGTGAAATAACTTTCTAGGGGAGATGCTGTAAAGAGGAAACTGTTCAGATGCCCTCCTGAAAAAGAAATAGACTTTTCTATACCTTTACGGAAATGAGCCCGCAAATTCTTTTTCTCCATTCCTGTAGCTGAAACTCTGCTTGCACAGAGGCAGAAGGAGCACAGCAGCATGCCTCAATCAGATTAGGTTAATCAGGTTGATTTTCTAACAACTAGCCAAAAGTGTCAGTGACTAATGGCCTTCTTTAATTAACTTAATCAGCAAATATTTATTGGGCATTTATTATGTGCTGGATGTGGCACACATAGGGATAAAATAACCGAGACCTCTGCTCCCTTACAGTCTACAATCTAGACAAGGTATAGCATAGTAATCAAATAAGCAATAATTAAAATAATTACAACTTTTAGTAAGTATTAAGAAAGAATCAGGGCACTATCACAGATAGCAATGAAGATGGGAAATTCTGTACATAGCAAACGAAAGGAGGCTTCTCTGTAGGAGTAAGTCACGTTGACACTGAAACTTGATAGAGAGAAAAGAGTCAGCCACTCAAAGAGCAGGGGGAATAGGGGCCCCCAGGAGCAAAGGCTCTGAGGCATGGTGTATGCTTGAGATGACTAAGACCACTGGGACTGTGGTGCAGGGGGCAGCAGGAAATGTGGCCTGGGTGAGGTGGATATGAGGGCATGGGTCTTATCATGCATGGCCCAGGATACCACAGTGGGAGCCTGAATTTCATTCAAGGTACAATGCAAAGCCAGGTGAAAGTCTTAAGCAGGAGAATGGTGTAATTCGAATCATGTTTTAAAAAGAACTTTTGGCCACTGCATGGATGACAGATTGGAGGAGGGCAAGAATGGAAGTTGAAGGAATAATTAGAAGGTCGTTGGTGATGCTGCACGAGAAGGGACCATGGCTGGAATCTGAGTGGTGGCAGTGGAAGTGGAGACTAATCACGGGTATGCGGGCTGGAGCTGCTGGCTGAAAGGACTGTGAAGAACGAGAGAAAAGCAAGCTGTCAATCATGACTCCCAGGTTTCCAGGCAAGCTCCACATTTAGAAGTGGGAGGCAGGAAAGCAAGAGGTCTCTCCTGGATATTTAAGTTGGAGATGCCTTGTGGGACATCCGAATGGAACTATCCGTGTGGCAGTGAGATATAGGAGTCTCAGGTCGATATTTTCAGCCTGGCAATATTCAAAGACTGAGGACTGGATGAGACTCAAGGAGAGTGTGTAGTTGGGGAAAAGAAGGAGCCCAGGACTGAGTCGGTAACTTCCCAGAGATGTGCAATCATGACCAGAAGTAAATCCCCAACTGGTGGAAAGTCAAGCTCTCTGAGGATTTGTAGTGTATGTTTTTACTATTAAATAATCCCTCAGTGGTCACAGAAACTATCCAGAGAAATTATTTTCTTTCAGGTCTTTTAGTTTCTCTCTGCCTACCTCTCCTAGTTCTGGTATCACCTAACCCTTAGGGATCCTCCTACAGGGAAAAGAGGGGGAAATGTGGGTAAGGTTTTTCATGCTCTGTGACCATGTAGGCTGTCACCTTAAGTGGTTCTTTGATCAAGGGAAACCCATCAGGTCTCAGTCAATCCAAGAGACGACATGTTTGCTTTGGAAAAGAAAGCAATCCAACGTTTAAAATCTCTCCAATTGGAAAATGAAACAGAATATTTCCAGGCTTCCAAGCATGCATATGCCCAGAAATACCCTACTAATGCTGCACTTTCCTCTACTCTGAAGAAATTAGATAAACTTATTTCCCAGGATTACATTTAGTTTGAGACACTGCATCTGTAAAGGCTCGGTTCATGCTATATTGTGAATAACCATAAAAAAGGCAGGAGGCCCTGTAAATTAGGGTTACAGGTTTTGTATTGGCATAGGAAACCCAGATTCTACATTTAAGGCACCGCCTCCACATGGCCAAATAACAACAGACTGAAATATGTGTTAAATAATGGATAAAGCTTGCTCTTCTTTAAAAATTGATTTTAAGGACAAGAAGTAGAGGATGCTATGAATTCAGTGGGAAAAGACGCTGTTTAATCTTTTCTGAAAAATATCCGATGAGACAAACACAGGTTATTTTCTGATTATGCCTCCTCTCCGTCTGACACTTTGTCCCTGATTTATGTAAAGAAGTGTTTCAAGGCACTGTTTGTGATTTCAGTGAATTGAGGCAAAACTCTTTTTCCTAGAATGTCAAGATTCATAGATTTTTGGGTCAGAAAGAGCTTTTGAGAGAATTCAGGGCATCTCTCTTATTTTCTGAAAATGAAAAGAGAGAAATAAGGGACCTGGCCAAAATTAACACCATGATTAGAGAGATGGGCCTGCCATCCAGGCCTCATGCATGATTGACAACACTGCTTTTCCCGCTGTTTGAATTCAAGCCCATAGAAAACTGCTACTGATATGATGAAGTAGAATTTTAGTTTTTTGGTTAACTGTTCATTTTTTACAAGGTTGAACTTTATTCTAAAAAAACTAATCGTATTAAAAATGTTGGGGGTTACCAGAATCTCTGGGATGCATTCAAAGCAGTGTGTAGAGGGAAATTTATAGCACTAAATGCCCACAAGAGAAAGCAGGAAAGATCCAAAATTGACACCCTAACATCACAATTAAAAGAACTAGAAAAGCAAGAGCAAACACATTCAAAAGCTAGCAGAAGGCAAGAAATAACTAAAATCAGAGCAGAACTGAAGGAAATAGAGACACAAAAAACCCTTCAAAAAATTAATGAATCCAGGAGCTGGTTTTTTGAAAGGATCAACAAAATTGATAGACCGCTAGCAAGATTAATAAAGAAAAAAAGAGAGAAGAATCAAATAGATGCAATAAAAAATGATAAAGGGGATATCACCACCGATCCCACAGAAATACAAACTACCATCAGAGAATATTACAAACACCTCTATGCAAATAAACTAGAAAATCTAGAAGAAATGGATAAATTCCTCAACACATACACCCTCCCAAGACTAAACCAGGAAGAAGTTGAATCTCTGAATAGACCAATAACAGGAGCTGAAATTGTGGCAATAATCAATAGCTTACCAACCAAAAAAAGTCCAGGTCCAGATGGATTCACAGCCGAATTCTACCAGAGGTACAAGGAGGAGCTGGTACCATTCCTTCTGAAACTATTCCAATCAATAGAAAAAGAGGGAATCCTCCCTAACTCATTTTATGAGGGCAGCATCATCCTGATACCAAAGCCTGGCAGAGACACAACAAAAAAAGAGAATTTTAGACCAATATCCTTGATGAACATTGATGCAAAAATCCTCAATAAAATACTGGCAAACAGAATCCAGCAGCACATCAAAAAGCTTATCCACCATGATCAAGTGGGCTTCATCCCTGGGATGCAAGGCTGGTTCAATATACGCAAATCAATAAATGTAATCCAGCATATAAACAGAACCAAAGACAAAAACCACATGATTATCTCAATAGATGCAGAAAAGGCCTTTGACAAAATTCAACAACTCTTCATGCTAAAAACTCTCAATAAATTAGGAATTGATGGGACATATCTCAAAATAATAAGAGCTATTTATGACAAACCCACAGCCAATATCATACTGAATGGGCAAAAACTGGAAGCATTCCCTTTGAAAACTGGCACAAGACAGGGATGCCCTCTCTCACCACTCCTGTTCAACATAGTGTTGGAAGTTCTGGCCAGGGCAATTAGGCAGGAGAAGGAAATAAAGGGTATTCAATTAGGAAAAGAGGAAGTCAAATTGTCCCTGTTTGCAGATGACATGATAGTATATCTAGAAAACCCCATTGTCTCAGCCCAAAATCTCCTTAAGCTGATAAGCAACTTCAGCAAAGTCTCAGGATACAAAATCAATGTGCAAAAATCACAAGCATTCTTATACATCAATAACAGACAAACAGAGAGCCAAATCATGAGTGAACTCCCATTCACAATTGCTTCAAAGAGAATAAAATACCTAGGAATCCAACTTACAAGGGATGTGAAAGACCTCTTCAAGGAGAACTACAAACCACTGCTCAAGGAAATAAAAGAGGATACAAACAAATGGAAGAACATTCCATGCTCATGGGTAGGAAGAATCAATATCATGAAAATGGCCATCCTTCCCAAGGTAATTTACAGATTCAATGCCATCCCCATCAAGCTACCAATGACTTTCTTCACAGAATTGGAAAAAACTACTGTAAAGTTCATATGGAACCAAAAAAGAGCCCGCATCGCCAAGTCAATCCTAAGCCAAAAGAACAAAGCTGGAGGCATCACGCTACCTGACTTCAAACTATACTACAAGGCTACAGTAACCAAAACAGCATGGTACTGGTACCAAAACAGAGATATAGATCAATGGAACAGAACAGAGCCGGCAGAAATAATGCCACATATCTACAAGTATCTGATCTTTGACAAACCTGACAAAAACAAGAAATGGGGAAAGGATTCCCTATTTAATAAATGGTGCTGGGAAAACTGGCTAGCCATATGTAGAAAGCTGAAACTGGATCCCTTCCTTACACCTTATACAAAAATCAATTCAAGATGGATTAAAGACTTAAATGTTAGACCTAAAACCATAAAAACCCTAGAAGAAAACCTAGGTATTACCATTCAGGACATAGGCATGGGCAAGGACTTCATGTCTAAAACACCAAAAGCAATGGCAACAAAAGCCAAAATTGACAAATGGGATCTAATTAAACTCAAGAGCTTCTGCACAGCAAAAGAAACTACCATCAGAGTGAACAGGCAACCTACAAAATGGGAGAAAATTTTCGCAACCTACTCATCTGACAAAGGGCTAATATCCAGAATCTACAATGAACTCCAACAAATTTACAAGAAAAAAACAAACAACCCCATCAAAAAGTGGGCGAAGGACATGAACAGACACTTCTCAAAAGAAGACATTTATGCAGCCAAAAAACACATGAAAAAATGCTCACCATCACTGGCCATCAGAGAAATGCAAATCAAAACCACAATGAGATACCATCTCACACCAGTTAGAATGGCAATCATTAAAAAGTCAGGAAACAACAGGTGCTGGAGAGGATGTGGAGAAATAGGAACACTTTTACACTGTTGGTGGGACTGTAAACTAGTTCAACCCTTGTGGAAGTCAGTGTGGCGATTCCTCAGGGATCTAGAACTAGAAATTCCATTCGACCCAGCCATCCCATTACTGGGTATATACCCAAAGGACTATAAATCATGCTGCTATAAAGACACATGCACACGTATGTTTATTGCAGCATTATTCACAATAGCAAAGACTTGGAACCAACCCAAATGTCCAACAATGATAGACTGGATTAAGAAAATGTGGCACATATACACCATGGAATACTATGCAGCCATAAAAAATGATGAGTTCACGTCCTTTGTAGGGACATGGATGAAATTGGAAATCATCATTCTCAGTAAACTATCGCAAGAACAAAAAACCAAACACCGCATATTCTCACTCATAGGTGGGAATTGAACAATGAGAACACATGGACACAGGAAGGGGAACATCACACTTTGGGGACTGTTGTGGGGTGGGGGGAGGGGGGAGGGATAGCATTGGGAGATATACCTAATGCTAGATGACGAGTTGGTGGGTGCAGCGCACCAGCATGGCACATGTATACATATGTAACTTACCTGCACATTGCGCACATGTACCATAAAACCTAAAGTATAATAATAATAATAATAATAATAATAAAAGAAAAAAAAAAAAAAAAAAAAGGGTAAAGCCCCTTATACAGCCATCAGAAAAAAAAAAAAAAAAAAAAATGTTGGGGGTCCAGAAACAGTAGCTTATGCCTGTAATCCCAGCACTTTGGGAGGCTAAGATATGAGGGTTGCTTTAGGCCAGGAGTTCAAGACCAGCCTGGGCAACATAAAGAAACCTTGTCTCTACAAAAATAATAATAATAACAATAAAAATTTTTTGGAACATAGGAAAAAGAAAAAAATAACATGCATGCAATCACTGTTAGCATTTTAATGTATTTCCTTCTAGATTTTCTTTTCTGTGCATATTTAAACATGATGATTATTTAGTGTATACTTAATTTTCATGTTTTCCGTTAATATAAGCATTTCTAATGGATGCAGAATGTTCTTGCAAACGAATATGCTATAATTTATTGAATCTTTCCATGGTTGTTGGGCATTTAGGATGATTCCAATTATTTGCTATTATACATAACAATGTTGTATGATACATAAACATCTTATGACATATAGCTTTTTTGATAGTTTATACCCTTAATATGGAACTTCAGAAATACAATTAGAGAGTCATGGATTTTACTACTAAAATTGCCACAGTCAGCCCAGTTCAATATATCTTCTGCCAAAGCAAGCACTACAACATTAAATATTAACATTAAAAATATTTACCAGTTTCCTCATTGAAAATGGCACTTGTTTGAGTTCTTGTTTCTTTTAGGGCTGAGTTCACTTTTTCTACCTTAACCATTTTAGCTTTTTAAATTGCTTATCATTCCCTGAACACAACAGCCTAGTCCATAGATCTTGTTTACAGTTCTCTCTTGCTAAAATTGGAACCCTTTGTGGATGAGGTTTGTGTTCTACTAATCTACATATTTTCAGGATCTTGTGTGGTACTTGGCACACAGTGGGTGCTTAATAAGTATTTAACAAATGAATGAATAAATGAATGAGTAAATGAATGAATAAATAAAGTTGGACATTCCCCCCATGTTTGTTTAGTAACTGTGATTTCTTTCTTTATTTTGTTTTATTTTATTTTTTTCAAGACAGAGTCTCACTCTGTTGCCCAGGCCAGGCTGGAGTGCAGCGCACAATCTCAGCTCACTGCAACCTCTGCCTCCTGGATTCAAGTGATTCTCTCGCATCAGCCTCCCAAGTAGCTGGGATTACAGGTGTGCACCACCACTCCTGGCTAATTTTTGTATCTTTAGTAGAGACAGAGTTTCACCATGTTGGCCAGGCTGGTCTCAAACACCTGACCTCAGGTGACCCGTGCGCCTCAGCCTCCCAAAGCGCTGGGATTACAGGCATGAGCCACCATGCTGGGCAGTAACTGTGATTTCTGGATGCATCATTTGGTTTATGTCCTCTGTCCATCTACTTGTTGGTATCAGATTTTTATTAGTTTTTATTAGTGTTTGAATATAAGAGGATATTTACACTTCACTTGTCACATTTGGGTTAATAATTCTTTCTAGTCTATGGTTTGCTTATTATTTTCTGTGGGTCTGATATTAAAGGGGAAAAATAAAGGGCAGAAGTTAGGCTAATAAAAGTGTCATCTAGTGCATTTTCTCTACCTCAGAAGGTGGGGAACAATGAAAGTGCTCGTGCAGAGAGAAATGAGTTCTGTGAAAATTAGACAATTTGGTTACTCTATTTAAACAGACCGCATGGGGTTGTTCATGTGAAAAGAAATGTGTTGACCACATTTCAGGCCCTCTGAAGCTGAAAACGTCAACCAACCCCTGTGTGCAGAGACAAAGAAATTCCACTCATCCATACAGAGAGGTTGGTTTCAATCAAAAACCACACCGAGTGTGGCTGAGTAATTTCTCAATGTATTCCATTTGTAAACGAGAAGTGAAAAACACTCATTAGTAATTCTTGAATCCTTGGTGAATCAGCAATGTCCACAGAAAACAAACATATACCACTCTGCTTACACTGAAAGGAGAACAAAGACACACCTGTCTTTTTTTCCTTTGTCTTTCAGAAATGCTTTTCATGTTTTAAAAAAATATATAAAAAATGGTATCATCACATTGTCCCTCTGGGTCTGTTGTTGCATTTGCAAACTTTAATATTTTTCTGGTTAATATTTTATAAAGTGGATGCACTCATAAAATACAAGTTGTCAGGAGCCTTCAGGATAATATCAGCCCCCTCTGGTCACCTAGGGTGAAAGCTGAAGCCACACGGCTGGAAATAAAGAAGTTCCATTTCCCAAAATTTGTGGACTTATTCTTTAGCAGGAGATTCACAGGCAAAAAGCCAAAACTGAAACCCCAAAACAACCATTTTTCCCTGCTGGAAAAAAGCTTCTTGAGGCTAAGGATTCATAATGGACACATCAACATGCCCCCAGAACAGGTCCAGCACCGAGGAGGTAGTTCTGAACACATGTTCGAAAGAAGCATAAATGACTGGGGCAGCCAGGTCATGAACTGTGAGCTGGATATTTCCCATGTGTGCCCCTAGATCCACTCTCCACCTTCAACCTGGGGCTCTCTGCCCTGGGCTGACCCCATAGGCCACTTCAATGGGATACCTTGAGCTCTGGCTTATCAGGTAACTTCAGCCTATGAGGCGCCCCAGAGGAGTTTGGAGGGAAGAAGCAGATGAGGCTGGGGTGTTTATTCTTTTGACGTCCCCCCTGTGGAATGGCCTCCAGTGGGGCTTTCCGGAGGTCACAGCTCCTGCCAAATAAACCCTCTCCTAGTGATCCTGTCTTACCTGGTTCTTGCAACACTCTGACCTTCATCCTAGGAGTACTGTGCTATCCCATACTCTGCCTACACCTTCATAAATGTCCCTTTATTATGCTCTCCTTGAATTGCCCTAATTTCAATGTGCCATCTATTTTTTTTCTGGAACATGACCAATACAGACACTGATAGAGATATTCATGTTGGTTTAATGGCTGCACCCTAAAATTCAACCTGCAATCTGCTCAACAAGCTGGGTACCCCAGAGGTTGAGGTGCCTTTTCCTAATGCTTACCCAGGAGAGATTAGGCTGGTGCCCTTGGGCTGAACGTATGTATATGAACCTCAACTTTAAACGAAGTTGAAAAGAACTAAGTTAAAAAAAAAATCTGAGGGGCCGGGTGTGGTGGCTCACGCCTGTAATCCCAGCACTTTGGGAGGCCAAGGTGGGCAGATCGTGAGGTCAGGGGTTTGAGACCAGCCTGGCCAGCATGGTGAAACCCGTCTCTACTAAAAATACAAAAATTAGCTGGGCGTGGTGGTGCATGCCTGTAATCCCAGCCACTAGGGAGGCTGAGGCAGGAGAATCTCTTGAATCCGGGAGGTGGAGGTTGCAGTGAGCTGAGACTGCGCCATTGCACTCCAGCCTGGGCGACAGAGTGAGGCTCCACCTCAAAAAAAAAAAAAAAAAAAGAAAAAAAATATCTGAGAGATTCATTTTCTCTTCTTTGCCCCTTCTGCGAGTTGTGGCTTTTGCCTGCAGCCTGAGCAAGTCATCTCTATCCAAGCTGCAGCCACAGAAGTAGTAACAAAAGGGACTCCAATTGCTCTCCAAGGACTGACTACTTTGGCTGATCCTACAGAAGCAGAAAGACCACAAACCAAAGACAACAGTCCCTCTGGTCATTTGGTGATTTGTGGCTGTTTTTACCTGTTCTTTTGGTTGTGTTTTCATGCAGATCTGCCCTCTTCAACTCGCTGGAGTGTTGTGTGATACAGGACCAGCTGCATATCTGCAGAACCTGTTTTCATTTCTGTCTTTAGCATAGATGATAGAAATGAATCTAAAGGACAAAGCATACCTCAATGCAATAAAACGATCTGCCCTATCTAATTTCCCCTCCCTTCAGGGATGTGAGACCCAGTCTTGTGGGGTGTGTTTAGAGTCTCAGCTTCTTTATTGTTCAAATTTCCTTGCCAACGATTGCTGGTGATTTTAACTGACTTCACAACTTCTGCCTCAGTACTCAGAATGCTCTCCAGTAAAGATACTGCGAATTGCACATGGAAAAGCAATGTGTCACTCCGTTCAATATTTCTGTCTTCAATGACTGAGGGTGTGTTGCGTATGATGAGTAAAGGAGACATTCATCTTTCCTCATCCACGTAAAGGAATTGACAGTTACCTGGGTTACTAGCCCAGGCTAAGGCCTCTAAATCTGACTTGATTGTTCAGTTCACATATTGCTTCCCATTTTGCTCTTCCCTGTGCATTCAGAAACTCATCTAATCCTGACTATTAAGCTCTTTGTACAGCGTGAGCTTTCCCCTATAATGCTAAACTCAAGCTGGTTTTAGATCAGAATCCAACAGATCCTTTCAGCAGCACTCAATTCAATGAAATCTCCATCTGCAGACAGTCCTTGCTGCTGAAAGAGACTGGCTAGATTTGAGCAGCAATAATTAATTTCAAACGAATTTCCCATCTCCAGGTGTTTGCATCTCACTAATTATATTCAAGGTAAATTGATTTTGCTTGGCAGTATCTTCCACTTCCACCTTGCAATAAGCAATTTAACATGAAATTGCTGACCTATAATTGTTCTACCCAACCATGAATTTCTAATCCTTCTGCAATTTATAGTTATGTAGTCTTTGAGCTGCAACTGAGTTTTCCACCAGCGTAATAATCACTTTCTTTATTTTTACCTATAACAAGCAGCTGGATTAGTGTAGTGCATGGGAGAGCTTCAGCTAGTCACTGAAAATTACAGAATATCAATAGCTATTGATGTGGGCGGCAACATATTACAAAATGGAACTGTAGATCATTTGGGGAAAATATTTTGATGAAATTCACCCCTCTGGGTGATGTGCTGAATCTTAACCCAGAAAGAAAGAACATCAAACCAAACAAAAAAGGTTATTTTTTCCTTTGAATGGACAGATAGCAACATCTTTAAATGCTAAATAAAGTAGCCCTGAGCTTCTGAGGGTGCCCCTCAGGGACTATTGTCTGAACTGCCAATCAAGTCACTTGGATTTCTGCCCTCAATGCTTCTTTCCTTTCCCAGCTTTCCTTCAAATGTTCAGCAGTGATAAATAGAGAGTTGTTTGTCTTTTATTTCAAATGCCTTCCTTATAATTTCAGAGCTATGTTAGCATCATTTACAAATCAATCTAGCAGGATGGCTTTATGTCATCACAATTTTACGGCAGCCAGTGATATCCAGACTATCTCTAGAGTTTTGATTTATTTCTGTTTGGCTCTAAATTAGGTTATTTCTCCTTCAAAGGTTACCAAGTGCTTTAGAAACTGATGCCCTGATGCCCCTTACTCCCAAGTGTGAGAGAAATGCCCCAGGGTCAGGATGAAGAGCTCACCACCCAGCAGGAGAGAAGATGAGCAAGTTAAGCAGTGCCCAGCCTTTGAGAAGGGTCTCCCACAGTGAGGTGGGAGTTCTGAGGAAGGAAAGGGGATAGCTGACTTTGGCTAGACTCCAGCAGTTCTCAACCAGAGGCAATTTTCTCCTCCAGGGGAGACTTGCCAATGTCTGGAGACATTTTTGGTTCGCACAACTTCAGGGAGGGAGTGCTAGGCACAAAATGAGGGAGGCCACACACTGGGGATGGCGGACAGACGTTTAATTTCCTCCCTCGCCAGCTCTTGCTCATCTCCATATGTGCAAATGTTCCCATCATCCAAGGTCTGGGTCACACACATCCTCTCCACACCCTCCTCTTCCATTGCCAACCTCCCATCCTGTCTGTGTAGCCCAGTGTTTCTCAGCTGGGCACCACTGACATTTTGGGCTGGCTAAGTCTCGGTTGTAGGTGCTGGAGGGGGATCCTCTGCATCGCAGGATGTTTACAGCTCTCCTGACCTCTGTAAGCCACTCCTCATTTTGAACCCCACTTTCCTCATCTGTTACGTGAGTTCATCATTCAGACAGCAAATATCTATTGAAACTCTACTATGTCCTAGGAGCTGTCTTAGGCATTGGGGACACCAGAGTGAACAAGAAAATGTCTCCACTTATAGAGAGTTTACACTCTGCTGGGGGTTACAAATAATAAACACAAAAGGAAATGAAAAATTAATATCTTATTAGGCAGAGAAAAGAGCTATGAACAACAATAAACCAAGTTTGAGATGGAGAGTCTCAGAACCTGCTCTTTTAGCCAGGAACACCAGGGAGGGCCATTTTGAGAAGGTGACATTTTAGTACTCTGAAATGGAACAAGCAATGGAACAGCTTTCTTCAGTTCCAAAGTTCCTTTTTTCTACCTTTGTTCACATAATTGCTCAGCTTGCACTTACCCCCTTCTTTGTCACTTGTTTTGCCTGACTTCAGCCTCCCCACAGGGGGCCCAGCTTTGATTCTCTGCTCTTTCTTGACCTCTGGTCCCTTGAATTCTTTGGTTGGAGCACCTTCCCAATAGGCATTCCCAGTCTTCACTGTGATTTCCATCTAGCTGCTAGCCCTGAGTCCACAGGCCCTGTTTGCAATTATGGGGCAGCCAATGTATTTTTTGGGCCCACTGATTAATAGACTGTTAGTGATGAGGGGAACTCTGTATAGTTTGTACATACACACACACACACACACACACACACACACATTTTTTCTTGATTCTATAACATATGAATGGCAAATACTAGGAACAGTTGCCATCAGTCAATTCTCTTTCTCATAACTATGTCAGATCAGATACTCATAATTGATGATCATGACTGTCTTACCATCCAATGGTAATTGCCATGGAAGATGAAATCCTGGCTCAAAGGTGCCATGTATTGCCTTAAAAAGTAGCTTGAAATAGATATATGCTGCCAGAGCAGTTTACTAGGAATGGAGAAACTTTCCATCTGCAGTCAGAGGGCCAGGCCTCAGCTTCGCTGCCATGAGAAAATTGGAAATTTCTCTCCTACCACATAGTTTTAATTATCAAGTTAATTACTAAGAAATTTGCACATCATTCTGTAGTAAAAACAGGAAGTCATAGTTTCCTGATGGGTAAGTAACATGAGTAGAGCTGTTTTTCGGGAAGATTGATCTTGCAACTACATAGAGGATGAATGGCTGAGGTGTGGCAAACAGAACACTTTAGATAAGGTGTGCAGACTTGGAGAGGGCTCCAGGGTAGGTCCCAGACTGCCTCTCTCTGGTCTTGGGCCAGGCAAGCTGTGGGACTGAGCAAAAGTTTTTATATTCCAAAGGACTCTGAATGTGGCTCTCTTTGCACAAATCCAAGGCCCACAACATTGGAAGAAGAAGCAGGGCTTCTTTGGAGACCAAATTGATCACCACACAGCATATGCAGCAGTCTAGATGGAAATGTGCCTGCTACCAGGAATTAATTACTGTCTAATTTGCATAACCTGTTGATTAATTGTGCTCATGGCCAAAAGTCCAGGCCAAAGCTCCTCAACTGAGAGCTGATGATGCTTTTCCACTTGCTTTGGGAAAACACAAGTCCAAGGTTAGAAGTGCTTTACTAAGCCCAGACCACCCAAGTCAGTGCAACAAGGGAAGAGGTCAGGATATTTCTCACCCTCCATCCTCCATCTCCCACCCTAGGCTTCCACTCTGAGAAGATGTCCAGAATGTGGCCAACCACTGGAGTGCAAACTGTTATTTATTTATGAGGCTGACAGCACATTTCAACTAAACACCAATTTATCAAGTATTTTGGTATAAAAAGGAAATATATGTACTATAGATAATTAAAGATTCTAAAATCCAATAGCACTCCATGGAGTACACTAATTATAATCAAACCAATTTGTAATGAAGGAAAGGGAAATGAATAAGCACAAATCTGTCGCATATTGGAGCCTCAGGAGTAACTTCATTGCTATTAACTGACAGACAACATTTGAAGCCAAATGTAGCAGATGTCTGCATAGAGAAACAAGGGACTTGGAGATGCTGTGTTGATGAGCTGGCATCTTATCCCTCTGCTAAATTAGATTTGGGCCTTCTCCTAAAGACCTAAGGTCCTGGTCTGACTTCAGAAAAGATGACTATCAGCAAGCTGGCCCCTGGTCTACAGAGGAGTGTAACTGTCACCTGATCTCAGATTAGTGACTATAATTTCCTCCTGTTTTCACAAGAAAGGCTTCAGTTTTAATGGGGTGAAATTTGGAAATGCCTGGGTATTAACTGGACACTAAGCTCTATGGAAAATGAAGCCACTTGGAGTACCATGATGGCCCAGGCTGGATTCACTGTGGGCCACATCCAAGCAGTGGGTCTGAACTGGAAAGAAGTTTAAAGATTTTCCTGGGGAAAGTGGCTCAGCCTAGATAACATGAATGGTTGATGGAGGCAGATAAGAGTTTTCCCAGAACCAACTGGTCTTCCGAGGTTGGGTTACAGCATGCAGAACCCAACAATGCCAGTACATTCTCCCAGAACCAGTGTTGGACCAGGTACTAATGATTTAAGTCTCAACGGAGGCTTGAAAATGATGGGGCAAGATTGAGTTTTGTTGTAGGAGAGAGTGAAACCCAGAATGTGGGAATGTTGTGGGGTGACAGAGTTAATTTTACAGCTAAGTTCGTGCTTGTGCCATGCGTGAACATCCTGAGATGTCACCCTCTCCATTCATTTCAGAATTACTCTGCATTGTATTACCAGCCAATGCTTCCTGCTCCTTCTCATTTATTCATGAATAAATTTCACCACAGGAGATTCCAAGGACAGTGTTTATTAGAAAAATTTTTATATCAGAAGCCAATATAATAGTCACAGGGATGAGACTTAAACATGGATTCCCTGACCATGGCCCAGTGATGGGTCCTCCTTCTCTCTTCCCACCCTGCTGTGACAGAGACAACTACTTTACAAGGACCTATGTGTTGCTGTTGGCAATGACTACATTAATAGACTGTTAGTGATGAGGAGAACGCAGTATAGTTTGTGATTATGTACACACACACACACGCACACTTTTTTTCTTGATTCTATAATGTATGAATGGCAAATACAAGGAACAGTTGCCATCAATCAATTCCCTTTCTCATAACTGTGTCAGATCAGATATTTATAATTAATGTTCATGACTGTCCTACCATCCAATGGCAATTGCCATGGAAGATAAAACCCTGGCTCAAAGGTGCCATGTATTGCCTTAAGAAGTAGCTTGAAATAGACATATGCTGCCAGAGCAGTTTACCAGGAATGGAGAAATCTCCCAACTGCAGTCAGAGGGCCAGGCCTCAGCTTCACTGCCATAAGAAAATTGGAAAATTTTCTCTTATTACACACAGTTTTAAGTAAGTTAATTACTAAGAAATTAGCCCATCATTCTGTGGTAAAAACCGGAAGTCATCATAGTTTTTTGATGGGTAAGTAACGTTATTAGAGGTGTTTTTCAGTAAGATTGATCTTGCAACTACACGAAGGATGAATGGCTGAGGTGTGGCAGAGAGAATACCTTACATAAGGTGTGCAGACTTGGAGAGGGCTCCAGGGTAGGAGGTCCCAGACTGCCTCTCTCTGGTCTTGGACCAGGCAAGCTGTGGGACTGAGCAAAAGTTTTTGTATTCCAAAGGACTCTGAATTTGGCTCTCTTTGCGCAAGTCCAAGGCCCATAACATTGTGAGCTCCCCTTATCCTACACACATGGCCCACCTGTACGGGGCTTACACCTGCGCTGAGACCACACCCCTGCCTTCCCTCCACAGCTGCAGCACCAGCCAACCAGAGCAGAAGGGTCTAGGAGACCACAGCTACCCCTTTGTGCCTGGCTGATTTTAGTGAAAGATGCTTTGTGTGTTCATTGAGGCATCACTGTGTCATCTCTGCACAAAGCAGTTTCCTATGTCAGATGAACCCTTTCTTTGATGCCTTCCCCTCCCCTTTCTGACAATGCAGTGACTGAGGCAAGCCATTTGAAACCTCCTTCAGGGAGACAATGTGCCTTGGAGCCTGTGACCCAGTTGTGGCTGGGGGTCGGGGACCCAGACCCTTGGAAGCCAGGCCACAGTGAGACCTCAGGATGGTCCCACAGCGCCTCTAGGGTTCCCCTTGTACTCATCAGGCTCCTTGCTTAGACATGACTTTTGAGTGCAAAATGGAGCTGGCCTATCGGCAGAGACAGTTTGAAGCTTCTCATGGTGTTTACTTTAGTTTGTCTAAACAGACCCAGAAAGAAAATTGCTTCTGTGCTTAACAAATGAGAAAAAGAAAGACAAAAAAGGAGAGTTGATTCCCAAAGAATGTTAAGACAGAGTCCCAGCAATGGAGCCTGAGCTTCAGCTGTTAGGAAAGCTAGCTCCATTCCTTATCACAAGAGGGTGGAGATGGCCCGGAGCCTGACTCCCCAAGACCTTTCTCTTCTCCTGTCTCCAAAGTGGTCTGAGCTGATGAGGGAGAGTACGTAAAATGGTGTTCTGGCAGACAAGTTCTCTTAACTGGGGCATATTTAGAAAATGGAAAGGAGACAATGGCTGACTCAATAGGACCCCTGCCCAGAGCCACAGTGGCACCAGTCCAAGGCTGTGTCCAGTCAACACCCCAGAAAGTTCTGTCAGACCTCTGGTGGAGAAACAAAGTGTCATGTCACACAAAGGGTGTCACTCTCTCCCAGGAGGCTGGAAAAATGAATGTGCAGATTTCTCGGGGGAGGCTGTGGTGTTGTTGAACTAATGCACACGGCAGAGCACAGCTGCCCAGAGAGGCTTATTCTGTGGGATTTGAGTTGAGGTGGATGCCGACTGGATAGCTCATGGCCCTCTACAGAGCTTGTGGCTGCACTTAGCCACCTCCTGCCTGGACTAACTCTCTTGCTATTGCTGCTTAGCAAATGAGTCTTGGCTACAAGCGCATGTTGAGCTGGAGCCATCTTGAGTCTGCAAGGGCCCTCGGGCTGCAAATTCACATTCTCTCCTACAGGCTCCTGCTCCCGCCCACTCTCCTTCCATTCCTGCTTCCCTTTCCCTCTTCCCCTTGTCTTCTGTCTTCACCTTAACAGTATTCTACTCCCCTCCCCCATTTTCCCCTCCTCTTCTGAATTGACCATTTCCCTCTTTCTAGAACTTAACAAGTATTTTGGAAAACATTTTTTTTGTATGTGCATGCCAAGAATAAGGAGGACCGGGACCCAGGAGCAGCTCTGTCATTTAGCCAGCTGAATCACCTTGGGCAAGCCACCTGGACCCCAGTCTGCCACATGGTCTATGTGTTTACTTAAGCTTTTGAATGAGTAATAATATGGCACCAACAGTTAGAAGTTTTTTAGGTTTTTTTTTTTTGACAGTGTTCCGTTCTGTAGCTCAGGCTGGAGTGCAGTGGTGCAATCTCAGCTCACTGCAACCTCAGCCTCCTGGGTTCAAGCAATTCTCCTTCCTCAGCCTCCTGGGTAGCTGGGACTACAGGCGCACTCCACCATGCCTGGCTAATTTTTTGTATTTTTAGTAGAGACGTGGTTTCACCATGTTAGCCAGGATGGTCTGGATTTCCTGACCTTGTGATCTGCCCGCCTCAGCCTCCCAAAGTGCTGGGATTACAGGTGTGAGCCACCGTGCCCAGCCTAGTTAAAAGTTTTATAGTGAAAATTCTGCCTCTCATCCCCAGCCATGCAGTTCCCCTCTCTATAGGCAAACAAGATAAAAGTCCTACCTGTTATAAGCAAACACACACACACACACACACACACACACACACACACTCTTAGCCTTTTTCTCCATTTTCACACAAATAGTAGCATACCATAGGCACAGCTTAGCACCTTGTGTTCTTCATCTAAGGTATCTCAGAGATCTTTCCATATCAGCACATGGAGAGCTACCTCAGTCTTCCTTACAGGTGCTTAGCATTCCATTGAACATCAGTCCTCTCCTGATGGATACTGAAGCTGCTTCCAGTGTTTTACTATGCTGCCGTGTTGCAGTGAATGACCTTGCTTATACATCATTGTGCCTGTGTGTGAGCAGATCTGTGGCATAAAGTTCACAAAGTAGAATTTCCAGGTCAGACAGAATGAAAGAGATAGCATAGATGAGCACATACTAATTTGATGTGCAACCTCAGAGAAGGTACTTGACATTTCTGGGCCTCATTTTCTTATTTGTAAAGGAGAGAGGTTGCCCTGAACGACCTGCTGGTTCTTTCCACCTTGGAAGTCCCTGGGATTCAGAACCTCCCGCCTGTGAGGAGTTTGGCAAAGATCACTGCTCTGGCCCTTGTGATCTGCCCATGAACACACTGTACCTGTGTCCAGGCCACCACAGCCAGCTGGGAGCCAAAATTTATTCTGTACACAGCCAACAGAGCAGAACTTGAAGAACCAAGTCAAGTCCAAGGGCCAGGCCTGACCTCATTTGTCCTTAAGTGGCATCTCTTCTGTTTTGACCTCTTTAAAGGTAGCTGCTTTTGCAGGCTCTGTGGAAATCAGAGGGAGCATGGAGGTATTTTGCTTCAATTTACAGAACTGAGGAAAATGAGTGAGCTAAATATACTTAAGATGAGTGGAGTGAAACATTAGCCAGAATGCTGGGGGTACGAAGACTTAAATTAATAGGAAACTTACCAGGAGATTATTCAACAATGCAATCAACCAACCATGCAGGTTTTGTTTGTGCGTTGACTAAAAACAAGCCCGTTTGATGGTTTTGCCCTCTATGAATGTTGAGATTATGTGCTAGTAGGCTAAGTTTTAACATAACCAGAGCCAACATAAGGACTTTCTGCATGCACTCTGATGCTCACTGTTATCATTGATCAGATTTGGGAATCATAGAATGTTTGGCTTGAAAGAGGCTGTAGGGATCACTAAAGCAAGCCTCTTGCTTGTGTACAGATGGAAACCAGAAGTGGGGAAGTGCACCAGGGCTGTTGTAAATGTGAGGGAAAGGGTCCTGTAAACAGACCTAGCTCCCAGGGTGGGTGGGGTGGCGGGACACGCATTAAGCAGGTGGAAGAAGGCATCTAGAAGACAGCGCAACAGGCGTGCACTCCCCAGTGGCACAGCTGGTATGCATGAGGGGCCCAGCAGTGCATAGAAAGTGGAATTGTAAGCGCAGGAGCAGGCAGGATTTAGAGATCAGGCAAAAGCTTAAGGAACCTCTAATAAAGGGAAAAGGATTAATGAGAGCTCCAATCTCAGAAGGCCCATGTGTCTCTGGTCAGGTTGCTGAGACACTGATATGGTTTGGCTGTGTCCCCATCCAAATCTCATCTTGAATTGTTACACTTCTTGTGTGAAGTGATACAATTCAATCACTTGAATTGAAGTGATTGAATTGTATCACTTCTTGTGATAGTGAGTTCTCATGAGATCTGATGGTTTTATAAGGGGGGTTTTCCCCCTTTGCATGGCACTTCTCCTTCCTGCCATCATGTGCAGAAGGACATGTTTGCTTCCCTTTCTGCCATAATTGTAAGTTTCCTGAGGCCTACCCGGCCATGCTGAACTGTGAGTCAATTAAACCTCTGTCCTCTGTAAATTACCCAGTCTTGGGTATGACTTTATTAGCAGCATGAGAACAGGCTAATACAGACACAAACACAAGCACAAAGGCCGGCAGGGGCAAAGATTGGATTCCAGGGCTGAGGCACGCCATGGGTACAGAGCAGAAGTGCAGCTGCCAGAATGGGGACCCCAAGCAAGGGTGATCTGATTTTGAGTAGTACCTCCTTGTGTCACCCAGTCTTGGTTCTAGAGACTTGGAAAGTAAGCCTGTAAATGGAAACAGGCCAGCCAGAGAGGGGAAAAGGGAACCAGGAAGCAGGCCAGGCTCCAGTCACCAGGTGGTTCTAATTACCTCCTAGATAAATTCCCCTCAAGTCCTTCCCTCCTCCCTCTACAGCTTCACTGCTGTGCTTGTTTAGGCTCCCAGCTTCAGCTTTACCTCCTCCTGAAAGCCATCTCTCTGTCCCAAAAGAGGTCTGGTTCCTACAGTTCCTATATCCCAGGAGTTCTTGACTTTGGCTGTGCGTCCAAATGAAGAATTTTTTTTTTTACTTTAAGTTTCGGGATACATGTGCAGAATGTGCAGGTTTGTTACATAGGTATACATGTGCCATGGTAGTTTGCTGCACCTATCAATTTTTCATCTAAGTTTTAAGTCCCTCATGCATTAGGTATTTGCCCTAATGCTCTCCTTCCCCTTGCCCCCCAAGCCCCTGACAGGCCCCACTGTGTGTTGTTCCCCTCCCTGTGTCCATGTGTTCTCATTGTTCAACTCCCACTTATGAGTGAGAAGATGCAGTGTTTGGTTTTCTGTTCCTGTGTTAGTTTGCTGAGAATGATGTCTTCCAGCTTCATCCTTGTCCCTGCAAAGGACATGATCTCATTCTTTTTTATGACGGTGTAGTATTCCATGGTGTATATGTGCCACATATTCTTTATCCAGTCTATCATTGATGGGCATTTCGGTTCGTTCCAAGTTTTTGCTATTGTAAATACTGCTGCAATAAACATACGTGTGCATATGTCTTTATAGTAGAATGATTTATAATTCTTTGGGTATATACTCAGTAATGGGATTGCTGGGTCAAATGATATTTCTGGTTCTAGATCCTTGAGAAATCACCACACTGTCTTCCATAATGGTTGAACTAATTTACACTCCCACCAGCAGTGTAAAAGTGTCCCTCTTTCTCCACAGCCTCACCAGCATCTGTTGTTTCCTGACTTCTTAATAATCACCATTCTGACTGACATGAGATGGTATCTCATTGTGGTTTTGATTTGCATTTCTCTAAAGACCAGTGATGATGAGCTTTTTTTCATATGTTTGTTGGCTGCTAAATGTCTTCTTTCCAGAAGTGTCTGTTCATATCCTTTGCCCATTCTTTGATGGGGTTGTTTGTTTGTTTCTTGTAAATTTGTTTAAGTGCTTTGTAGATTCTGGATATTAGATCTTTGTCAGATGGGTAGATTGCAAAATTTTTCTCCTATTCTGTAGGTTGCCTGTTCACTCTAATGATAGTTTCTTTTGCTGTGCAGAGGCTCTTTTGTTTAGTTAGATTTCATTTGTCAATTTTGGCTTTTGTTGCAATTGCTTTTGGTATTTTAGTCATGAAATCTTTGCCCATGCCTATGTCCTGAATGGTATTGTCTAGGTTTTCTTCTAGTGTTTTTATGATTTCAGGTTTTACATTTAAGTCTTTAATCCATCTTGAGTTAATTTTTGGATAAGGTATAAGGAAGGGGTCCAGTTTCAGTTTTCTACATATGACTAGCCAGTTTTCCCAGCACCATTTATTAAACAGGAAATCCTTTCCCCATTCTTGTTTTTGTCAGGTCTGTCAAAGATCAGATGGCATAGATGTGTGGTGTTATTTCTGAGGTCTCTGTTCTGTTCCATTGGTCTATATATCTGTTTTCGTACCAGTACCATGCTGTTTTGGTTACTGTAGCCTTGTAGTATAGTTTGAAGTCAGGTAACATGATGCCTCCAGCTTTGTTCTTTTTGCTTAGGATGGTCTTGGCTATATGGGCTCTTTTTTTTGTTCTATATGAAATTTAAAGTCGTTTTTTTTTTAATTCTGTGAAGAAAGTCAATGGTAGCTTGATGGGATTCCTAATGGTGGGAATAACATTGAATCTATAAATTACTTTGGGCAATATGGCCATTTTCATTGATTCTTCCTATCCAGGAGCATGGAATGTTTTTCCATTTGTTTGTGTCCTCTCTTATTTCCTTGAGCAGTGCTTTGTAGTTCTCCTTGAAGAGGTCCTTCACAACTTTTGTAAGTTGTATTCTTAAGTATTTTATTCTCTTTGTAGCAATTGTGAATGGGAGTTCATTCATGATTTAGTTCTCTGTTTGTCTATTTTTGGTGTATAGGAATTCTTATAATTTTTACACATTGATTTTGTATCTTGAGACTTTGCTGAAGTTGCTTATCAGCTTAAAGAGTTTTTGGGCTGAGATGGTGGGGTTTTCTAAATATACAGTCATGTCATCTGCAACAAACAGAAATGATTTGACTTCCTCTCTTCCTATTTGAATATGCATTGTTTCTTTCTCTTGCCTGATTGCCCTGGCCAGAACTTCGGATACTATGTTGAATAGGAGTGGTGAGAGATGGCACTCTTGTCTTACACCGGTTTTCAAAGGGAATACTTCCAGTTTTTGCCCATCCAGTGTAATATTGGCTATGGGTTTGTCATAAATATCTCTTATTATTTTGAGATATGTTCCATCAATACCGAGTTTACTGAGAGTTTTTAGCATGAAGGGATGTTGAATTTTATTGAAGGCCTTTTCTGCATCTATTGAGATAATCATGTGGTTTTTGTCATTGATTCTTTTTATGTGATGGATTACACTTATTAATTTGCATATGTTGAACCAGCCTTGCATCCCAGGGATGAAGCCAACTTGATCATGGTAGATAAGCTTTTTAACGTACTGCTGGATTCGGTTTGCCAGTATTTTATTGAGGATTTTCACGTCAATGTTCACCAGGGATATTGGCCTGAAATTTTCTTTTTTTATTGTGTCTGTGCCAGGCTTTGATATCAGGATGATGCTGGCCTCATAAAATGAGTTAGGGAGGAGTCCCTCTTTTTCTATTGTTTGGAATAGTTTCAGAAGGAATGGTACAAGCTCCTCTTTGTACCTCTGATAGAATTTGGCTGTGAATCCATCTGGTTCTGGGCTTTTTTTGGTTGGTAGGCTATTAATTAATGCCTCAATTTCAGAACTTGTTATTGGTGTATTCAGGAATTTGACTTCTTCCTGGTTTAGTCTCTGGAGGGTTTATGTATTCAGGAATTTATCCATTTCTTCTATATTTTCTAGTTTATTTGCACAGAGGTGTTTATAGTATTCTCTGATGATATTTTGTATTTCTGTGGGAAGAGTGATGATATCCCCTTTATCATTTTTTATTGCATCTACGTGATTCTTCTCTCTTTTCTTCTTTATTAGTCTGGCTAGCAGTCTATCTCTTTTGTTAATCATTTCAAAAAACCAGTTCCTGGATTCATTGATTTTTTGAAGGGTTTTTCGTGTCTCTATCTTCTTCAGTTCTGCTCTGATCTTAGTTATGTCTTGTCTTCTGCTAGCTTTTGAATTTGTTTGCTCTTGCTTCTCTAGTTCTTTTAATTGTGATGTTGGGGTGTCGATTTTAGATCTTTCCCCCTTTCTCATGTGGGCATTTAGTGCTATACATTTCCCTCTTAACACTGCTTTAGCTGTGTCCCAGAGATTCTGGTACATTGTCTCTGTGTTCTCATTGGCTTCAAAGAACTTCTTGATTTCTTCCTTAATTTCGTTATTTACTCAGGAATCATTCAGGAGCAGGTTGTTCACTTTTCATGTAGTTGTGCAGTTTTGAGTGAGTTTCTTAATCCTGAGTTCTAATTTGATTGCACTGTGCTCTGAGGGACTATTTGTTATGATTTCCATTCCTTTGCATTTGCTGGGAAGTGTTTTACTTCCAATTATGTGGATAATTTTAGAATAAGTGCTATGTGGCACTGAGAAGAATCTATATTCTGTTGATTTGGGGTGGAGAGTTCTGCAGATGTCTATTAGGTCCACTTGGTCCAGAGCTGAGTTCAAGTCCTGAATATCCTTGTTAATTTTCTGTCTCATTGATCTTTCTAATACTGACAGTGGGTTGTTAAAGTCTTCCACTATTATTGTGTGGGAGCCTAAGTCTCTTCGTAGGTCTCTAAGAACTTGTTTTATGAATCTGGGTGCTCCTATATTGGGTGCATATATATTTAGGACAGTTAGCTCTTCTCGTTGAATTGATCCCTTTACCACTATGTAATGCCCTTTTTTGTCTTTTTTGACCTTTGTTGGTTTAAAGCCTGTTTTATCAGAGACTAGGATTGCAACCTGCTATTTTTTTCTCTTCATTTGCTTGGCAAATATTCCTCCATCCCTTTATTTTGAGCCTATGTCTGTCTTTGCATGTGAGATGGGTGTCCTGAATACAGCATACGGATGGGTCTTGACTCTTTATCTAATTTGCCAGTCTGTGTCTTTTAATTGGGGCATTTAGCCCATATACATTTAAGGTTGATATTATTATGTGTAAATTTGATCCTGCCATTATGATGCTAGCTGGTTATTTTGCCCATTATTTGGTGCAGTTTCTTCATAGTATCATTGGTCTTTATATTTTGGTGTGTTTTTTTCAGTGGCCGGTACCAGTTTTTCCTTTCCATATTGAGTGCTTCCTTCAGTAGCTCTTGTAAGGCAGGCCTGGTGGTGACAAAATCCCTCAGCATTTGCTTGTCTGTAAAGGATTTTATTTCTCCTTCTCTTATGAAGCTTAGTTTGGCTGGATATGAAATTCTGGGTTGAAAATTCTCTTCTTTAAGAATGTTGAATATTGGCCCCCACTCTCTTCCGGCTTGTAGGGCTTCTGCAGAGCAATCCACTGTTATTCTGATGGGCTTCTCTTTGGAGGTAACCTGACCTTTTTCTCTGGCTGCCTTTAACAGTTTTTCCTTCATTTCAACCTTGGAGACTCTGATGATTATGTGTCTTGGTGTTGATCTTCTTACGGAGTATCTTAGTAGTGTTCTCTGTATTTCCTGAATTTGAATGTTGGCCCCTCTTGCTAGGCTGGGGAAGTTATGCTGAATAATATCCTGAAGTGTGTTTTCCAACTTGGTTCCATTCTCTTTGTCACTTTCAGGTACACCAATCAATCATAGGTTTGGTCTTTTCACATAGTCCCATACTTCTTGGAGGCTTTGCTCATTCCTTTTCATTCTTTTTTCTCTACTCTCATCTGCATGCCTAATTTCAGCAAGATGGTCTTCAATCTCTGATATCCTTTTTTCCACTTGATCAATTTGGCTATTGATACTTGGGTATGCTTCACGGAGTTTTTGTGCTATGTTTTTCAGCTCCATCAGGTCATTTTTATTCCTCTCTAAACTGGTTATTCTAGTTAGCCGTTTCTATAACCTTTTATCAAATTTCTTAACTTCCGTGCATTGGGTTAGAGCATGCTCCTTTAGCTAAGAGGAGTTTGTCATTACCCACCTTCTGAAGCCTACTTCTGTCAATTCGTCAATCTAATTCTCCATCCAGTTTTGTGCCTTTGCTGGAGAGGAGCTGCGATCATTTGGAGAAGAAGAGGCATTCTGGCTTTTCGAATTTTCAGAGTTTTGCACTGGGTCTTTCCTCATCTTCCTGGATTTATCTATTTTTGATCTTTGAGGCTGATTACCTTTGAATGGGGTTTTTGTGTGCGGGTCTTTTTTGTTGTTTTTGTTGTTGTTGTTGTTGCTTTCTGTTTGTTAGCTTTTCTTCTAACAGTCAGGCCCCTCTTCTGCAGGTCTGCTGCAGTTTGCTGAAGGTCCACTCCAGACACTGTTTGCCTGGGTATCACCAGTGGAGGCTGCAAAACAGCAAAGATTGCAGCCTGCTTCTTTCTCTGAAAGCTTCATCCCAGAGGGGCACCTGCTAGATGCCAGCTGGAGCTCTCCTGTATGAGGTGTCTGTCGACCCCTGTTGGGAGGTCTCTCCCAGTCAGGAGGCACGGGGGCCAGGGACCCACTTGAGGAGGCAGTTTGTCCCTTAGCAGAGCTGGTGTTCTGTGCTGGGAGAATCTCCCTTGTCAGGATCAGCTGCTCACTTGAGAGCCAGCAGGCAGGAAAGATTAAATCTGCTGAAGCAGTGCCCACAGCCGCCCCTCCCACCAGGTGCTCTGTCCCAGGTAGATGAGAGTTTTATCTGTAAGACCCTGACTGGGGCTGCTGCATTTCCTATAGAGATGCCCTGCCCGGTGACAGGAATCTAGAGAAGCAGTCTGGCCACAGCCACTTTGCCATGCTGTGGTGAATTCTGCCCAGTCCAAACCTCCCAGTCTCCTTCACACTGTCAGGGGAAAACTGCCTACTAAAGCCTCAGAGATGGTGGATACCCCTCTGCTCACCAAGCTCCATCATCCCAGGTCAACCCCAGACTTCTACGCTGGCAGTAAGAATTTCAAGACAGTGGTTCTTGGCTTGCCGGGCTTTGTGGGAGTGGGACCTGCTGAATGAGACCACTTGGCTCCCTAACTTCAGGCCCCTTTCCAGGGGAGTGGACGGTTCTCTTGTCCCATTGGGGTTCCAGGCGCCACTGGGGTTATGAAAAATCTCCTGCAGCTAGCTCGGTACCTGCCTAAACAGCCACCCAGTTTTGTGCTTGAAACTCAGGGTTCTGGTGGTGTAGGCTCACAAAGGAATCTATTGATCTGTGGATTGCAAAGATCTGTGGGAAAAGCATAGTACCCAGGGTGGGTAGCACTGTCCCTCATGGCTTCCCTTGGCTGGGGGAGGGAGGCCCCCTGGCTCCTTGCATTTCCCAGGTAAAGCCATGCCCCGCCCTGCTTCTGCTTGCTCTCTGTGGGTTGCACCCACTGCCTAACCAGTTCCGTGAGATGAACTGGTACCTCATTTGGAAATACAGAAATCACCTGCCTTCTGCATTGGTCTTGCTGGGAGTTGCAAACCAGAGCTGTTCCCATTCGGCTATCTTGGCCCCTACCCAAATGGAGAATTTTTTAAACTACTGATGCCAAGGCCCCACTCCAGACTGATTAAATCAGCAGGTCTGTCCTATGCATGCTGATGTATTTGGCTGAGGTCATGATGTCTGCATCTTATTTTCCAAAGCATTGTGTGTGTTATTTATATTTCTATATCTATCTATCTAAATGTTACTATGTATATAAATATGTGTATTGTACTGTCATTCCACATTTTCTGTATGTTTGACATTTTTCAAAATAAAGATTGAGAAAAAATGATGAGTATCTCCAGGACTGGCTGGGTCATCTGTCTTCACAAAGTTTCTGTGTGTGCTCCTGTCCAGAGCTGGCAAGATCGAGGGCACTTACCATTTGACACACTGCTTTGACTCTGACTCCCCTAGGAGACTGTCCTATCCTGAGGACAGGGGCCTCATGTGCCTCAGAACTTTGCATTCCCCTATCCCTCAGCCCTAGAATGTGCCTGGCATATAGTGGGCATTGAATACATATTTGATGAGCCTAACCAAAAGGAAGTTACATTCAGGGCAGATAGGTGAATATGTATTTATTATTCTTTCAATCAATCAATCAATCAATCAATCAATCTTTCGTCACTTACGGAGTGCCTGTTGTTTCATGCATGTTTTAGGCACAATGGATCATCTAATGATCTAATGAAGGACAGGGTTTCTCACTCTTGGCAGTATGGAGATTTTGGCCCAGATAATTCTTTGTTGTAGGGGGCTGTCCTGCGCGTTGTAGGATGCTTAGCAGCATTTTTTATCTTTCCCACTAGATGATAGTAGCGACATACCTCCAACCTCACAAGTTGTGTTAATCAAAACTTTCTCCAGACATTGCCAAATGTCCTCTGGGAGCAAAATTTTAACCTCCAGTTAAAAAGCACTGATCTGTAAGACAGCCTGCCTTTAAAAAATCTGAACAGTAATGAAGGAAATGGATATATGTACACGTGTGTGTGTGTGTGTGTGCAATGAAAGATAAGATGTGTGAAGGACAGTAATGTATCAGAATGTTGTGAAGCATAAGAAGAGAAAAAGTTAATTCCTTTTGGGGGCATTTGGGAAGACACTATTGTAAGCACTGGGTTTGGGTTTTAGTAGCTTTGTGGATGGGAAGCTTTTTCAATGTAATTTCCTTTCCTAAGCTTCTGCCAGCTTACATCTATACAGCCTGTAATCACCCTTGTCTTCTTCTGAACCTTGTTTCTTAGACAAAGAAGCTGAATCCAAGAGAGTTTGGGTTACTTGAGGTAAGAGGTGGTTTACAACACAGACCTTGGAACCAGACTGCCTGGCTTTGAATCCTAGCTCTACCAATTTCCAGTCGTGAGCTTAGGGCTTGTGATTTAACCTCTTAACACCTCAGTGTCCACATACAGAAAATGGAGCTAATAATAGCTTCTATCATCTCATAGAGTTTTAGTGAGAAATTTACATGTGTCAAATGTTTAGAACAGCACCTGGCCTCCATATATACATAAAAAACTATGGAAGTGTTTGCTACTATCGCTATTGTTACCAAAGCCATCCAGCAACTTGATGGCTGAGGTGAAGTGATAAATTGGATCTGCAGTCTCCTGGCCCAGGGGTTTCTCCACTGCAAAGTCTTTTTGCTATTTGAGCAAAAAGAAATCAGTGATGGCTCAACTGGCACCACTGGGAAAGGCAGACCCCATGAGCACCATTCTCTGTTAAAACTTCACCATCCAATAGAAATATCATGCAAGTCACATGTGCAGATTTTCTAGTAGCCACATAAAAAAAGAAAAACGGATGAAATTAATTTTAGTAATACATTTTATTTTAGCCAATATATAAAAATATTAGCATTTCAATATGTAATCAATAAAAATTATTAATGAGATATTTACATTTTTTTTTCCATACTAAGTCTTGGAATCCAGAGTGTACACATACAGCATATCTCAGGGAGCCACTTTTCAAGTGCTTAATAGGCGCATGTGGCTTGTGGCTGCCATATTAGAGAGTACAGATTTTCTAAACACTGCAAACGGCTTTCAAGGTGGCCGGACATTCATATTATTTCTGACTATGCCTAGGGGATGACAAATCAGAGCAAATAGTAAAAGTCTTCTTGAGTTTTTTGCAGGACACTGGATCCCCTTTCCCCTTTCTCCTTCTCCTTCTCCTTCTTCTTCTTCCTTTTGTGGGAAAGCCAGCTGACTATTGCTTAGGGGCAGGCGACTCACAAGCTCTTTGTGGGGCTGGTCCGCTTCCTCTTCACCGTCACAGGCTTCTGGCTGCGCAGGATGGTGCTGGCCTTGCTGTTGGCAGCCATGGCAGGTCAGGGCGGTACTTGTTCTTGCGGATCATGTGTCTGATGCTGCTGAGTTTGGCTCGAGCGTTCTTGTTGATGATGGTCCGCACGTAGGAGGTGGCAGGCGTCCGCTGGCCGGATCTCTGCTTCATGACCACCAGGACACCTTTGCCATGGGCTGCCGGCTCCATGCCCACAGTCTTGCAGTGAATCAGCCCGTTGTAGCGAAGGAGTTGCGGGCCTTCAAGTTATTGGGCTCGGTGCTGTAGGTCTGCTTATTCCTCTTGGTCAGGAAACCGGAGCAGTTCCGCACGACCATCGATTGCAGATGCGCAGACATGGCGGCAGCTCCTCTCACAGCGAACGCTGGAGACGGAAGGAGCTGGATACTCTTCTTGCTTGTTCCTATCCCAACTTCATCAAAATAAGGCGACTATTTTTTTTTTAATGGTAGGAGTTCATTCATTAGCCTTTCCAACCTTGATTTAACTTAAGTACAGCTTTCAGTAAATCATGACACAACAGCTCCAGATGCCACCCCTCAAGATGTTCAGAGGCGCATACGTAACCTCTGTAAGCCCGGAGCTCCTGCTTACCCTGCCAGATGAAGCCTTGCCACCTCTTCCCATGGCAAGTCTGGAGCCTCCTGCCCTGACTCTTCTGTGGTGACCTCGGATTGCCTCCTAGGACCTCCTGAGTGAGCCAGCATCATCTGCTCCTCTACCACCCCCAGGACTGGGGAAGGGGATAGAGGCTGAGAACAATTAGCAACCTGTCTGAGGCCAGGCAGAAATTTGTCACCACTGATGGAACACAAGCTGGCAGGCCCTGGGTGGCCTCTTTAAAATGCTCTGCAGTGCAAGCATTGCACACTCCTGGCATTTTTGTAAGGGCGGTGTCCGGGACAATAGTAAAGAAATTCTTACCGTGCTTACTGTGAGTCACATGCTGTTCTCAGTGCTTTACTTTACTGACAAAATCCTCACTGCAGCCCACTGAGGCTGCTGGTCTTATTAATCCCACTTTACAGATGAGGAAATTCAGATCTGGAGAAGTACATGGCCTGCGTCAGGTCACACAGATGTAAGAGGCAAAGAGGAGTCAAAGTGCCTCGTTGTGCCACAGTGAACCCTTCAGACTTGGGTTGGGCCACTAGCCTTTGCTTCTCAGTGAGAAATGTAGGCTCCAGGAAGATAGGGTTTCTGTGCTTTTGTTCTCTGCTCTGTCCTCACCACCTAGATCCTATTGGTTGACTGGCTGCCACCTCTTTGCTGCTGGTGGTGTCCAGTCTTAGCTCTAGACCACAACTCAGGCCAATGGTTGTTCCACTGGGCACTTGTCGTCCTGCATATGATCTGACTTTGACTTCACGCCTTGCCTACTAGTTGCACTTGATTTTTGGCCTCTATGGCCTCTATGTAAGTGACCTGAGACCTGCCCCAAGGCCAGAGAGGCGTTCAGTTGCTTGAGGCAACTTAGGCTCAAAGCAGATCTGATCTTGGCATAAGCACATTGAGTCTTATTTCCCTACCCTCTGAATGATGAGGCTGGGTCAGGTAAGGCTGGAGTATCAATGTTTCTACCCCCTCGCTCCTGGAAGGTTGGGATGGGGGGCAGGGTGGGAGAGTGGGGATAGGGTACAGGCTGATGGTACAAGGATTTCTGTGTGCAAGAAAATGTGCTCCGTGCCAGCCTTTATGGGTGGTTACAGGGAGGAGTGCCTGGCACCAGCTACCCATCCAAAGACATTTACAGTCTAGCCTGGATGTAGCAGGTTCCCAGTTGCCCTCCTCCTCCCACCCCTGGCTCTAGCCTGGGCCAGCCTGACTCCAGGCTCCACGCTGTTTCCACACTGGCTGTTGGTGCAGGTCCACCTGAGGAGAAATCACCTTGGCCTCCTTTCCTCTCCCCTAACATCTTGTTTTCTGCATCTGAAGACCTCCTGATCTTCCCTCATCTGAATAACCACAAAGGGCCCCTTGAATGGTGGAGAGTGTCAAAAGGTGCAGCCTCAGGAGGGCCCTGGAGAGCACAGGGGCCCGTGTTGTCTGAGAACCTGCAGCCTGGCTGTTCCACTTCTCCCCCTGAGCAGGCTCAGGCTCCCATCTCAGGATGTGCACAGGCCCCAAGTCTGGGGCCCTCATACTCTGTATCCTGCCTTCAGTAGAAATAAGGGATCCCAGGAGAGGAGGCCTGGAACTTTGTCGGGGGAAGCTGGAGAGCTGGGTTGGGTGGGACACAGGGCCAGTTAAACCCAAGTCCATGGGCGGGTTTCTTCCCTGAAACTGTTATCCTTTGATTCTTATATGAGGATGTTCCCATGATACCACAGGGCACTGAACAATTCTTTCTCTCATGCACATACATATGTGCACATACCCAGACATACGTGCATGAGTGCGCATGCACACACACACACACACACACACACATCACCAAGCCCCAGATCTGAGGTCTTCAAAAAGGGCATGAGGGCAAACCTCTCACAGGATTTAACGTCATGCTTCCAAATGTGCTCAAGCAAAGTCATCTATCTGGAAACTCTATTTCTCCCAGAGGCTGTTATTCTTTAACTCCCTCAAAATAGGGGTCAGTGACTCTAAATGCAGAATGACAGTTAACCAACTGTGTAACACCAGCCTTAAGGTTCAAAGGCCTTAATGGAAAAGCCAACTTTTACCCCAAGCATTAGCAGACCAGATGTGGTTTGCAGAACTTTCTGGAGCTTTAAACAGTCGGAGGCTATCTGTCCCTTCCGGGGGCACCCTGCTCAGTCAGGATACAGACTTCAGACAGGGAGCCTTCCTCACCACAGCCTGATGGCTCATCTTCCAAAGGGCTTCCGTGCTTTCATCCTTTGCCAACAAACGCAACTGAAATCAGGAGATCTGGATGCATCCTGGACAAGGGAGACACAACACAAATCCCTCTAACAGGTTGTGGACATTGTGAGCTAGACATGGAGACAGGCCCAGAGCACAGAGACAGCTGGGATGAAGAATGCCTACCACAACCCAGGGGAGGCCTGGATTTCAGGAGCAGGTAACCCCAGGGCCGAACCTTGAGAGGTGAGTAGGAGTTAGCCAGAGAATCCCTAGCAGAAAAGACAGCCAAGTGTGCAGGTGTGGTCAGCATTGCTGGAGGGTCAGCTAGGACACCCTTGGCAGAGACAAGTTGCAGGCCCCACGTAGCCATCATGGAAAGCTTTGTGTGCTGTGGCAGGGAGCTTGAACTTCATCCTGAAGGCAGTGAAGCTCCAGAAGAGCATTGTAACTAAGGCAGTAACACAGACAAACAATAGTAATAGCCAACATTTGTGAAATGAATACCTTTTAGATGTCAGGCATTGTTCTAAGTGCTTTGCATGTATTGATTAACTTATTTAATCCTTTGCAGCAGCCCTATAGAACAATACTGATATTATTCCCATGTGACAGCTGAGGAAACTGAGGCATGGAGTGTGCACACAGTCATCTAGCTCCTAAGTTGTGGAACTGGTATTTGAACCTAGAAAGTTTGATTCTTGAGCTCATTCTTTCAGTCACTCTGCTATTATTTATAATTTTGTAGCCATCTCTGTTCAAAAGGGATTTTAGGTGATTTATAATATAACCTAGTGCACAGTAAGCAAACTAAAAATAAAATTCAAAGTGAAAGAGAGAACAGAAACAGAAAAGCAAGCAGACATTTATGGCAAGAATTCAAGATGGGAAATCACTGAACTTGAGCCCTAATTTTTATCTGATTTTTTTTGAAAAAAAGTGTGAAATTGTCAAGTTGCAATCTTATTGCTCTTTGTGTGTTTATCAGGAGACACATGCTGCTTCCGTATACTGAATTCTAGAAGGAAATTTGTTGTTTACTCCCTGATATGAACTGTGATGTAATGTATAAGATGCATTAGCTTTCTGGGGCTACTATAACAATTGACAGCAAAATTGGTGTTTTAAAACAACAGAAATGTACTTTTCTTCACATTTCTGGAGGCCAGAGGTCCAAAATCAAGGTGCTGTCAGGGTTGGTTCCTTCTGGAGGCCGTAGGGGAGACTCCATTCCATGCCTCTCTCTCAGTTCCTGGTGGCTGTAGGCAATCCTTGGCATTCCCTGGGTTGCATTACTTCAATCTTAGCCTTCATCTTCATATAGCTTTCTCTTCTGTGTCTTTGTGTCCCAAACTCCCTCTCCTTCCTCTTATAAGGACATCAGTCATTGGATCAAGGCCCCAGCCTAAATCCAAGATGATCTCATCTTGAGATCTTTAGTTTAATTCCATTTGCAAAGACCTCATTTCCAGTAAATAAGGTCACATTCATAGTTACCAGGGGTTAGGACTTGGATGTAACATTTTTGGATGGCACTATTCAACAACACTCTACAAGGCATTTAATAGCAATTTTGCAAAAAATAATTAGAAGGGGTTCTTTTATGACTGTTTCTCACAGTGATAAAGCCAAGGGTAGAGTTTTGTTTTGATTGCAATTTAGCTCACTTGAGATGGGTAGTTCCATCTCGTTTGGAGGGGTTTGCCTGTCTTCCAGAAAGGGCTCCTGAATTGAATGTCACATCAGCTATGTATCTTTGGTGGACAGAACTTCACTTGGAGTCAGGTGATTCACAGGACTCCTGGTATGAAGCAGAGTTTTTGTCTTGGATCCATTGATGGGAAGCTGCCTAATCTAGTACAGAAGTCCGTAACTGGGGCACAAGTGAGAATCACCTCACCAGGGGAGATTTTGCAAAAACACATGCCACAGTTGCACGCAAGGCAAATGAAGCTGACTCTCTGACCTCTGTTGTCCCTTCCCCTGTATTGACTTTCTAATGGGAATCTCCATTTGTGATGGGGTGGTTGGGATCACCTGTTCCAGGCTGTTGCTGGTTTCCTTTCAGTGCAGTGCATGGGGAGGGGGAGAGGGGGCACATGATCTGTCAAAGTAGGAGTGGCCTTGAGTTTCTATTTGGATTTGTTTTCATGGCTCCTTTCCAAAAAAAACACATTTGTTCCTCTCTGAACTTTAATATCCTTGTCTGTAAAGTGCAGTAAGCCAATTCATTTATTTATTATTTTTTGAGACAGGGTCTGGCTCTTTTGCCCAGGCTGGAGTGCAGTGGTGCTATCTTTGCTCACTGTGGCCTTGACCTGGGCTCAAGAGATTCTCTCACCTCAGCCTCCTGAGTAGCAGGGACTACAGGCATGCACTACCACACTAGGCTAATTTTTGTAGAGATGGGGTTTTGCCATGTTGCCCAGGCTGATCTTGAACTCCTGAGCTCAAGTGAGCCACCTGCCTCAGTCTCTCAAAGTGCTGGGATTACAGGCATGAGCCACTGTGCCCAGCCTGAGCAAGGCAATTTAACTCATAGAATTGTTATAAAGATTAAATGACACATCATATGTAAAATACTCCACACAGCATCTGACAGATGTGGAGGAAGAGAAAACTGTACTAAGGGCATTGTTGTTTGTTCCACACCATTGGTGTGCCAGAGATTTCTGGTAATGATCACTTTTCAGTGGAGGAGAACAAGAAATAAACAATCACTCTGGCTCCTCTCTCCAGAACTTATGGAGAAAAGCCCTGACCACTTGGCCTTCTCATATCTCCTTGACAAAGTTACTGATTTTCACCTTTGTTCTTCAGTGATCATTGTTCTCCAGGAGAAAAAGCTGTTTGTTTAATGAGACTCCTATGTCCTGCTGGAACAGTGAATATTGAGAAGGGGGCCTTAGGAAGCTCTGGTGAAAACCCAGGGCTCCTAATTAAGCCAGGTCTTCTGCTCACCCAAAGACCCAGCCTGGACTTCAGAACAAATCACCTGAAGCCTGCATATTTCAATAATTTAATAGGACAGATTTCCCAGGGGTGTTTTGAGGGCAGCAGCTCATTTTCAAGTAAGAATTTTCCCAGAAGTAACAAGCATATCTTTACATACTTCCCTTGACTAAAAGAGGGTTATCATCTATGGTTGTACAGGTTGTGCACTGTACCAGGCTGCAACTGCAAGGAGTCTCTATTTGTACTGCAGACATTATTGATTTGTATGTTGAATACAACAGTTTTATGACAGATGGGCAGATTTGTTCAGTATAATCAATATACAATATGAAGACAGTTTCAAACAGAATGAAGCAATGTGCCTTGAGGAAGGAGTGCCTGTTCTAATTTGCACAATGGTGTCCTATAAACCACTGGTGGCCTAGATTGAATGGCCAGTTCTATAAAACTCATGGGCCTGGGAATGAGAAACCAAGATGCAGAGCAATAAGGGGAAAGTGGAGCAGTTACTTGCAAGACCAAGGCTAACCTGAAAGCGTATAAGGTAACACATTATTGGCTACACATTAGAATCTCTTTGGGAGATTTGAAAAATACTGATGCCTGGGTCTCACCCCTAGAGATTCTTATTTAACTGGTCTGGGATACAGCCTGGGGTTGAGGTATCGAGGTTCTTCATGTAATCCTAATAAACACCCAAGGTTGAGAACCACTATATTTTTCGTTGGATGGGTGACAGATGATAGATGGATGGGTGGATGACTAGATGCATGGGGTGCATAGATACGTGAATAAATGAATGGACTAAGGAATTGGCCATAGAGTTGTGGCTTGACATGTTTTCATGATCTGGTATCTGCTTATCTCCAGACACATTCTCTCTCATCTTGCCTCAGTTTCTTGCACTCCATGCTCCAGCCATACTGAATTTCAATCAGTTTTTCTAATGTGGTGACTCTCTTACAACTGGCCCTTACCTTCCCTGTTCTCATTGATTAGAATGTGTTTCCTTTTTCTGTTTGCCTGGCTAACTCTTACTCAGATTTCAGGCCTCTACATAAAATTTCAGGTAATTTAGTCCTGGAAGATTTCCTGGACTCCTCTAGACTCTGGTTTAGATCCTGCCATCTATGTTCCTGTGGCCTGTTGTCCTTTCCCATCACAGCACCTATCACTTGGCATTGCCAGCTGGGCTCAGAGGTCCTATGCTGGTCCTATGCTGCATGGTCTCATGCTAATTCAAGCATTTGAGGACAAAAACTTACTTTGACAAAATCTGTGTATCATTCATTGATGGCTCAACAAAAATATCACACCTTTGGAGGATGCCCCTCTCCCCTTATCTTCCTGTCCTGCAGTTATTATTTAAATCAGCCATGTGTCAATCCACCGAATTCTTACTGAGAGTAGCTCTCTCTATGTCCACTAAGTCCACTCAGATCAGGATCAGAGAATCTCGACAACAAGGGCCAGAAGGGACATTAGGGATATTCTCATCAGAGTCTGCATTGTATCGAGGAGCAAATGGATATTTAACTGGCAACAATGACTTGCCCGGGGTCACACAGCAGCAGAACAAGGGCTGAAACCAAAGTTTCTTGGCTACAAGACTAGTCTGCCCCCATATTCAAGTTCTCTTTAGAAAATTCTCAAAATTCTAGAGCTTAGTCCCTTCTCCTGCCCCTTCCAATGCCATGGCAATTCTAAGCGAGGAAAGCTCTGCATTAAAGTCAATAATGAAGATGCCTGGGGACAAAGATGGCTTTCACTACTGTTTTTTCACTAGGTGTGAGCAGTTGGCAAGACAGCAATGTATGACATCCAAGACATCACCGTTATTACGGGAATAGTTACCCCATGAGCAACTCTTAAAGATAAGACATGTCTGTGAGAGGTGGGCTGCAGAAAACCCTTTGGGAAAATTTGCTCTGGAAATTCAGAGTTGAAGATTTGTCTGCAAGGACATTCTAAGGAAATGGTGACAGGGTAAGGGGAAATCAGGGCCAAGAGAACAAGGCTACCACACTGGGAGTTTTCTCTACACCCAGACTGAGAAAAGGGCTTTTGATTTTGACCCAAACATTGAACTGCCTCTTTGTCCATGGGGGAATTGTAGGAAGTACATGAAAACACTAGAGCAAGGCTTTCAAACTTACCCACAGACACATTTTATCTGAGATGCCTTGTGGCTTTTAAAATATATAAGCCACTACATAAAAGTTAAGAGATTCCACATGAAATAGGAAGATAAACAACATGGAGCCCTCATTCCCATGAGGCATCAATAGAGGAGAGGGCAGCAGTGGCTGCCCCTTGAGACAGGGCCTGAGCTTCCCATGCCCCCAGAGGCCCTGCTGCTCACTCATGGTACCGGCTGGGCCCTGTGGACATGTGGCATGTGACCTGGGCTCTGCAGGAGCCTCCCACCTGTCTTGCTTATAGTTGGCATCACATTCTCCCTTGTATCGTAGATTCCTACATGCTCAACTCATCTCCCAACAGGCCTCCAAGCCCAATAAACGCTCTTGAAATGAATGAGTCAGTATTTCAAGGTGCTAACTTGAAGTCACAGTATAGGTTTATGAAATTTTTATTTTGTAAATTATTCAGGAGCTTGGTTTGCTACAAAATGTTGAAAAGAAGCTTTGCTAAATACAATTATTTGTAAGATACTGAAACAGGAAAACAGGAAATCCTTCCTGGATTTCTTTTAGTAAGAGGCAGGTCTCTTTCAGGTTAAGTTCAAAACATTCCTGCTGAAGGTGGGAAATGGGCCCCTTTAGATGGTGAGAGCTCTATTTCAGCCTTAGGATCTCATCATTGGCTGTGGTGCAGAGGAGAACTGGACGAACAGCAGCATGGTGCTGAGGAAAGTGTGTGGATGTGCTGCTGAGGAAAGTGTGTGGATGTGGGAATCAGACAAATCCAGTACCAGTCCCTGGTTTCATTTCTTCCCACCTTTTGTGAACTTGGGGTTGTGGTTTACCACCTTGGGCCTCAGTAGAGGATTATAGACCTCTTTTAAATTGTTAAAAACAATAGTTTTCCTAAATAGTACCTGGACATGGTACAAAATTCAAAAGGTACAAAGTGAAGAGTTTCTTTCCTTCTAGTCACCAAAGCCACTCAGCTTCCCTCACAGGAGGCAGGCTCTCTTACTAGGTTCTTCTGCATCCTTCTGAAGATAGCCTATAAATATATAATATATATGAATATAAAAATGTATGTAAAGTCATATATGCTTACTCTTTATACAAACATTCACACTGTTCCATATCTTCTTTTTTCATTTAACATACCTTAAAGATTGTTCTACATCAGAAATAGCGGCCTCATTTTTAATGGCTGCACGATATTCTATTGTTGGATGTGCCATAAAGTGATTTAACCAGTCTATTATTGGCACTCATTGATAGTAGACTTCCAAGATTTGCTATTTCAACACTGCTAAGATGGATATGATACACATGCAGTTCTTGTAGGTATGCATGTATCTGTAGGCTAAATCCCAGTATGTGGAACTGTTGTGTTATGGGGTAAGCACAGTTATGTTTTGATAGGTAGTGCCAAACTGCCCTCCATAGAAGTTGTAATTCAAACTGACATAGATTTATTAAAGCTCTACTGAAAACCTAACCCATCTATTTCCCTATGATAGGAATGTTGTGAGTATTTATTGGTCTATGTTTTTCTCTCTGCCTTTATTTACTGGCCTGATTTGTCAATGTGTGAAATGGAAATAGTTACAACTTTGTTATATTTATGGGAGGCCATTGTTTTGGAGTAACTCCTCCTTCAGGCCCCAACAAACAAGAAAAAACCAGAGTGCAGTCACTTGTGCTAGGTGCTACATAATCAAACTAAAGTTTAAAATGAGCCAGTTTTCCAAAAAACAGGAGATTCACATCAGCCAACCAAAAGGGGCCCAGTCTGTCTGAGCCAGCATGATAAGGAGGTCCCCACTGTTTTAATTCTATAAGGAAAGCAGCTTTGTAATGACCAGTTTGCTTTTTGTTCCTCGTTTTAGCTTTCATCAGTCTTTTCTGCCTATGAAGCCCACCTCTTCTGGCCAGCTCACTGGAGCACCTTTCTAAATCTGAGATAAGCTGTTTCTGATTCATGAATGACTGAAAAAGCCAACTATATCTTAATTTTTTTTTTCTTTTTGAATGATTACTAATTCATTTTTATACTTCTGTCCTTACAATACGTTCCCACCAATTATACCTTTAAACTAAACTTGCTGAGATTTTGTTTTTGGACAAATTCCAGCGTTGTTTTGAGGATTTATTTAGAATGTTTGACACTGATCATCTCTTGCCCATGTCAGAGGTTTCTGGGGACTCTCCTTTGGCCGTCTGTAACAGGTAAATGACAAGATCTGACAGCAGCGACAAAGTGCCCATGCTATAGAATGGCTTCCACATTGAGGCAATACATTCTTAAGAATATGTTGTTCTGAGCTGAGTGAGAGATGTCTTCCTAACACTTCTGTTTGAATGCTTTACATAGTTAAATGCCAATCAATTAAGAATTTCATTTAGGCAAAAGGAAAAAGAAGAAAGCAGTCATTCTTTGTAATAAAAATATTGACTTATCACCAGTGAAGTGGAAAATGACTTTGTTTCTCAATCGCTAAAGAGCAAATGCCATTATAAATTGAAAAACAGCCTATTGGATGGTCTTATATTATTATTGCAATGACTCTTAATCTCTTCCTTGTCATCAAGCCATGCCACCTCCCCTCCTTTTTTTTGAAATGGGGTCTCACTCTGTCACCCAGGCTGGAGTGCAGTGGCACAATCATAGCTCATTGCAGCCTCAACCTCCCAGGTTCAGGCAGTCCTCCCACTTCAGCCTCCTGAGTAGCTGGGACTTTCATGCGCGTCCGTGTGAAGAGACCACCAAACAGGCTTTGTGTGAGCAATAAAGCTTTTAATCACTTGGGTGCAGGCAGGCTGAGTCCAAAAAGAGAGTCAGCGAAGGGAGATGGGGTGAGGCTGTTTTATAAGATTTGGGCAGGTAAAGGAAAATTACAGTCAAAGGGGGTTTGCTCTGTGGCAGGCAGGAGCGGGGGTCGCAAGGTGCTCAGTGGGGGTGCTTTTTGAGCCAGGATGAGCCAGGAAAAGGACTTTCACAAGGTAATGTCATCACTTAAGGCAAGGACCGGCCATTTTCACTTATTTTGTGGTGGAATATCATCAGTTAAGGCAAGGACTGGCCATTTTCACTTCTTTTGTGGTGGAATGTCATCAGTTAAGGCAAGGACTGGCCATTTTCACTTCTTTTGTGGTGGAATGTCATCAGTTAAGGCAAGGACTGGCCATTTACACTTCTTTTGTGGTGGAATGTCATCAGTTAAGGTGGGGCAGGGCATATTCACTTCTTTTGTGATTCTTCAGTTACTTCAGGCCATCTGGGTGTATATGTGCAAGTCACAGAGGATGCAATGGCTTGGCTTGGGCTCAGAGGCCTGACATTCCTGCCTTCTTATATTAGTAAGAAAAATAAAACAGTGTTGAAATGTTGGGGTGGCGAAAATGTTTGGGGGGTGGTATGGAGAGAGAGAATGGGCGATGTTTCTCAGGGCTGCTTCAAGCGGGATTAGGGGTGGCATGGGAACCTAGAGTGGGAGAGATTAAGCTGAAGGGAGATCTTGTGGTAAGGGGTGATATTGTGGGGTTGTTAGAAGAAACATTTGTCGTATAGGATGATTGGTGATGGCCTGGATACGGTTTTGAATGAATTGAGAAACTAAACAGAAGATACAAGGTCCGAATAAAAGGAGAAAAATGGATATTAAAGGACTAAGAATTGGGAGGACCCAGGACATCCAATTAGAGAGTGCCCAAGGGGGTTCAGCATAATTACTTGCTTGGTTGGCAAGTTTTTGGGCTCTATCCTTGAGTTTTTTTATGTTGTCATACACCAGGCCAGATTGATTTAGGTAAAAACAACACTCTTCATTTAAGAAAATAGAGAGTCCTCCTTTTTCAGCAGTGAGTAAGTCAAGGCCTCGGCAGTTTTGGAGGACAACTGCAGCTAAAGAGTCAACTTGGGCCTGGAGGACTGATAAAGTTTGTGATATGTCTGTAATACTAGCAGAGAAGTCATTAGACAGGCTACGGAAGGTCGTGACAGAGGTTGAAATGCCTGCTATTCCAGTACCGAGAGCAATAGTGGAGGCAGAAAACCCACCATCAAGGGAATCAGTGGAATAACTCTTTTTTTGTTGTGTCAGTGTAGTGAGGGGAACAGGGAGCTCTTCGGTCCCATTTGCAAATTGAATTTTGGGGGTAAGGAAAACTAGTGTGCATGTGCCTGTCCAATTAGCAGGTAGACACATGTAGGTAGAGGATCCACAGAGGAAGAAGAGACCTTGTGTGAGGCAAAACTGGAGATGTAAAGTAAAAAGATGAGAAGGAGTGCTGAAAGGGGTGTCTTGTACCCAGACTCCTAGGGATCCAGCTAGGGCGGCAGCTGTCAGAGGTTGTAATGGGGACTGATGGGGTAACTGTGTAGAGGAGGAGGTTCAATTTTCATGGTATATGAGAAAACGTTGAGTATCTACGAGCAACCTTTCACTGTTTTTTCGGGGCTGGGTATAAGTAGACAAGACGAGGGCCTGGGAGGAGAGTCTGATGAGCAAGCAGAAGGTAGCCAAGGATGGAGGGAAATACAGGGTAAATGTCTTCCTAAGTAATAATTACTGCTAACATTTTTAAGTTTGTCAGTATTGATAGACCGCTTGTCTGTAATATGGAGCTGGAAGGCTCCAATTGTTTCAGTGATGTGTGTAGTTGGGCTTTGGAGGTGAAGAGTAAAGGAACATCAAGAAGGTGAAAGATTACCTAGGGGAATTCCAGTGGGTCTTTGCTGAGAGATACATAAAGGAGAGGCCACAGGAATAATAGTTTGTGTTGTGAGAGGTCCACATATGGGGGGAGTAGAGTTAATATAAGGAGAAAGGTTTTTTAAGTAAGTGTGGAGGAGGGCGGCAGCTTGCTGATGTGAGATGTCTGGCGAGGTCTTGCTGGACCTGTCTAGAAAGTAAATGAGTTCTTCAGGAGGGTAAAGGTGAGGGCTGTTAAAGGAAGTTCGGAGGTGTAAGGAGACAGGAGATGTTGCCCAGTCTGTCTGTAAGGCGGGGACAGCTGTGTAGGCACTGGAAGAAAGGGAAATGCAAAGCCAGCAGTTTTTCGCTAAGGAGGGATTAGAAGCAGCTAGGAGAGAATGGGTGAGGTTGATAGTGTGGTGGAGATAGCTGGGGAGAGGTAAAGGGTGGCATAAGAATGGGAATGAGAATAAGAGTGAGTATAAAAGTAAAGAATAGAACTTCATCAGGGTGGAAGTATTGGAGGGTTCCCTGCCAGCAAAGATCATCTATCCACTCTAAGAGGGAATTAAGAGTGGCGGTTTGGGGATAGCACCAAGAGATACCAGCTGTGATGGCTTGGAGAAACAGTGTAAACTGGCAGTGTAAACGAGAGCAGGGCATGTATGAGTAGTTGAGAATGGTGAATAGGAGTATGACTAGACAGAAGATAGTAGGGATGACAAGTTTTTTGGGGGGCAGTCTAGGTTGGTCTGGTGTCTGGAATGAGACTGGGGCCTAATAAAAAGGAGCGTCTATACAGGAGCTCAAATGGGCTGTACCTTGTAGCATTCTGAGGACAGGCCTGACTTCTGAGAAGGGAAAGTGGTAAAAGTATTGTCAAGTCCTTTTTAAGTTGGTGGCTGAGCTTGGTGAGGTGTGTTTTTAAAAGACCTTAGCCCGTTCTACTTTTCTGGAAGATGGAGGACCATAAGGGATATAAAGGTTTCACTGAATACTAAGAGCCTGAAAAACTGCTTGGCTGATTTGACTAATAATGGCTGCTCTGTTATCAGACTGTATAGAGGTGGGAAGGCTAAACTGAGGAGTTATGTCTGACAGAAGGGAAGAAATGACTGTGGTGGCCTTCTCAGACCCTGTAGGAAAGGCCTGTACCTATCCAGTGAAAGTGTCTATCTAGACTAAGAGGTATTTTAGTTATCTGACTCGGGGCATGTTGAGTAAAGCTAATTTGCCAGTCCTGAATGGGGGCAAATCCTCAAGCTTGATGGGTAGGGAAGGGAGGGGGCCTGAATAATCCCTGAGTAGTAGTAGAATGGCAGATGGAACACTGAGAAGTTATTTCCTTGAGGATAGATTTCCACGATGGAAAGGAAATGAGAGGTTCTGAGAGGTGGGCTAGTGGCTTGTACTATAGCATAGCCTGCCTTTGCTGGTGTGTGGTGATGAGGCCTGGTGGAACTGCCATCAATAAATCAAGCGTGATCAGGGTGAGGAACAGGAAAGAAGGAAATATGGGCAAATGGGGTGAATGTCAGATGGATCAGCGACATACAGTCATGGGGATCAGGTGTGGAATCAGGAATAATGTGGGAGGCTGGATTGAAGTCCGGGCCAGGAACAATGGTAATTGTGGGACTTAACAAAGAGTGAGTACAGCTGAAGGAGCTGGGGAGCAGAAAGTATATGTATCAGGTATGAGGAAGAAAATAGATTTTGGAAGTTGTGAGACATGTAGAGAGTGAGTTGAGCATAGTTTGTGATTTTTAGGGCCTCTAAAAGTACTAAAGCAGCGGCAGCCGCTGCATGCAGACATGAGGGCTAGGCTAAAACAGTAAGGTCAAGTTGTTTGGACAGAAAGGCTACAGGGTGCAGTCCTGGCTCTTGTGTAAGAATTCTGACCGCACTAACCATGCCTAGGAAGGAAAGGAGTTGTTGTTTTGTAAGGGATTGAGGTTTGGGAGATTAATCCAACATGATCAGCAGGGAGAGCACATGTGTTTTTATGAGAATTATGCAGAGATAGGTAACAGATGAGGATGAAATTTAGGCTTGACTGAAGTAATGGGGGCTATCTGTGAAGCCTTGTGGCAGTACAGCCCAGGTAATCTGCTGAGCCTAATGGGTGTCAGGGTCAGTCTAAGTGAAAGCTAAGAGAGGCTGGGATGAAAGGTGCAAAGGAATAGTAAAGAAAGCATGTTTGAGATCCAGAACAGAATAATAGGTTGTAGAGGGAGGTACTGAGGATAGGAGAGTATATGGGTTTCGCACCATGGGGTGGACAGGCAAAACAATTTGATTGATAAGGTGCAGATTCTGAACTAACCTGTAAGCCTTAGCTGGTTTTAGGACAGGTGAAATGGGGTAATTGTAAGGGGAGTTTATAAGCTTTAAAAGGCCCTGCTGTAGCAGGTGAGTGATAACAGGCTTTAATCTTTTTAAAGTGTGCTGTGGGATGGGATATTGGCATTGAGGGGGGTAAGGGTGATTAGGTTTTAATGAGATTGTAAGGGGTGCATGATCGGTTGCCAAGGAGGCCGTAGAGGTATCTTATACTTGTGGGTTAAGTTGGGGGGATATGAGAGGAGGATGTGAAGGAGGCTTTGAACTGGGGGAAAAGGGCAGCAATGAGGTGTGGCTGTAGTCCAGGAATAGTCAGGGAAGCAGATAATTTAGTCAAAATGTCTTGGCCTAATAAGGGAACTGGGCAGGTGGGGATAACTAAAAAGGACTGCTTAAAAGAGTATTGTCTAAGTTGGCACCAGAGTTGGAGAGTTTTAAGAGGTTTAGAAGCCTGGCCATCAATACACACAACAGTTATGGAAACAAGGGAAACAGGCCTTTGAAAATAAGGTAACGTGGGGTGGGTAGCCTCCGTATTGATTAAGAAGGGGACGGACTTACTTTCCACTGTGAGAGTTACCCAGAGCATCTGTAATGGTCTTGTAGGCTTCTGAGGCAATCGGGCAGTGTCAGTCTTCAGCTGCTAAGCTGAGAAGATCTGGGGAGCAGTCAGTCAGAGAGCCTCGGGCCAGAGTTCCAGGGGCTCTGGGAGTGGCTGCCAGGTGAGTTGAACAGCCTGATTTTCAGTGGGGTCCCACACAGATGGGACGCGGCTTAGGAGGAATCCTGGGCTGTGGGCATTCCTTGGCCCAGTGGCCAGATTTCCAGCAGTTGTAGCAAGCTCCTGGGAGAGGAGGTTCTGGAGGAAGCCCTGGCAGCTGCAGTTCAGGCGTTTGAAAGTTCTTGTGTGCTGGAGATATGGCTGGGGTTTGTCTCACAGTGGAGGCAAGGAATTGCAACTCAGAAATACATTGCTACTTGGCTGCCTCTACTCTATTATTGTACACCTTGAAGGCAAGGTTAATTAAGTCCTGTTGTGGGGTTTGAGGGCTGAAATTTAATTTTTGGAGTTTTATTTAATGTCAGGGGTGGATTGGGTAATAAAATGTATATTGAGAATAAGACGGCCTTTTGACCTTTTAGGGTCTAGGGCTGTAAAGCGTCTAAGGGTTGCTGCCGAACAAGCCATGAACTGGGCTGGGTTTTTCACATTTGATGAAAGAGCCTAAACACTCACTGATTTGGGAGAGGTCAGATAAAGAAAAAGGAGCATTAACTTTGACTATGCCTTTAGCTTCAGCCACCTTTTTAAGAGGAAATTGCTGGGCAGGTAGGGGAGGGCTACTTATGGAATGAAACTGTAAACTGGACCAGGTGTGAGGAGGGGAGGTGATAAAAAGATTATAGGGTGGAGGAGCGGAGGCTGAGGAAGAATTGGGACCTAGCTTGGCCTAGCAAGGAGCAGCCTGGGGAGGAGGGGAGAGGTCAGATGGGTCTGTAGAAAAGGAAGATTAGAAAGATTCAGCAACACTTGGGGTTGGGACTGAGGGGACAGGCGGGAGAGAAAGAAGGAAGATTTGGGACAAGTTGCACTGGACACAGAGACTAGGAAGGGACCGATGTGTAAAAGAATGCCTGGACATCAGGCACCTCAGACCGTTTGCCTATTTTATGACAAGAATTATTTAGATCTTGCAGGATGGAAAAATTGAAAGTACTGTTTTCTGGCTATTTGGAACTACTGTTGAGTTTGTATTGGGGTCAAGCAGCATTGCAGAAGAAAATAAGGCATTTAGGTTTTAGGTCAGGTGTGAGTTGAAGAAGTTTTAGGTTTTTGAGAACACAAGCTAAGGGAGAAGATGGAGGAATGGAGGGTGGAAGGTTGCCGATAGTGAAGGAGGCAAGTTTAAAGAAATGGGAGAGTAGAGACATGGAGGGAAGCGGTTTGGGGGTTCTTACCCTCCAGAAAAGCAGGAAAGGGGTCGGGGTGCAGAGATATGAGGTTGGGGCATGGAAATAAAGGATTGGGGCATAGAGATATAAGAGGTTGGGGTGTGGAAATAAGGGATTGGGGCACAGAGATATAAGAGGTTGGGGCACGGAAATAAGGGATTGGGGTGCAGAGATATGAGGTTGGGGTACTTGCCCCTCCCCCAGAAAAGTGGGACTTGCTAAGGGTGAAGGAGAAGGGGTTGGGGGTTTCTTGCCCCCAGAAAGGTAGAGAAGGGGTAGAGACACAGAAGGGGTTTACTTGCCCCTCCCCTAGAAAAGCAGGACTTGCCGCTAAGAGTGAAGAAGAGGTTGGGGGTTTCTTGCCCCCTAGAAAGGCAGAGAAGGGGTAGAGACACGGAGAGAAGGGGTTGGGGTACTTGCCCCTCCCCCAGAAAAGCAGGACTTGTGGCTAAGGGTGAAAGACCAAGGCAGGCGTCCCTGTGTAGTCTGACACCTCTGAAACCTGGGTGAATAATCAGAGAGGTGTCCCTGCAATGATTAAACACCAAGGGAAGGCTGCCTTCCGTAGTCCGTGACCGGTGCCGGAGTTTTGGGTCCACGGATAAAACGTGTCTCCTTTGTCTCTACCAGAAAATGAAAGGAATTGAAATTAAGAGAAGGGAGAGATTGAAGTGTGGCACCAAGATTGAAAGGAGAAAGAGGTTGAGGGATAGTGAGGGAGGTTGGAGAAGAGAGTAGAAAGAGGCCGCTTACCCAATTTAAAATTGATGAGATGTTTCTTGGGCTGGTCGGTCTGAGGACCTGAGGTCGTAGGTGGATCTTTCTCATGGAGCAAAGAGCAGGAGGACAGGGGATTGATCTCCCAACTGAAATCCCCCGATCCGAGTCACGGCACCAAATTTCATGCACGTCCGTGTGAAGAGACCACCAAACAGGCTTTGTGTGAGCAATAAAGCTTTTAATCACCTGGATGCAGGTGGGCTGAGTCCAAAAAGAGAGTCAGTGAAGGGAGATAGGGGTGAGGCTGTTTTATAAGATTTGGGCAGGTAAAGGAAAATTACAGTCAAAGGGGGTTTGTTCTCTGGCAGGCAGGAGTGGGGGTCACTAGGTGCTCAGTGGGGGTGCTTTTTGAGCCAGGATGAGCCAGGAAAAGGACTTTCACAAGGTAATGTCATCACTTAAGGCAAGGACCGGCCATTTTCACTTATTTTGTGGTGGAATATCATCAGTTAAGGCAAGGACTGGCCATTTTCACTTCTTTTGTGGTGGAATGTCATCAGTTAAGGCAAGGACTGGCCATTTTCACTTCTTTTGTGGTGGAATGTCATCAGTTAAGGTGGGGCAGGGTATACTCACTTCTTTTGTAATTCTTCAGTTACTTCAGGCCACCTGGGCGTATATGTGCAAGTCACAGGGGATGCGATGGCTTGGCTTGGGTTCAGAGGCCTGACAGGGAACACAGGTGTACAGTGCACCACCACACCCAGCTAAGTTTTTTATTTTTAGAGATGAGGTCTTGCTGTGTTGCCCAGGCTTGTTTCTAACTCCTGAGCTCAAGTGATCCTCCCACCTTGGTCTCCCAACGTGCTGGGATTACAGGCATAAACCACCGTGCCCAGACCCATCCCTTGTTTTTTTACCTATCAGATGAACTCTCTTTGTTCCCCATGTAGAGGCAGAGACTATTACCAGTGACATTCCAATTCATTTCCTTTTTCAACTTCTTTTCTGGATTACTTCCCTTTCTTTTAACAAAGAGGGAAAGTACAGTCCAGTGGGGGCAGGAGACATGGGCCTAGCAGGCGGTCTGTGCCACCAGGCTGTCAGCATTAGGACTGAGGCTCTCACAGATGTTCTAGAGCTGCCCCTGGGGCTTTGCCTGCTTTGGCCTCAGGACAAGTGATCAGTGAAGAGCAGTCCAAGGAGCTGAGTCTACCCTACCCTTCAAGATTCCTTACATCTTTTCTGGAAAAAAAAAAAAAAAGGCTTGGTACCTTCAGATTCATATGCAACGGACCTCTGTGCAAATGAAAAGGCTAGTAATTATCAAGAATAAGTATCATAATTTTACAATTTAAAATATTTACTTAGCACTTTTTAAAGTCTTGAAACAAATTACTGCCTAAGGCTGCGTTTTTTAAAATAGTGAAATAGTTTAGGTATCTAAGTTCCAGCCCTCGCAGTAAGCTATTTTTATATGATTTTTATCTATGCCAAATAAGGTACTAATAGCAAGCAATGGGGGAGAGTATTACACGTCTATTGACACTGCATGAAGTCCAAGTTCACCATTATTGTGTCTACACTTATAGCATGGATTTGCCCAGTGCTGCTGAAAGGATGCCCAAGGATGTCTTTCTCCTAAATATTTAGTCTCAGTGGCATGGCAGTTTGGGAAAGGTTGGCCTAAAACAGAAAACCTCTTCTCAGGTGTGGGGATGTTACGGCAGCGGAAAAATGCAAGGAACTTCAAAACTCCTGATGCCCAGACTATACCCTAGTTAGATCAACTGAGTCAGAATCCCCGGGGGTGAGTAAGACTTGAGTGAGAAGCTACTGTTAGGAGAAAAGATGCCTTCTCTGATTGTTTCCATTTCCCCCTTGCTCTGGGCTCTGTGGGCAGGAGAGTGGGAGAAATAAAAAAGAGGATGAAGTGGGGCCTTTAAAACATCTTGGAGAATAACCACCACCAGCACAGGAAGTGCAAGGACCCCGCTCCCCCTAGTGGCAGTGTGCCGGAGGCAGCTGGAAGTGCCTGGCTGGCCTGGCCGGCCTGGGCGGTATGTGTGTTAGGAAAGCCGTGTGTCTTCTGCAGTCTTCCTTTTTATAAAATGTGTATTCTATTTATGCATATTTATTTAAATTTTATTGTTTACCTATTTATTTATTGTTTATAAATATATGCTTTCTGTATTTTTATATTTTATGTTTATATAAAGGTGTCCACTGTGGAGCTCTCTAACATGTTCTGAGTCTAGAGGAGGCAGGTGAAGGTGAAGGCCACACGGTGACCCCAGATGCCGTTCCCTGGGTGGGATCTGATGCCTTATTCTGAAAATGTGGGGCACAGTGGCCTGGCTTTCAGAGCAGATCTGACCTCGGAATGGATTTGTCCCCATCCCTTCAACACACACATATACACACTTTCCCAGTTCCTGCAGAGCAAAGATATGCCTGCTCCTTGATAAAATTTCAGCATTGGTCCTGGTCATTTTTCCCATAAGACTTCAACTATGATCCTTTTGTGTCTTTCTCCTTGTGTTTAAAGCCAACCACATGTATTTTGACATGTGGACCTTTTATACAAAAAGCCGTGATATCCTTTATCCCCACTTGGGTAACATTTCCTGCCCTGGGATGTGGTGTGGGGTAGAAGGAGGGTGAATTCTGTCCTGAGGCTGCTGTGCCATATTCTGCTTGTTTGATTGGGCTTCTGCAACCTCTACTAAGAAATACACACTGCAAAGCAAGGTGAAGGGCAACAGCCCTGAGCACCACTTCCAGCAGGTGCAGAGAGAGATTCACAGCACCTGGCCCATGTGTCTTCCCACTCAGATACCAGTGGAGGCCCATGCACCATATGTCTGGATACCTAAAAGTTTTACATCAAGCTAAGAGACTGATGAATTAATATGTTCTGTCCTCCTACTTTTATAAATATGTGTAAAGTTCTGAGAGGCCAAGCTCAGCTGCAGCCTTCTTGGACTTCTAAGAGTTCTCCCCAGAATGTGATGACCTGGGACAGCTAGGGATCCCCACTGGCAGCTCACCCACCCTCTTTTCCCATCCCCTGGCTTCATCCGACCCCATAAGGAGCCTTCTGCACATAGGCACACTAGCTTACCTATCCAAGCCCTGTCCACATGAGCTTGTAAACAGCCTCCTTTTGGGGACCACAAGGGCCTAGACAGATTTATAATGGTAGCATAGCCTCCATTTGGAAGATGGAGATGTAGAAGAGTCCTGTGTAGGTCTGGAGACATGTGAGCAAAGAATTACTGCATCTCAAGTATCTGGAATGTGGAGAGAAGGGAAGAAATGGGTTCTGGATGGGCTTATTCCATTTTCATCACTATACAAAGAAGAATTTTTAAATTTTTTATGTTGGAATAATTTTAGATTTACAGAAAAGTCACACATATAAGCAAAGAGAGTTCCTGTATACCCCTCACCCAGTTTCTCCCATTATTAACGTCTTACATTACCATGGTATATTTGTCAAAGCTAAGAGCCCATTATTGGTACATAACTGTTATCTAAATTCCAGACATTCTTCAGACTTCACCAATGTTCCTACTGATGACCTGTTACTATTCTAGTATCTGATCCAGGACACTACATTGCATTTAGTTGTCATGTCTCTCCATTTGCTTCTGGCCTATGACAGTCTTCAGTCTTTCCTTGTTTTTCATGACCTTGACAGGCTTTAGGAATGCTGTCCAGGTATCCTGTAGGATGTCTCCTAATCTGGATTTGTCTGATTATTTTGCTCATGATTAGACTGGGGTTATGGAAGGAATGTTGCAGAGGTGAAGTGTCCTGTTTCTGTCCATGCAGGCTGTTGTGCTTTCCATCTCAGGTACAATGGTTCTCTGCAGAGGTCCAAACTCAAATGTCTTCAAAAGCCAGGCAGGTAATACAACTGAGGTGAAGAAGTGGAAAAGAGCAGGATCAAATGACAGGAAGAAACAAAGGGCAGTGGCAAAGCTGAGAGTGCTTCCTCAAATGAAAGGGCTGCAAATTCATGTTTTGTCTACAATACTCTGCTGATCAAATCAGACATTCTGTAGGTTGGCTCAGGCTCCTCCATGGTAAAAACTTGGTACCATACTCTTAAGCATATAGGGTCATACAGACAAGACCGAGGCTAGTCTTTCTGGGCTATACTAACCCGTTTCTCATGTCAGCAGCTTTTGTCCTGAATGTAGCTCCTTGGTAACATTTCCTTGGAAAGTTCTGAAAAAGAGCCTTCACTTGGAAGCCAAGAGCTCTTGATCCCAGCAGGTTACTCACTTGTCAGTGTCCATGTAGCTGACTCACCTTAGGCCTAGATGTTAGAATCCATTTTCTTATCAACCTCACACAGTTATAGTGCAACACGAGTCATTTGTTGCACTTCTATGAATGGGTTATTGAGCATTTCTATACATGCATTGATACATCAATCAAGATAGTCTAGGTTACACTGCAGTAAAAAAACAACCCCCAGGTCTCAGTGGCTTAACATTACAAGTTTCACTAGGATGACCATACATTTTCAAATTGTGCCTGTTGTCCCTTTTACTCTCAAAATGGTCCAGTTTGAAATCCTAGTTCTCCATGATACTACATGTCCAAAGCAAGTCAGAAGAAGGGTAAGAAGACTCCAGCTGGCAGAGGCATCATCTTGACTCATGTTTTCACCACCATTTGGCAACGGGAAGGGAATGTAGCAAATTGCACATCAACTTGTAAGGCTTCCACCCACAAACATTAACTGTAGCTGATCATATGGCCAAATCTAGCTTCCAAGGGGCAAGTGAAGTTCAATGTCTAGAAAATGAAAGCCAGAAATAATTTGTGAATAATACTAATGACTGGATCAGTTATGATCAAATGTTTCATGTGAAAATCATCAAAACCATAATGCTATTTGGCAACTATCAATGAAGATGATGTTTATAAATGCTTCAGCTGATTTTGTCAATGTGAAGATTAATTTTATATGTCTACTTGACTGGGTTAAGGGATGCCCAGGTGGCAGGTAAAACAATATTTCTGGGTGTATCTCTGAGGATGTTTCCAGAAAAGATTAGCATTCGAATTGGTGGACTAAGTAAAGAAGCTCTGCCCTCACCAATGTGAGTGGGCACCATCCAATAGTTTGAAGGCCTGAACGGAATAAAAAGGCAGAGGAAGAGTGAATTCATTTCCTCTGTTTGAGGTGGGACCTTCTTTTTCTCCTATCCTCAGGCATCAGTGCTCCTGGTTCTCAGGCCTTCAGACTTGGGCTAAATCATACCACCAGCTTTTCTGGTTCTCCAGCTTGCAGAAGGCAGATCATGGGACCTCTTGGCCTCCATAACCATGTGAACCAATTTCCATTATGAGTCCCTCTCATCTCTCTCTGTGTCTGTCATCTAATTATCTGTCTCTTAGTGGTTCTGTTTCTCTGGAGAACCCTGACTAATACAGTTGGGAATATTTATCGTGTTACCCTTATAGGCCATGTTTCCTACTCCCAACGCACGCACTGGATATTATGAAAAGGAGGTGCTCTGGGACTCCATCTCTTTGTGGCCTTGAGTTGGCTTCTACTCATCTCTGCCCATATCTCACTCATGATACCACACTGCATTCAAATTCCTTCACCATAGTTCTTTCTATTTCTTCATCCGTTTTTGCTTACTCTTGATTTTTAAGAGTGGTAAGGCATTTCACTCATACCCTTCCTCTCTGGCCATAACTTGTCAGATAGAAAAATATCTTTTTCAAATTTATCCCAGCCATGGAAACTCCTGTTCTTTAAGATTTTTTCTCAATGCAGTATAGACAGTTTACACCAACCATTTTACAAAATATGTTCTAATAGGCCGGGTGTGGTGGCTCACACCTGTAATCCCAGCACTTTGGGAGGCCGAGGTGGGTGGATCACAAGGTCAGGAGTTTGAGATCAGCCTGATCAACATGGTGAAACTCCGTCTCTACTAAAATTACAAAAATTAGCTGGGTGTGGTAGTGCACACCTGTAATCCCAGCTACTCAGGAGGCTGAGGCAGGAGAATTGCTTGAAACCAGGAGGCGGAGGTTGCAGTGAGCTGAGATTGTGCTCACTGCACTCCAGCCTGGGTGACAGAGAGAGATTCCATCTCAAAAAATATATATATATTAAATATATATAGATATACGTTTTAATAAACAACTGTTTTTTTGTTTTATTTTGAGATGGAGTCTCGCTCTGTCACCCAGGCTGGAGTACAGTGGCACGATCTCTGCTTACTGGAAGCTCCACCTCCTGGTTTCACACCATTCTCTTGCCTCAGCCTCCTGAGTAGCTGGGACTACAGGTGCCCGCCACCATGCCCAGCTAATTTTTTGTATTTTTTTTTTAGTAGAGATGGGGTTTCACCATGTTAGCCAGGATGGTTTCGATCTCCTGACCTCATGATCCGCCCCTCAGCATCCCAAAGTGTTGGGATTACAGGCGTGAGCCATTGTGCCCAGCCAATAAACAACTGTTTTAATCAACAGTTTGTTCAAAAAACAAATGCAATATTTAGACCACAGGAAATATGAATCCTGCTGCTGCCCTTTGTTTTAGTTGGGCCACATCTGGAGTCCTCTGGTCAGCTGAAGCCCCACACTTAAAAGGGGGCCTTTCAGTGGATCAGGAGGGGAATGTCTAATATAAAGAAGTATGTTGGAAATGTGATTTAAATAGGAATGGGAATATGTAGGAGGCTGGCAGTGTGTGCCAAAGTAAGTACAGTGCAAACGTGATAGGAGTTAACATGGTTCCTGTCACTAAATATTTGAAGTGCCCAATGGAGTGTTGTCCTGGTATAATACTTTAGGGTGGTGCCACAACTTCTATGATTGTTACTTCCATTTATCTTAATTGCTGTTGTTTCTTTGAAGGATTTCTGATTTTATTCAATTGGCTCATTGTTCAATGTATAAAAAGAAAGGAATTTTTAAAAGGCACTGGAAAATTTCCTTTACTACTGATTTCAGAAACTGATGATGAATGGCTTTTGCAGAAAATTGATATGAGCTGTTTATTAAAAACACATCACAGGACATGCACTTTGCCTGACAAATCACCATAATCTGACCCACAAGATTTGATTTTCAAAACCTTGAGGAATATTTTACATCACTAATGAGAAAAGAAGAACTTATTCATTTATGACCTCCGACATCTATATTAATTGATGGTTATATCCTTTCACAGTTAATATATCTATTAATATACTCACAAGCATGGAAACTAGCCAAAGCAGTTAGGCAATGAATGCTATTACAAACATAGACATATATTTTTCTCAGTAGGGTTGTCCATTTCCTGCCATGGTTTAAATGCCAAGTGTGTAAATAAAAGGACAACAGGATGACATAAAAAGGGTATCCTATAGTGAAAGACCCTTCTAGGCAAGAATAAGCAATCTTATATACCTTGGTCTCCTAAACTTGGAAGCCAGTCAGTTTGTTTCTTAGAATCCTAAGCAACTATAAAATGAAATAAAATTTTAATGCCCTCTTAGAAGGGATGAATAAAAATCTATAAATAAGAAAATAAAAAAATCTTTACTTTGTACATTTGCCATTTCCCTATCCAGTCAGCTCTTTTTTATCAGGCCTAGTGTTTGAAGCAAAATGAAATTGATTCATCGGCTTTCTCGGCCCCAAATGGTAATGTTATCAAGAAGTGAAATAGAGGACTAGAAATAGAAAAATGGAGAGAAATCATGGACTTTGAAGTCTAGCACTTCTGGCCATTGGATAGCTAAGAGTTGCCTGCAGCATAATACAAGTCAGTCCTCTAAGTCAATCAAATTCCCTCCTACTCTTCATCTTCTGGCTTTTTTTTTTTTTTTTCCCCATGAAGTCTTCTTCTCCTCTGCCTATATATAGGGTACTCCATGTCCTCATTGGCTCTTTTCTTTTCTCACACACCATTTTCTTTTTTGGTAATGGTATATACGCTTCCACAACTTCCACTGTCATCCCCAGGCACACAATTCCCCCAAATCAATGCCTTCAATCCAAATGCTCTTTTGAGCTCCAGACCCACATTTCAAACAGTGTTCTGGGTAACTCCATGGTCATTTGATGGACATCATAATATCACGGCCTAGGCAAGAGTGCCTGGCATCTGGGAGCCTGGGCTGGATAGACATCATGAGCCTATGGCCAGTGTTCACAGAGCAGGTTCAAACCACACAGATCATTCAAATTACTCATTATTTTGAAAGAGCTGGGCAGAGAAAGGGGAATCTAAATGGACATAAGACTCTGTGAGAAAAGCAGAAAAAAACAGATAAACATCAGAAGGCTTAAAGTGACTATGAGAGGCAAAGCTTATAGGGATTTACCAAGTTGAAGACAGTAGTTGCGAGGTTCCTACTAGAGCATCTGTGCTCTTACATGGAGCTGTTCCTTCACTTCTGTGGGTTGATCAGAGATGGAACACAAATCAAGATGGATCAATGAGATTCCTCCTAGGACCTTTAGACTTGGAATCAAGAAAGGACAAAAATAATTTCTCTAATAGCTGAATTCTATCAAATGCTTTACTAGAGAAGTAGAGGATAGTCAACAGGTAAAGAGGAAAGAAGCATGCAGTTGCTTAAGATGAAAAAAGAGTTCGTGGCAGCATTCAAGTTCTCAGTTCCAATTGACTCTGAGACTCTACGGTATTACTGCCCTTTGCAATACTTGGTTTTTCCACGATGTAGCACCTGTAATACCCACCCCCATGTGAAGGTTAGGTCAGGTTCATCCTTAAAACCAAAAGAGTTTTATTGAAGACAGTCACCAAATCCTGCTGACACTCTTCAAATGAGTCACATGTTCCTGTTTTCCATTACCTCTGCTGAGTGATGTGCCTCTGGGGGCACAAGGATGTCTTGCTTATCTTTATGCCCTTTCCAAGATAGCATAATGCCTAGCACAAAGAAGGTACTAAGAAAGCATGGATTGGGATGGTTTCCCTCTGCACTGTCCAGTGGCCTATCTCTGCTTTTACAGCACAGTGACTCAGAGATTGCCTTGATGTAGGAGCAAGACTGTGACCTAAGAGGCCTGGGCATGATCTTGTCTCCACCACCCAAACCTTTCCATCATCACATTTGATCATCATTTCTCACTACCCCTTGTCCATGCTAAAATGATGAGGCTATTTCTTCTCAATCAACTCTGTGTTTCTCCCCAATAGACTGTTTTCTTAAACAGAACAGTGAAAATAATTATCAGCCTAGAATGACAGCCTAACATGTCCTTTCAGCATGCACCTTGTGAAGAAGACAGGAAGTATGGGGCAAACAGGAAGAGTAGCGTAATACAGGCAGGGCAACATCTTGGGAAAACTGTCATAAAGACCCACGTCTTATACCAAGGTCTTCTGTCAGCCCCCTGCCTTCTGTTGGCCAAAAGGTTGGGTTCATCCTGTGCTCTTCTCTGACACTCCCTCCTCTTCTATTTCATTCCAGGGCATTCAAGTCCAATGATTTGTTTTAGAAATGCTATCATTTGTTAGCTTAGCTTTTATCTCGGTTGGATGCCTTTCCTGTCTCACTGCTTTCCTTTCAAGGAGGCAGAGCCAACAGTTGACTGAGAGTTTTATTCAACACACCCCTGTTGTTAGATGAAGCTGGAGAAACTTTGATTAACAAGCTTACTCAGGACTTCAGCCATGGTGTAGGGTATGTGTCTGCCACCTGTGTCTGGCACCCTCTGAAGCCTGAAGAAGAGATGAAGTGAGTGGAGCTTCTGTTTGGAATACCAGCCTGGTAAATAAACTCCAGCAGGTGGGGCCCAGAGGATGATTTGCTTGTGTCTGTGTGAAGCAATTGCCTTTATCCAGGTTGCTCTAAATGGTGATGCTAAAGACATTATGAGAGCTCTGAGATTTTTGTGCTGCTCAGGCCTGTTTCTGGTGATGCAGAGTCCATCTTCCCAGGTGATATAGAACTCCTTATTGGGAATTCTGGGGACATGACAGATGAGGCAGAAACAAAAGGGAAGTCAGAAATATAGAGATGAGATGATGAGAAAGAAGTACCTGCAAATAATTGGCAAAGAATAGAGCTGTGGGAAATATTGGTAATCATCATCATCAGCATTCTGAAACTTTATATTTGAGTAGTGCTTTATAATTTTTTAAAATTTATTTTTACAAATTACCTTTGTAATTATTAACTCACTCTTTCTTACAAAACCTTGAGGGCTAGAACCACTCAGGATGTGAGAGATCACGATATAAAGGCACTGATAATCTGTATATACTATAGAAGGCTGAGACCATCAGCCCAGGCTTATTATGGGTAAAAGGGTTATAAAGCAAGGGCTAAAAATGAAAACCTAAAACATTAAGAGAACTGAAAGAAAATATAGAAAACAGCCTTAGTATCTTGATGGAAAAAGAGGGCGGGTTTTGCTTATCAATTCACAAAAATCCAGAAGCCCTACAGGAGAAGACTAACAGATTTGACTACTCCAAGCTTTTTTAAAACATTGTTTTCTATTTTTCATGTATAAGGCTTTCTTCAGATATCTGGGGATCTTTGTCTATTTGCTCATGATTATAAATGGAGAAAAGAGCTGACTAGAAACTGTGTATCTGCATAAAGCTTATTTATTCTGAACATCACTGTTGGATAAACTGGGTAGGCCATTTATTGAGCAATTCCTACTGTCAGTATCTTAGGCCAGAAGTCCTAAGTAAGTCTCACTAGGCTAAAATTAAAATGCTGGCATGGTTTTATTGCTTTCTGGAGGCTGTAGGGGAAAAACTGTTTTCTTATCTTTTCCAGCTTCTAGAGGCTGTCTGTATTCCTTAGCTCCTGGCCCTTTCCTCCATCTTTAAAGCCAGCAACAGCCACTCAAGTCTTTCTCACATTGCATCACTCTGACATTGGTTCTCCTGCCTCCCTCTTACACATTTAAGAACTCCCGTGACGGCATTGGGCTCACACAGATAATCCAGGATCACATCTCTCTCTAAAGTCAGCTGATTAGCCACTTTAATTGCTCTGTGCTATATAACCTAATATATTCACAATTCCAGGGCATAGCACGTAGACATCTTTGGGAAGTTTTTATTCTGTCCACCACAAGTGTATATATACTAATATGTGTGTAAATATGCATTAGTCCATTCTCACTCTGCTAATAAAGACATGCCCGAGACTGGGTAATTTATAAGGGAAAGAGGATTAATTGACTCACAGTTCAGTATGGCTGGAAAGGCCTCAGGAAACTTACAATCATGGTGGAAGGGGAAACAAACAAGTCCTTTTTCACATGGTGGCAGGAGAGAGAATGAGAATGAAGGAGGAAGCCTGTTATAAAACCATCAGATCTCATGAGAACTTACTTACTCACTATCACGAGAATAGCATGGGGGAACCACACTCATGATTCAATTACCTCCCACTGAGTCCCTCCCACGACATGCAGGGATTATGGGAACTACAATTCAAGATGAGATCTGGTTGGGGACACAGCCAATCCATATCAAAATGCGTAGAAAAAGACTGAAAGTACATATGCCTAATTATATAATGAATTAAGTACCTAACAGTGGTTGCCTGTGAAGAGAAGGAATGGGAATTAGGAGAGAATTTAAAAAGAACTGTTATGGTTTACTTGAAAATTATCACATTTTCTTTGGAGTAACAAACCTGAACCAAAGGATTTTAAATGTATTAATAAAAATATCATTAAATTGTAATTATTTACTTACATTTGTCATTTAAACGTAATGTTGTACAATCTGTTTTCTTAGCCACTATATTAAATGGGTTCTTTTTGTTTGTTTGTTTTGTTTTTTTGAGACGGAGTCTTACTCTGTCACCCAGGCTGTAGTGCAGTGATGTGATCTCGGGTCATTGTGACCTCTGCCTCCCGGGTTCAAGTGATTCTCCTGCCTCAGCCTCCTGTGTAGCTGGGATTACAGGCATGTACCACCATGCCTGGATAATTTTTGTATTTTTTAGTAGAGTTGGGGTTTTGCTATGTTGGCCAGGCTGGTCTCAAACTCCTGGCCTCAAGTGATCCACCTGCCTTGGCCTCCCAAAGTGCTGGGATCACAGGAGTTTCAATTATTGAGGTTAGTGCATAACTATGAATAAAAATAGGTTTTAAAGGTATAAGCATATTCTATTTAATAAATACGCTTCTTTAATTTGTTAATGGTGACTGTAAAAGTGTGAAATTTATAGAGAACTGCCTTGTCTGCCTCTGAGAAGTGCAGTTGTATAAGACGAAATAAGAGACGTGTGATGTGAGGCCAATGTGAAAGTTTACAGAAAGTCAACACATTTCCTATCACGTTCTCTTACCTTCACTATAGTTTGTTAGTGATCTCATTAGATGCTTCTATTTCATAGTCTTTTGGCATTTCACTCTTTCTTGTTTCTGATATGTCTCCTTCTTTGTCTTCATAGTGTTAGTTTCACTTTGTCCATTAGCCCATTTGCCTCTCACTTAAGCACTTCTTTGGCGTTTTAACTATTTTCATACTCCTTAAGTTATTTAGACTTGATTAAACAAATAAATACCCTAATATGCATGAAAGTATTTGCACAGATAATTGTCAGAGGCATATAATTTCAAAAATGCTTTTACATACTATTTATTTAGTATATAAAAATGTGGCCAGCCATGGTGGTTCATGCCTGTAATCCCAGCACTTTGGGAGGCCAAGGCAGGTGGATCAACTGAGGTCAGGAGTTTGTGACCAGCCTGACTAACATGGTGAAATCCCTGTCTCTACAAAATACAAAAAAAAAAAAAAAAAAAAATTCCAAGCCACTTGGGAGGCTGAGACAGGAGAATCGCTTGTACCTGGGAGACAGAGGTTGTGATGAGCCGAGATTGCACCATTGCACTCCAGCCTGGAAAACAAGAGCAAAACTCCATCTCAAAAAAAAAAAAAAAAAAATCTTTTATATACCATTTTAAAATAAACAACACTAGTTTAAGGTTACACTTAAAGAAATTTCAAGCTTACTTTAAAAAACTAAATACTTGAACATATACAGTTCTTCTAAGGACTACCAACCTTATATCTATTAAAGAAAACACTTGTGAATTAATAGGCATGGTTGTCACATGATCACAGGATGCTTGATCATTCATTGGCTAGGGTTATCACATACAAAGCTATTTCAGGCTACCTGACCCTTTTAAAACAAAAAAAAAGTATATATGTAAATTTTTTTTTCCCAAAGAGAATGAGAAAGAGAGGCTCCCACATAGAGAAGAATTAGAGTTTGGAATGAGTCAGAATGTGGTAGGGAAATAGCAGAATGGCTGTCCAATACTAGCAGGTCTACAAGTAGGGGACAGAGGTGCTGGTTAACTGTGGAGAATGGTTTCTCTCGGTAGCCCTTTGCTGTCATCCAGCAGAGACAATGAGGAAGACCTGAAACAAGTAACAGAAAGGCTGTGACTCAGCTGAGAGGTTGGAGGACATAGTACCCCAGGGAGAAGTGTTTTCTTTTCTGCAAAGACAGAACAGGAGAGGGAGAGTCTCCCATTTCTGAAGAGTCCAACAGCAGAAACAGCAGTCTCCAAGGCCCTGTCTGCAGGGCAAAAGGGACATGTCAGTGGTCCTGTTAAGTGGTAACAGCTATGACCACAGCAAAAAACCTGTAACTTTCTTGACTCCGTGGCCTACACCACCTACTCAACCCTTAGCTCATTCAATCTGTAAATATTTCATCCAATCTACTTATTATTTACAATTACATCATGCTCTTTGACAGTCTTGGTGTCTTCTCTACATTGTTTTCTATCTGTAAGTTGTCTCTTCAGAAATGAGTCTGTGTTTTTAAAACTTCTTATGAATATGCAACACAGACCATACACAAAAGCTCTTTGATGATGACTGGAATTAAAGAAAGGGGCAGATTTCACACTCACATGTGTTTGGACAAATCTCAAAGAACCAAAAGGTTTGAAAAAGATAGTGGGTGTAAAGATTTTTGTTGTTGCTGCTGTTTTCAATAAAGCACAAGCCTTCTTGCATCCAGCGCTCTTGAGTAATTGATTTTAATTAAAAAATAAAAGAAAACAGAGTCATAACATCCAGAAAAGATATACAAATGCTTGTAAAATTCTAATTGGAGACAGTAAATTGAACATGTTCATTTAATCCCATTTCCTCCACAAATTCAATTAGTACATCAATATGATGATTTTTTTAAAGCATAAACTCTCAGGAAAAAGAAATGGAAGAGAAGACTACAGCAACAAAATTATGGAAGCTGGGGAACTAAAGGAATGACCTTAGAGGCAAAGAAAGTGGAATCCTGAGTTGGCATAAAGGGAAGTTGAGAAAAATTTAGCAGACCCCCTCAAAAGGCTTAGGAATTGATAGCACCAAGACCTCTGGAAGTTGGAGTATGTGTGTGATTAAGGATAAGCATAACTGAAAGTACATTAAAGAAGTTGTTAGATTCTGAGTCCAAATGGCTGGCATTTGCTTCTCTTCTATCCTGAATTAAGACTGGAGATTTGTTCTCAAGATACTATAACAGAGCTTCTCTGGACTGGGAGACTTAAAGATATTTTTGCAGTTACTATTGCTACGTGAGAAACCAGCCCAGAACTAAGCTGGATGGAACAATCGTCTGATAATACTCATAGATTCTGTGAGTCATTCAAACAGTGCACGACAAGGACAGCTTATTTCTGCTCCACACATCTGGGGCTTCTCAGCTGTAAAGATTCAACAGCTTGGTGCTGGGGTCATCTGGAGGTATCCCCACTCAACATGCCTGGCAGTGGATACTGTAGATTAGGGTCTCTGCTGGGCTCAGTTGGCCAGAACACCTATATGGGACCTCCCAATGTGGTCTCTCTGCCTGGGCTTATTTGGGCTTCCTCACAGCATGGTGGCCAGGTTCCAAAGGCCAGTGTCCATGAAGGGAAGAGAGCGGTGAATGGCTTTCTTGTGATCTAGCCTCTTTCAAGATATGTGATTCCAAAGGACAAACCCAGCTTACAGTTTTGAATTATCAACACATACCTCAGGAAAAAAAAATCACACTATCATTCTCAGGGTTGAAAAATTTAATTTTTCTCAGAGGTGGCTTTGATTTTGATTTCAACTCTGACAATAAATACCATAGAAGCCACCATTTGGCCTCCAAAATCATTTTTGGAAAGACTTTTATTCATGCTTACTGCCTTTAGAACTCAATGAGAATGGTTTTTCCCCCCAGTGCTTTAAGTTCAATCATTAAGATGTTTTGATCACTGTAAGTTTGACATATTATTATTCAGATAGGCATTTACAGAGTACCCTTTGCCATTTTATATTTAAGTTTGCAAATTCATTACTTAAGAATGTGATAATCCCAAACCCATTACAGAGTGTTCCTGCAATTTGTATATCCTGACTTGAGGTCACTTGAGGTACTTTAGTTTTGGTCAGAGAATCTGTATAGCAGGCAAGTGAACTGAGAAAAAAACCCTGCTTTTCTACCCAGCTATCATCTTGTAAAATATGACATTTTGAAAATAGGTATAAGAACATTAGAGAACACTACTCTTATAGAGCAAGATTTACAGAAATAAACATCTATGTATGTTTTTAGCACGCTATTCACTAAACCTCATCAGTTATGGTTCCTAAAATTTTCTATATTTTTATAGACAAGATAGAAACTGCTAAGGTACTTTTCTACATTTTCTTTCAGTTCTTTTTTTTTTTTTTAAGTTACACTTTAAGTTCTGGAATACATGTTTTTGCAGGTTTGTTACACAGGTATACATGTGCCATGGTGGTTTGCTGCACCCATCAACCCGTCATCTACATTAGGTATTTCTCCTAATGCTATCCCTCCCCTTGTCCCCACACCCCCAACAGGCCCCAGCGTGTGATGTTCCCCTCCCTGTGCCCATATGTTCTTATTATTCAACTCCCACTTATGAGTGGGAACATGCGGTGTTTGGTTTTCTATTCTTGTGTTAGTTTGCTGAGAATGATGGTTTCCAGCTTCATCCATGACCCTGCAAAGGACATGAACTCATTTTTTATGACTGCATAGTATTCCATGGTGTATATGTGCCACATTTTCTTTATCCAGTCTGTCATTGATGGGCATTTGGGTTGGTTCCAAGTCTTTGCTATTGTGAATAATGTTGCAATAAACATACGTGTGCATGTGGCTTTATAGTAGAATGATTTATAATCCTTTGGTTATATACCCAGTAATGGGATTGCTGGGTCAAATGGTATTTGTAGTTCTGGATCCTTGAGGAATCACCACACTGCCTTCCACAATGGTTGAACTAATTTACACCCCCTCCAACAGTGTAAAAGCGTTCCTATTTCTCCACATCCTCTCCAGCATCTGTTGTTTTCTAACTTTTTAATGATTGCCATTCTAACTGGCGTGAAGTGGTATCTCATTGTGGTTTTGATTTGCATTTCTCTAATGACCAGTGATGATGAGCTTTTATTCATGTGTTTCTTGGCCACATAAATGTCTTCTTTTGAGAAGTGTCTGTTCATATAAAAGAAAGCCATGCAAACATCTTAATTTTGTCCCTCTTTGATTTGCTATGGAAGTCTCTAGGCTTATAAAGAGTTTAACTCTGCAATGAAGTAAGATAGTTGTTCTTATAGCAATACATAGTTGCTCTTATCGCTCTGTTATTTTAGTCTTGTTGTCATTCATTGAACTGAAGAACTGTGAGTAGAGGGAGAAAAACACAGCGTCTTTCTCCTCCCCTCCTGGGAGGGGCGTCTCTCCCTTTCCCCAACAAGGCAAAAGCAGAAGCAACACTTCTGAATCACACAGTAGTGTAAAATCTTTTTTCAATAAGAAAAAAAAAAGTTTTTGAGAAGCTCTTACTCTCACCTAAGGTTTTAAGGAGGAGCTGTTTATGACAAGCTTGAAGCTTGAAGCGCCCCTACTTCCATAAATAGCTCTCCCTTAAAACCTTAGTGATGTTTCCAGCAACTCCAATAATTTGTAAAACATTACCAAAAATTTCATAATTGTTGGTGTCAAAGCATAAAATATTTTAAACTTGATTTCTATTTATGTTTAGAAGATTTTTTTTTCTTTGAGTCAGAATCTTGCTCCGTCGCCCAGGCTGGAGTGCAGTGGCATGATCTCAGCTCACTGCAACCTCTGCCTCCTGGGTTCAAGCAATTCTCCTGCCTCAGCCTCCTGAGTAGCTGGGACTACAGGCACCTGACACCATGCCCTGCTAATTTTTTGTATTTTTTAGAGATGGGGTTTCACCATGTAAGCCAGGATGGCCTCGATCTCCTGACCTCATGATCTGCCTGCCTCAGCCTCCCAAAGTGCTGGGATTACAGGCATGAGCCACTGCACCTGGCCTTTTTAAATGTTATTTTAAGAAATTAATATATTTTTAAGCACTTTTAATCTCTCCATCTTAGGCTGAGTTTGGCTTGGTTGGTAAGACTACCTCCTAACTTTTAGCTCTGCCACGCCAGGCCCACTTCCACGTTCTGGTCTCCCCTATCTTCCACTCTGCCACAGGTTCCAGGGCGTTTACTGGGTCTTTTCTTTTCTTTTCTTTTCTTTTTGAATTGGAGTCTTGCTCTGTTGCCCAGGCTGGAGTGCAGTGGCACGATCACTCACTGCAACCTCCGCCTCCCAGGTTAAAGCGATTCTCCTGTCTCAGTCTCTCAAGCAGCTGGTATTACAGGCACGTGCCACCAAGCTCAGCTAATTTTTTTTTTTTTTTTGTATTTTTAGTAGAGACAGGGTTTCACCATGTTGGCCAGGCTGGTCTCAAACTCTTTACCTAAGGTGAACCACCCACCTTGGCCTCCCAAAGTGCTGGGATTACAGGCGTGAGCCACAGTGCCTGGCCTAGGTCTTTTCTTCCAACCCCATATTTACCCCTAGCACTACAAAGCTTCTTACTTTAGAAAGAGCAGTGGTAGAACCCAAGAAAGGACATGCCATATCTCTTAGTTCTCTTAACTGGAATCAGGTGAGAGAGTCTCCTTGGCCCCTCAGCTCATCCATCCTGATACGAGAATAAAGAGTTAGAGGACATACCTTTAAAAAAGAGAATTAGAAGGTCAGGCAACATGGCAAAACCCCGTCTCTACAAAAAATACAAAAATTAGCCAGGTGTGGTGGAGTGCTCCTGTGGTCTCAGCTACTCAACGGGTTGAAGTAGGGGGACCACCTGAGCCAAGGAGGTCAAAGCTGCAGTGAGCCTTGATGGTGACACTGAACTGCAGCCTGATGACAGAGTGAGACCCTGCCTCAAAAAAAAAAGAAAAAAAAAAAAAGGTGGGATGTGGGGAGAGAGAAAGAATTAGAGGGAAATGAAGATGTTCTACTTGATCTAATCCAGCTTGGAGGTGCAAAAAGCAAAGAAGTGATGATGCACACCAAGTGTTAGTGGGATACCAATGGACCAAGAGTGGAAATATGAGGGGATAAGTTTCTGTTCAGTGTGGACAAAACCAGTTCTAAACCCAGACTTTATTGGGAGGAGCTCTGACTATGCCATTGACAGTCCTGCTGCCATTTTTTGAGATGCACATCCTGAGATGTTCTCAGGGATGTTGAATACAGAGTCCAGAAGACTGTCAGACTGAGACCAATATCTTAATAACCTTAACTGCTTTAGCAGTAAGAATGCAAACTTTAAGACATACCACTTCCACTTTCCTGGGAGCCAAATTGGAATCAGGAAAAATAACCTTCTTATTCTCTGTGCCAGGATCACTGCTCTTACAGTAATGGAGATTAACTTGGCCAGGGAGACATTGTGAAGGAACAAGTGTTACCAAATTGATTGAAGTGAATCTCCTCTGTATTTCTGAAGCTCCATGTGCATGACTCTGCCATTACCTTCATCACACTCCCCTCTCATTTCCTGTTGAGTTGCCTTTCTTCTCTCCTTGGCCATGAACTGTTTGAGGGCAGGCACCATGTTCAAATCATCTTAACCCTATGCGATGCCTGGCCCAAGGCAGGCATTCCATACGTACTTATTAAATGGAAGGTTTGGTGGGTAAAAATGAAAGGAAGTGAGAAAAATTGTTTCCTAAAATCCAAATTGTGAGTAGGCAGGTGTCTTTGCTACACAAATACATACTTTTAAAACTATCTCTCTCTTCAATTCAAGAACAGATTCTCCTTCATTTAGAAAGCCTGTTTAAGGACTCTATTAAGCCTAGCCATGTAGCTGTTACTCTTCTGCAGTTTAGTTTGAAGGGCTGTGTGAGGCAGGCCTAATTTATAAGGGCTGACCCCATTCATCAGACAGTGGTCCAAGGAAGAAGAAAACCAGTGGAGAGCTAGCCAGGTGAGATGATCACAGCATAATGTAACAGAAAACCATAGAATTAGATACAGACAGGTGAGTGTCTGACCAAGTTTGTTAAAGGTTTTCATGCCTTTCTCCCCCTCTAGGCTGTCAGCTTCTTTGCGCAAGGACTGAGTCATCTCTGCATTCTCAGCACCTGGTGCAATTTAAGCAGAAATATCGTGAAGATTTTTCGTGTCTTCAGGGAGATTAGGAATGGGAATGGAATGGGAACGCCAATGCAGGAAGGATGAGAAGGTGGGGTTCTTTCCCAAATGGCCCCTGGCAATTAGGTAAGTGAGGAGGAAGAAGGGAGGGAAAAACTTTTATTTAGCACTAACTGTATGCCAGACACTGTGTATAATATTTTACATATATTACAGCAGGCGATTGTTTCCAAAATTTCTGAGACTTAACTTGTACCAAATTAACAATATTTTTGAAGTTTAGGTATCTTAACTCTAAAGAGCAAAATAATAAGGCTGGGTGTGGTGGCGTATGTCTGTAATCCCAGCACATTGGGAGGCTGAGGTGGGAGGGTGGCTTGAGCCCAGAAGTTTAAGACTAACTTGGGCAGTGTAGTGAGATTCTGCCTCTACAAAAAGTTTTAAAAATCAGCTGGTATGGTGGTGCATGCCTGTAGTCCCAGCTACTCAGGGGCCTGAGGTGGGAGGAACACTTGAGCCTGTGGGGGTCGAGGCTGCAGTGATCTGTGATCACACCACTGCACTCCAACCTGGGTGACGGAGTGAGACCCTGTCTCAAAAAATAAAAATAAAAATAGAAAAATAATTTTCCAGGGCAAAAGGTGCAGTAAACGAATACATTTGAAAAAAGTTGTGCTTTAAAAGACTCTTATTTTATATAAATACATCTTGAAAATTAATTGAAGAAGGTAGCATGTATCCATCATTATTTTGCATAGATTAAAAACATCTGGGTGTGTCTGAAAATGGAAAAAACATAGCATGTTATGTAAAACCCTAAATCTTTAGACATGTAAGCATGCATACAAAAATAATACATTCTATTTAGTCTTTCTCATAATGAAAATTGGAATTTGCCATGCTCACTCATCACCTTAAAATTGGTGAGATACATACTATACAATTTTTATTGTTTGAAAATGCTTGTTGATCTGTGGCAAATTCTCTCATCCTTGGGAGTTGATGTAATCACATCTGCAAAACCAAAGCAGAGGATGATGCAATAGCGCTTTTGAGAAGATTTCTCCGTGCCATCTGTTTTCTCTGTCAGAGCCTTTCCTTTCCAAACTTCCCTCTTAGCCTGTGCATCTGAAGTGTCTCTATGAAGTCTATGAGGTCTTCATCTAGCCTGGCACCCAGGGTAAGGTGTCACCCTGTGACCCAGCCTGGTGGAGTCATTTTGGCCCATCCATCTGGGTTCCTTCCCCTCTATCCATGAGCCATGGTGATATCACCCTGCAGCCATGAAGCCCAGTAGATCACACATTCACACTATTCCCCCTGGAAGCCTCCTCTGTTCAACTCCCCAGTAAGCATTCCCTTAAGCCAAAGCTTGATCCAGAGCAAAGCCTTAACTCTCTTCAATTCTATCAAGGATGAGAGAGGTGAGGAAGCTACAGAAAAAAAGTTCAAAGCTAGCAGATGTTGGTTCATAAGGTTTAAGGAAAGGAGCCATCTCCATAACATAAAAGTGCAAGGTGAAGCAGCAAGTGCTCATGTAGAAGCTGCAGTGAGTTGTCCAGAAGAAGTACCTAAGATAATTGATCAAGGTGGCTACACAAAACAACAGATTTTCAATGGAGATGAAACAGTCTTCTACTGGAAGAAGACTTTCATAGCTAGAGAAGATAAGTCAATGCCTGGCTTCAGAGCTTCAAAGGACAGGCTGACTCTTGCTAGGGGCTAAAGCAGCTGGTGACCTTAAGTTGAATCCAATGCTCTTTTACCATTCCAAACATCTAAAGCTCTTAAGGTTTATGCTAAACTGACTCTGCCTGTGCTTCATAAATGGGAACACAAAGACTGAATGACAGCACATCTGTTTGTAGCATAGTTTACTGAATATTTTAAGCTTATTGTTGAGATCTACTGCTGACAGAAAAAAAGATTTCACATTGTTGTGGTGATCTGGAACCAAACCCACAATATTTTTGAAGTATGCCCATGTACTCCTTTTCTTCTATCTAGTTTTGAACTAATTGGTTCAAAATTGAACAAATCAGGCAGCTGGTGTCCAACATATCAGCTTTTTTGCTGGTATAGATTAGGTTGGTGAATGTGATTTAGGTGCAGGAAGAAATAACTTCCTATGCTGCACCCAGAATCAGACAGACCCACCTGTCATAAGCCCAACTGGGCAACCACCACCCTTCTCATATGGAGCCTCTTATTGCAAAGCTTACAGCACAGAATTAGAATAGAATGCTTGCTTTCTGTGAGCAGTCGACTCCCTAGAGGAAGGAAAGAGAAAAGACTGAGCTACTTTTGCCTAGTTCCTTTCCTAAACTCACCAATAAGATCAGTCACTCTTATTGGACAGGAACCATTAAAGGAGCAGATAGACAGTAGAGCATCCCTCTCACTGACCACCCACCACATGGAAGGAAATATCAGAGTAGGGAATACCCATTGTCCTCCTATGGAAACCTAAAAACAGCCACATGGAAAAGTGATGAGAAATGTAAATTGGATTTTGTGGACTCCAGCTGGACACACTTTTGCCTTCCTAGTATTGATTTTTTTTAAGTATCAGATTGTCTTCTATCTTGAGGAAAATATGGTATGTGTTTTTATGTGTATACACACACATATTTCTTCTGATGATGACATTGTAGATGGATGTATACAAAAGCAATTTTAGTCTGTAAAGTAATTTTGTGGGACCTCATACTTCCCCCCAAGCCTGCAGACACCCTGTGTAATCTGGCTTTTCTCATGGAGGCTGCCTGAGAAAAAGCCTTGCTTTTCCCTCTGCTCTGGGGCCTTTGCCTGGTACTTATGATTTTGGCTCTCTCCATTGGTTGTGAGCTGATACAGCTTTATATAGTCTGGTCAACAGGCTACATGGGGTTGGGGTGCGGTGGGGGTGTTCTGCAGTGTGACTTTACAAGGTATTTGTTTAGTGCATGTTCTCTCAGATCTCATTCAGGAAAAGTGGAAATATTCTGTCCTTTTCAATATGCTCTCATCCTCCCTGCTACAGTAGTCTAAGCCTGGGGAGCTATGAACTGTGTGGATGGGCTAGTTTCCAGACTTAGGTCTTAGCTCTGTTTCCATTACAGTGAAGCTGCTCAACAACTGGAGGTCCCTTTGGAACAATAAAAGGGATATCACTATTTCCATAGATCCTTAGTTTAGCGTGAAAAAAAAATAGTTATTCTTGATGTGTACTACAGTTTGGATGTTTGTCCTCCCCAAATCTCATGTTGAAATTTGATCCCCAATGTTGGAGATGGGGCCTAATGGGAGGCGTTTGGGTCATGGGGTCAGATCACTCATGAATAGATTAACACCTTCCCTGAGGGTGGAGGTGGAGGTTAGGGTGAGGAGTAAGTTCTCTATTAGTTCCCAAGGGAGCTGGTTGTTAAAAAGAGCCTGGCACCTCTCCTCTCTCTCTTGCTTCCTCTCTCAGAATGTGATGTCTGCACAAGCTGGCTCCCCTTTACCTTCTGCCATGAGTGGAAGCAGCCTGAGGCTCTCATCAGATGCCTAATCTTTAACTTTTCCAGACATCAGAATTATGAGCCAAATCATCTCCATTATGAGCCTTTTTTTCTTTATAAATTACCCAGTATCAGGCATTCCTTTATAGCAATGCAAAATGGACTAAGACAATGTATTTTTATACGTCAGTGTCCCCTGGTCCATTATTATTTGTAAAACTTACTAGATGGCAAAAAAATCAATTACTATGTGCTGATTTGGACATGAAATAAGAATTTGAATTCTGTGGAATTTCTCTGGTGGAAGTTGGGTCAAGATCTCAGCCTCTTTTTCAGGCTGAGAAAAAGTTCAGTATCATTGGTATGCAAAAGGCAAAGGAAGCAGGGGCTGAGGCTTACAGTGTGCCAGACGCCATTGTAACTGCTTCACTGGCCTCATTACAAAATTATCTATAATCTCTTCTGGGTCTAATGGGACTATAGTTTCTAAAGCTTTGGAGTTCCGTTAAAACCAAGGTGGGAATGTACTTTAGATTTCATGGTTAGAGCCCTTCTGATTGATCATATTAGATTGTTACTACCTCCTGAAGATTTTATCATTTTAATTTGTTGAATATGACTGGATTTCATACTGAAATTCAGTATTTGTTGAATACAATAAGTAGTTGTTGAATACAACTACTTATTGGGTGCCCAGCATGTGCCAGGCTCTGTGCTGGGCACTGAGGATTAATATATACTCTTCATTCAAAAGTTGAATGAAGAGAAAGATATTCTGGCAAATCATTGCAGTTTAAGTAAGCGTTATAAAGTGGATTACTAGAAACAGTGGAAGGATAGAAGAGATATGGAAGACTGCCTGGGTGAGGCATGAGTAACTTCAGCTGAACTTGACGAATTAAGGGTATTTTTCAAGAGAATATACAGGAGATAGGCCTTCCAGGCAGAGTAGAAAGGCACTGATGCCTTATATAACATGGCATGTTTGGACAACTTCAAAAAGTTTAGTATCATTGGCATGCAAAGGTAAAGGAAGCCAGGGCCGAGGCTTATAGTGTGCCAGATACCATTCTAACTGCTAAATATTTATTATCTCACTTAATTTCTACAACACTATGAGGGTGGTACCATTTGCCGTATTTTATAAAGGAGCAAACTGAGCCTTAGAGGGGTTATATAACTTGTTCAAGGTTACTAGTAGATGGTAGAAATGAGATTTGATCCCCCTGAAGAAGTGACATTATTAATCGCTATGCAAAACTGCTTCCCCTATATTTATCTTCTTACTCCAGTTCACAGAAAAACTTTTCTGGTTTTTGCTCTCATCAAGTAGCTGCCAAAGTACTTGTTTTTAATCAAGATATTTTTATCTACAAGGTCAGCAAAGATAGCTGGTGTGTGGAATGCAGCCATTGTACAATATCATTATTCCTTGGCTGAAAGGAATGTGGATCAGACCCTATTTCTTCAAATACGACAATTGCTGAATGGCAAATTATTTCAAGTTCAAACCAGAGGTTTGAACTTGAAATAATTATTGTCAGCTAATCAAATTGCAGCTTCACCAAAATCTGGGCTTCAGCAGACTTTGAGCTGTAGAGCGAGTTTTGGAGAAAGCTGTATATTTGAAATTAGAGGAATGAGTATGTTTACGAAAAAGCATTAGAAAAACAGATGCCTTTATCAGTTTCATGGCTCTGCTTCTTGTGAGTCTCTTTTCATTCTCCAAGCACCCTAGTCTGTGGATGAAGAGCCAGCCTGGGATGATGGAAATCCCCGCGAACCTGTAGCTTAAGATCTCAAGTTTGGTCACACAGGACACTGTAGAAG